>NC_135982.1:16284020-16627555 GCF_053455715.1 Rhinoraja longicauda | reverse complement strand
TGCTGTCTAGTTATTAGCAGAATGGTTCAGTTGCCTCATAACAGTTGCCTGATACAGCTGGGAAAGGCTGCTACTTTAGTAAGAGCTACTGAAGTACCAATTACCAAGTATTATCAGTCTCAAGGTAAATTATAATTTTATGGGGCACTTTTCTGTGAACTGATTCCATGAACTCACATTCTGGAGATGCCCATTTTAAATTAATGATCCCAGAAAATGAGTGTTGATAAACAGTTGATTAATGAGGGCATCACAATTCAGGCGCGGTTCTATCTTCCCCCTCGACGTTCGCACAATAGTTCATTGTGAGAAAATTCAAGTCTATCCTTATTCATCAACAGTGTGGCGAAAAGCTTTCCAAGGGATGGCACTTGAATAAAAAAAAGGAGTATTTCTTTCATGCCGTTATGTTGACTTGGTCTGTTAGTAACATCATAGATTAAAACAGGATGTTCTTAGTATGAAGGACTCATTTCATCTGCTGGAATTAAATGTGTGAATATCTTCCAAGTTGGTCCCTGTGTCTAATTTCTGGTTCCTCCAGGAAGTTGTACTATGCCCAGCTGAGGAAGGCTCCCTACCACAGTCGAATTTGCCTGGCACCACCTGCCTGCATTCTCAGTGGAGGACCCAATGGCCCCAATCAAGGATACTTCTACGTCCCCTACAAGAAAGGTAGGTTGACCATCAGATCAAGGAGCACATGAAACGTGTCGGAAGGAACTGCAGATGCTAGTTTAAACCAAAGACAGACACAACAAAGCTGGAGTAACTCAGCGGGTCAGACAGCATCTCTGGAGAAACGGAGTTGTGACGTTTTGGGTCTGAAAAATCGGTCTCGACCCGAAACGACACCTATTCCTTTTCTCCAGAGCAGAGGAGCACGTTTGCCTTTACGCTCAGGCATATGAAGTATAGGACCGAAGGAAAATCCAAAGTGTTTGCATTTGCAGGTACTGATGCCGAGCTTAAAAGAAAACATTTCACTGTTAAATAAAATTCAGAAAAACTGCTGAAAATCTCAAATAGAATCAGAAAATGGTGGAAACACTCAGCAGGTCAGGCAGCATGTGTGGATAGAGAAACAGGGCAATGTCTCAGGTTGAAGATACGTTGTCAGAACTGAGGACCAGAGAAAATAAGTTTGTTTTAATTGCAGGGAGGGTGGGGTGGAATGGATAAGACAAAGAGAACATCCTTTTTACAGTGAGGCCAAGGTTAGTTTGGGGATAAACTGCAGATGCGATAATCCGATCGGTGATTTAGTGACATGAGTTAGAGAGAGAAAGGGAAACACAAGAAACTGCAGGTGCTGGAATCTTACGCAAAACATCCGGGTTGGAGGAGAATAGTCGTTGTGTATCCCATTTGGTGCTCCTGATCAAGTCAAGTCTATTTGTCACATACATATACAAGATGTGCAGTGAAATGAAAGTGGCAACGCCTGCGGATTGTGCTAAACTACAAAACAGAATAGAAAAAAAAAAATTTTAACGCAAAAAAAAATGAATACAGTAATACAGTACAGTGACCTCCTTTACATCAGCGATACCAAAGGTAAACTAGGCGACCGTTTTACCGAACAGTTGCACACTGTACACCAAAGCCTGCTGGACCTCCTGGTTCCCAACCATTTCTATTCCCCTTCCCATTCCCATATCGATCTTTATGGTCCTGGCGTCCTCCATTTCCAGAGCAAGGCCACACGCAAACTGAAAGATGTGCATATCATATTCCGCTTGGACCGCTAACAATCCAATGGTATGAATATTGAATTCCCAATATCTAGTAATATATCCCTTACCCACCCCTCCCTCACCCTCCCTCACCACAGTACATACCCATCTCCCGCTACCCCAGTCATCCTGTGGCTTCGCCACCCTCCAAACACTCCCCATACACTGCTCTCCTACCTGCTCGTCCCATACTTTATTTTCTCGTCCCTTTCCCCTCCCCCTCACCCTTCCACCCATATCCCTCTCTCCAGTTTTACATTTCACTCCTTCCTTTATCTTCTTTCCTTATCCTAAACCCTTTGGTCTCCTTTTCACCTCTACCTTTTTGTCACGATCTTCTCCCATCTGCCGACCAACCCCCACCCCCCCCCCCCCCACCACACCCCACCCCACCTCCCAATCACCTATATCCACCTATCACTTGCCAAGTTCTGTTCTCTTTTTTCCAGCTTTGTTCCCCTCCCCCCCCCCCCCCCCCCACCTCACACTGAGACAACATGGAGACATATCTATTGCTCAAGGGCCAATAGAGTGTGGGATGAATTCCTTTAAAAAAATAATCATGATCATACTTTATTTGCCAAGTATGTTTTGCACCATACGAGGAATGCAATAAGTAGGGGGAATCGTCCTAGCCTAGAGGGTTGGGACTCTCTGGAATTGTTTACCGCCGGGTGTAAGAGGCCAGATCATCAGATATACTTAAGATGGAAATTGATAAATATTTGAACAGTTGAGGTCTGAAGGGTTCTACAGATGGCATAGATCAGCCATGATCATGTTGAATGTTGGAGCAGTCTTGCATTTCCAGCACCTCTTCCTTTGTGTTCAAGTGCTTTAAACAAATACGTGTGCCATATCTTTGCTTCATTAATAGGAACCTGCCCACCTTCATGATGTGTTTAACGATGTGTTCTCCCTTAGCTTTCTCGGTGTCGAATGTCGAAGAGGCCCCAACGTTTGACTTCAACCCCTGCCTGAACGACGGCTGCGGGAAGCCAGCCGTCCGCCCCCTGGTGGACACGGGAGCCATGGTCTTCGTTGTGTTCGGGATTCTGGGAGTCAACCGCACACGGAAACGAGACAACCACGTGATCGGAGATATGGTACAGTGCATGCTGCCTTTCTGTCAGAATGGGTCTCGGCCCGAAACGGTCACCCATTCCTTCTCTCCAGAGATGCTGCCTGTCCCGCTGAGTTACTCCAGCAGTTTGTGCCATCTTCCGCTGTTCCGTCAGCCAGGCCTCGCCGTCTAACACTTTTCTTTTTTAACCTCCGCAGTTTAATGTTGAAATGAGACAAATTTCGTTTTCACCTGTTTCTCTCTCTTTCCCTCCTGAAAGGGCAGTGTCATCTACGATGAGAGCTTCGACCTGTTCCAAGAAATTGGGAATCTGTGTAAGATTTGCAAGACCATTGGCAACAACCCAGAGTTGGTGAAGCCAGGAGGAGCTCAATGTTTACCCTCTGGTAAGTGGAGAACGCAGTCACAGCCAATGTCTACCCTGAATATGACTCAGTCTGGACAGCACACGGGTGCAGCTTTAAAACAATACAACAGTGCAGGAAATTATAAACTCATAAGTTCCAGGAGCAGAGTTAGGCCATTTGGCCCATCGAGTCTACTCCGCCATTCAATCGTGGCAGATCTATCTCTCTCTCTCAACCCTATTCCCCTGCCTTCTCCCCATAACCCCTGACACCCATACTAATCAAGAACCTATCAATCTCCACCTTTGAAATATCCACTGATTTGGCCTCCACCATTTTCTGTGACAATGAATTCCACAGATTCACCACCCTCTGACTAAAGAAAGTCCTCCTCATCTCCTTTATAAAGGTAGGCTATGGCCTCTGGTCCTAGACTCTCCCACCAGTGGAAGCATCCTCTCCACATCCATTAATTGACTTACTTGACAGATTAACTGGCCTGTGGACATAGGACGTGGAGAGCAGTGAGTGGAAGGGAATGCGAGAAAGGATCTGATGAAGAAACAAGGAACTGCAGATGCAGGTTAATACATAAAAGGACAGAAGGTACTGGAGTAACTCGGCCAGTCCTGAGAACATAGTTAGGTGACGTTTCGGGTCGGTGCCCTTCCTCTGATGGTGATTTCCTGGCAGTTATAGTTGGGGCAGTCTCGATGAACCAACTTATAGAGGGATATAGCGTGGAAACAGGACCTTCGGCCCAACCTGACCACACCGTCCAACATATCCCATCCTCACCAGTCCCACCTTTGGTGTGAACTGCGAAGAGGATTCTAGGAGATTGCAGGGTGACTTGGACAGGTTGAGTAAGATAGCAGATGCAGTATAATTGGCCCACAGCCCTCTAAACCTGTCCTATCCATGTACCTGTCTAATTGTTTCTGAAACAATTAAGAAATGATAGTCCCTGCCTCAACTACCTCCTCTGGCAGTTCGTTCCTTTGTGTAAAAATGTTACCCCTCAGATTCCTAATAAATCTTTTCCCCTCCATCTTAAACCTCTGTCCTCTTGTTTCTGCATGCTAATTTGATATGCTTCTAATCATTTCAACCACTACCTGCCCTGTTTCAGTTCTCTTTTGTATCACTGTCTCCTCTGCATTTTGTATCGATGAAACCCTGAGACTGAGAGCAGCAGCGGGAATCTGTATCCAAATCATTTGCAGTCGTAACTTTATAGCTAGTTTGCTACCCTGTCTTAACGTGTTTGCCCTGAAACTGCAATCATGCAAAGCACAACAAATGCACGGTTCTATCCAGCATTTTAAACAAGCAAATTCATCCAACAAAGAATATGAATTATAAAGGTAATACATTTGTACAGATTAATAATTAGACCACTTTCTGAAGTACCAAGTGCAGGTTTTGATGCTCCTTCAAGGAGGAAACAGGTCCTTCGGCCCATCGAGTCCACGCTGACCGGCGACCACCCGTACACTATGCTGATTAACCGACAAGCCTGCACGTCTTTGGAGTGTGGGAGGAATCCGGAGCACCCGTAGAAAACCCACGCAGTCACAGGGAGAACGTACAAACTCCGTACAGACAGCACCCATAGTCAGGATTGAAGCCGGGTCTCTGGGGTTGTAAGGCAACAACTCTACTGCTGCGACATTGTGCCGCCCAAAGTTAATCCAGGATTTTGTGAATATCGCTAAAAACTGGGGCTGGCTCAGGGATACTCGGCCAATTCCTTTGCATTACTGCGGCCATCGTGATGGAAGACTTGTGGAGATGGTGGTGGAGCGGGTGTCAGTGTTACAGTGGTGATGTGTGTGGTCCAGCAGACTTAGCAGCTAAAGCCTGAAGTGGCTGCCTGCCAAATCCATTAGAGTCAATGCCCCTTGGAGTAGAGGGGGCAGCAGATTGCATGTGAGTGCTGGTTTGAACAATGACCGAGGCATTGAAGGTGGAAACGAGAGTCTGTTTGAGCAGATCTTTGGGTGCAGGTATGATACAGCAAATGGAAAACCAAAGGTTGCACTGCTGAGATTTTGGAAGCAGCGATGTAAATAAGTTGGCAGTACGTTTTTTCAGGAGTCGAGGGAAAGATCAGATGGCACCATAAAGCTGCAGTGTCACAGCTCCAGAGACCTGGGTACAATCCTGTCCTCCGGTGCTGATCTGTGTGGAGATTGCACGTTCTCCCTCTGACCCCGTGGATTTCCTCTGGGCGCTGCAGTTTCCTCCTGCACTTCTCAAAGGCTTGCAGGTTGATAGGTTAATTGTTCACTGCAAGATGATGCTTATTGCCACTGTCACTAAGTTCTTGTCATGTGCAGGCCAACGGTACACAAAGGTGGACGCAAGGAACCGCAGATGCTGGTTTCCAAAAAAAAAGAGGCAAAGTGCCAGGGTAACTCAGCGGGTCAGGCAGCATCTCTGGAGAGGTGTTATTAAGGGGTTGGACACGTTAGAGGCAGGAAACATGTTCCCAATGTTGGGGGAGTCCAGAACAAGGGGCCACAGTTTAAGAATAAGGGGTAGGCCATTTAGAACTGAGATGAGGAAAAACTTTTTCAGTCAGAGAGTTGTGAATCTGTGGAATTCTCTGCCTCAGAAGGCAGTGGAGGCCAATTCTCTGAATGCATTCAAGAGAGAGCTGGATAGAGCTCTTAAGGATAGCGGAGTCAGGGGGTACGGGGAGAAGGCAGGAACGGGGTATTGATTGAGAATGATCAGCCATGATCACATTGAATGGCGGTGCTGGCTCGAAGGGCCGAATGGCCTCCTCCTGCACCTATTGTCTATTGTCTATTGTTTTGGGTCGGGACCCTTCTTCAGGCTGACATGGCTGGGCTCCAATTCTATGAACGTCACTTGCACACGTGGCCAGCAGATGGCTCTGCATCTCCTCACCCTCCAGTACCTCCCTCATGTCACGCTGCCCTTCCCAACACATGCAACATCATTTTTTTTGCAATGTAACATTTTTTTGTTTTGCATTGCCATTCAAATTTGTGGATCCATTTCGGAAACTGTGATTGACCCTTTGTTTTTAAAGATAGTAATTGGTTTATTGTGTGATAGGGCAACAATCCTCATGACAAACAAATGTATTATGCCTGAAGAAGGTGCCCAAACCGAAACGTCACCTATCCATGTTCTCCAGAGACGCTGTCTGACCTGCTGAGTTATTCCAGCACCTAGAGTCATAGAGTGATACAGCTTGGAAACAGGCCCTTCAGCCCAACTTGCCCACACCGGCAACATGTCCCAGCTACACTCGTCCCACTTACCCGCATTTGGTCCATATCCCTGTCGTATCCATGTACCTGTCTAACTATTTCTTAAACGTTGGGATAGTCGCAGCATCAACTACCTCCTCTGGCAGCTTGTTCCGTACACCCACCACCCTTTGTGTGAAAAATTTCCTCTCAGATTCCTATTAAATCCTTTCCCCTTCACCTTAAACCTATGTCATCTGGTCGTCGAATCCCCTACTCTGGGCAAGAGACTCTGTGCGTCTACCCAATCTATTCCTCTCATGATTTTATACACTCTATAAGATCACCCCTCATCCTCCTGCGCTCCAAGGAAGAGATTCCCAGTATACTCACCTTTTCCCTGTAGACCAGACCCTCTAGTCCTGGCAACTTTGTGTCTTTTTTTTCAAATCCGCAGTTCCTTGTGTCCAAACATATTATGTCCTTCAGAACCAGAATAAAATGCACAAAACATAAGTTTGGCACGTAGCTGTATTGATTGGTAACCGCTGTAGTTTCACATTCCTGTCAGCATTAAAGTTGATTGATCCTTGGGTATTTCAACAAGGTCACTTAGACAACTTCCCTGAATCCGTTTCACTGGGAGTATTTAGTCAGAATGTGGAGAATGAACTTTTCTTTGAAGGAAATCTTCAAGTATCCCAACTGCATAACAGCTGAAAGTAGATTTTCAAAGCATTGACAGCCACTTCGAATAAATGCCTCAGGATAAAGTAGCAGTTGGAATCAGTATTTAAGTTAATGATGGGTCGAATGAGCTATGAGCAGAGGTCACTAATACCCTTGTAATAGCTTCATACATTTACCTTCTCCAGAAGCAATGCGTTCTCTTTAATTGCTCCAATTCAATCTCTGCAAAACTGATTAAACAGGCTTTCACGGTGCAGTCATTTTTAACAAGAATGTTATGTATATGTCTGTTTTTTAATCTGAAAAGGAAGACAAATTTCAATTGCATCTTTCACATTCTCGGGTCGTGCAAAAGTGTTTCGCAGGCAGCTAAGTAGTTTTGAAGTCAGGCATTTAAAAGAATGATACACAGCATCAAATTTGTGTGCAGTAGGAGATTATAAATGGGCATGATAATGACACGACCATCTGCTTCTAGTGTAGTTGGCTGCAGGATAAATGTTTATCGTGACATTGCCAGAATATCATTGCCCATCTTTGAAACAATGCATTGGGATGTTTCTATACAGTGCAGCCAAGTGATACAGGGCAGCACCATGGCACAGTGGTAGAGTTACTGCCTGACAGTGCCTGACTACGGGTGCCGTCTGTACAGAGTTTGTACGCTCTCCCCATGACCGCGTGGGTTTTCTCCGAGATCTTCGGTTTCCTCCCACACTCCAAAGACGTACAGGGTTTGTAGGTTTCACAAAATTTCACCTCATATTTCGCTTGGGCAGTTTACAGCCCAGCGGTATGAACATTGACTTCTCTAACTTTAGATAGTTCCTCTGTCCCTCTCTTCCCCTCCCCCTTCCCAGTTCTCCCACTGTCCTCCTGTCTCCACCAATATCCTTTCTTTGTCCCGACCCCACCGACATCAGTCTGAAGAAGGGTCTCGACCCGAAACGTCACCCATTCCTACTCTCCAGAGATGCTGCCTGACCTGCTGAGTTACTCCTGCATTTTGTGAAACCTTCGATTTGTACCAGCATCTGCAGTTATTTTCCGACAGGGTTTGTAGGTTAATTGGCTTGGTATAAATGTAAATTGTCCCTACTGTGTGTAGGATAGTGTTAATGTGCGGGGATCGCGCGGGCGGACTCGGTGGGCGCGATATTTCCTCGCTGTGTCTCTAAACTAAACTAAACCAAAACGCCGGTCAGTGAGTTGACGTGCTTACTTGACAGGTTTTCTCCATCACCTGGAATCAAAGCAGGATGCCGCCTCTCCCAAATTGTCCCAGGACTAAAGTATAATCCCCATGTCACTGCTGCAAGCATGTTGGGAAAATCTAATAAGAAAAAAGAAAGGTTTCTCCACCTTCTTTCAAATGTTTATTTGTTATGAATATATTACAGATGAATGAAGGCTGATTAGATTAATTTTGACACTTTATCAAAGAGGCAATGATGAGTGTGTATCTTTAGTCTTAGTTGTGTTAGCTCTCATTTTTGCTGAAGTAGGTGAGAGAAGCATCCTAGAAGAGACCTGGATTGTGGAAATGGTAAGGTAGAAAAAACTCCTGAGATGTCTTGGAAAAAAAACTGCAGATGCTGGTTTAAATCGAAGGTCGACACAAAATGCTGGGGTAACTCAGCGGGTCAGGTAGCATCTCGGGAGAGAAAGAATGATAATGGCACGATCGTCTGCTTCTAGTGTAGTTGGCTGCGGGATACATATTTCGGGTCGAGACCCTTCTTCAGACTGAGATGTCCTGAGATGTCTTCCCTCAAATGAGCCTGGGAGTTAATCTCTTTATTAAATGATCTCTCCAAGGAGAATATAAGTAATGTGATATAAAGAAATAAAGCATAAAAGCAGGAACGTTGGCCCACCAAGTCTGTGCTGACCATTTACACTAAACCTACATTAATCCCATTTCGTATTCTCTTCAGTTTACCCCAGACTCACTGGGGTAATTTACAATGGCCAGTTCACCTCCCAAGCTATATGTGTCATGGGATGTGGGTGGAAACCGGAGCACCTGAAGGAAACTCACACAGTCCCAGGGAGAACATACAAATTCCACATAGACAACATCCGAGGTCAGGATTGAACCTAGGCCTCTAGCCCTGTGAGGCAGCAACTGTCCCACTGTACCACTCTTGAAGTACGCACCTTGCTAGATGAACCAGAATATGTTCTCCACACGTTTATAACCTGGCATCCTTGATACTAATTTTAGCTGTGGCAGGTCCCAGATTTGGCAGAAGGTTCCTGGAACAAGCGTCGAGTCAACTCCTGTATCGCACTGAGGATTGCAGTCACTGGCTGAGGCACAGACAGATAGCATCTTTCTCTTAAATATGATACGATATAATACGATAGAACTTTATTTATCCCAGGGGGGAAATTGATCTGCCATCAGTCATAAAAGCACAGAATACACAAAACTCAAAACACGTGAAACGTGAAATTAAAGTGATGAATGGAAAGGCTTGGGGGATGTGCAAAGATTGGGGAGGGAGGGGGAGAGGGGAGTCAGTCTCAGTCTACCCCACGACGGAAGGGGAAGGAGTTGTAAAGTTTGATAGCAACGAAGCACAGCGCAAAACGTCAGGCCCCTTCTGCTGAATGGAGACCTGAATGTGTGATTTGTTTTGTCGTTGACTGACGTCAGCTGGCGATTAATATAAGATTATTAAGGGGTTGGACACGTTAGAGGCAGGAAACATGTTCCCAATGTTGGGGGAGTCCAGAACAAGGGGCCACAGTTTAAGAATAAGGGATAGGCCATTTAGAACTGAGATGAGGAAAAACGTTTTCAATCAGAGAGTTGTGAATCTGTGGAATTCTCTGCCTCAGAAGGCAGTGGGGGCCAATTCTCTGAATGTGTTCAAGAGAGAGCTGGATAGAGCTCTTAAGGATAGCGGAGTCAGCGGGTATGGGAAGAAGGCAGGAACGGGGTACTGATTGAGAATGATCAGCCATGATCACATTGAATGGCAGTGCTGGCTCGAAGGGCCGAATGGCCTCCTCCTGCACCTATTGTCTATTGTCTATTGATTTATGAACATTTTTGCTGGTAAGTAATGTCAAGCTCTCCTTGTGCCCTAGGTTACAGCGTTTCTACCTTCCTGCAAATGTTGCACCCGGAGTGCAAGAACATCCCGGAGCCCAACCTGCTTCCTGGACAGCTGTCCCACGGCGCTGTGGGAGTGAGAGACGGCAAGGTTCAGTGGATCTCCATGGCCTTTGAATCTGTGAGCATCGCCAAGGAAGTGGCGCGCTGCCCAGCAGCTGCGGCTCACCTGCAGCCCGTTTGTCTTCTGTGTTTTTTTGTTATTTTTTTGTCTTAATTGTAGTGTTTAGATGTGATGTAGTGTTTTTTGTGGTTGTGTACTATGTGTGGGAGGAGGGGGGAACTGTAAAATTGTCTCTTCCGAACGGAGACCCGACCTTTGTTTTCTGGGCCGTGTCTCCGTTCCCGCTGCGGCCTACCATCGGCCAAACACCTGGAGCTGGCGGCCTCCACCTGGGACCACCTGGGCTCTGGTTCGCAGAGCCCGCGGACCGGACTTACCGCCTGCGGGGCTGGCTGCCTTCGGAGGCTGTGGTGGCGCTGCGAGTGCGGCTGCGACTCGCCTTCGGAGGCTTCGGCGTGGGCCGCGTGGATATCGGAAGCCCGCAGCCCCCTGGGTGGGGGCCGACATTGGGAGCTCCGGCAGCGGCAGCGTCTTCGCCCGCCCCGGATCGCGGGGCTTGGGTCGGCCCGCTGCGGACCGTCCGGCGCGGCCTGAAATAGGCCTCGGAATTTTTTCTGCATGGTGGGGCTTCAATGTTGGAAGCCCCGACGTGCAGCGGCAACATCTTCGCCTGCCCCGAATCGTGGGGCTTGCATCGGCCCGCTGCGGACCTTTCACCGTCCGGCGCGGCCTGGAACATGGCAACTTCAACAGCCTGACCGCGGGAGAAGACGGCAGGGGAAGAGAAAAGACATTCTGGCCTTCCATCACAGTGAGGAGGTGACTGGAGGAGACTCACTGTGATGGATGTTTCTGTTTTTTGTTTTGTGTTGGTTTGTGATTGTGTGTGTTATTGTTTATTTTTATTGCTCTTATTGTTGGACTGTGGGTAACGGAATTTCGTCCAAAAGACTTGTTTTTTTGGATGACAATAAAGGTTATTCTGATCCTGATTCTGGAAAAAATATAAAGAAATTTTACAGCTGCCCGATTGCACTGTTGAAACGCCTGAAAAAGTATTTCATCAAAAAGGGAGTGGCCTTTGAGTTGAGCTCTTTGCAGTGCGTTTATGCGGGAAATAAACTTATTTTGTTCTAACAAGGGCCATGCATCCATCAGACAAAGCACCATGTTTTTGGGTGGTAATTATATTATCTAGCCTTGATCTCCTTTGTGGTCTTCACCTCTGACAAAAGTCCAGTTAGCCCCCCATCCCGTCTGGCTGTAATATCCCTGGAATGACTGAATACTTCTATCCTTTGCACCCTTTAGACTTTGGAGATACAGTGCGGAAACAGGCCCTTCAGCCCATCGAGTCAGCGCCGACCAGCGCTGTACACTAACACTGTCCTACACACGAGGGACAATTTACAATTTACAGAAGTCAATTAACCTAGCAACCTGTACATCTTTGGAGTTTGGGAGGAAACTGGAGCACCCGGAGAAAACCCACGCGGTCACGGGGAGAACATACAAACTCCGTACAGACAGCACCCTTAATCAGGATCGAACCCGGGGTCTGCCGGCGCTGTAAGGAAGCAAGACTACCACTGTGCCACCAACCCTCCTATTAATTTTGGTGCAACTGAAATCTGAGCCACGTTGACGTGAAAATCAAAAAATAATAGACAATAAACAATAGGTGCAGGAGGAGGCCATTCGACCCTTCGAGCCAGCACCGTCATTCAATGTGATCATGGCTGATCATTCTCAATCAGTACCCCGTTCCTGCCTTCTCCCCATACCCCCTGACTCCGCTAACTTTCAGAGCTCTATCTAGCTCCCTCTTGAAAGCGTCCAGAGAATTGGCCTCCACTGCCTTCTGAGGAAATACTCGGCAGATCAGGCCGCATCAGTGGAATGATTTTTACAGTTATTTTCACCACATTCTGACCCCGCTGGAAATAAATTTCCTCCATCTACCAGACCAACTGCATTTAATACATTGAAGAGGCAAACTGAAGGGAATCGAAAACAAAATCAAGGAATGCAGGAAGCATTCAGCAGGTCCAATAAAATCAGCGAGGAGGGGAGAAATATGTTCAGGCCAAATATCCTTCATCAGAAATGGAAGCATGAGAAAACATCCCAGAAAACGTCCCAAAATGTCCCACCCTTCCCAGGGTGAGGGGAGACAGCTGGTGGGTGGAGAGATAGAAGTAATTTCTGTAATAGGATGCAGCCTAAAATTATCAGGGTAATAATTGCCAATGATTCTGGTATATCATGATAGTTGCATTGGAGTCATAGAGCCACAACAGCACTTAACATGGAAAATAGGTGCAGGAGTAGGCTATTCGGCCGTTCGAGCCAGTACCGCCATTCAATATGATCATGGCTGATCACCCACATTCAGTATCTTGTTCCTGCTTTCTCCCCATATCCCTTGATTCCGTTAGCCCTACGAGCTATATCTAACTCTCTCTTGAATACATACATTGAATAAATAGGCCCCCCTGGCCCAACTTGCCCATGCCAGCCAAGATGCCTCATCTACACTAGTCCCACCTATCTGCATTTGGCCTAAATCTCTCCAAACCTTTCCAATCCATTAAACCTGTACAAATGTATTTTAAAAGTTGTTATAGTACCTGCCTCAGCTACCTCCTCTGGCAGCTGGTTCCATACGTATACCCACCATCCTCTGTGTGGAAAAAGTAGGTTGCTATTAAATCTTTCCCTATGTCCACCTATGTCCCCCTGGTTCTTGCTTCCCCTACTCTGGGTAACAGAAAACAGTAGGGTGGCACAGTGGCGCAGCGGTAGAGTTGCTGCCTTACAACGAATGCAGCGCCGGAGACTCAGGTTCGATCCTGACTATGGGCGCCGTCTGTAAGGAGTTTGTACGTTCTCCCCGCGACCTGCGTGGGTTTTCTCCGAGATCTTCGGTTTCTTCCCACACTCCAAAGACGTACAGGTTTGTAGGTTAATTGATTGGGTAAATGTTTTTTTTTAATTGTCCCTAGTGTATTTTAATGTGCGGGGATCGCTGGGCGGCGCGGACTCGGTGGGCCGAAGGGCCTGTTTCTGCGCTGTATCTCTAAATCTGTATCTCTAAATCTAAAAAGAGGCAGCTTTTTTTTTCTTGCTTGTCGATTTCCAGAGCAACTTTTAAGTGGTTCTCTCACTCCCAATCAAAATCGCTTTATAATCAATTCGGCCCACATAATACAATTAACCCCACATTCCCATATTCATCCATCACGTTTTATCCATTTTGCAATATGGAAACACGCCTTCTAGCAAAACTACATGTACTTTAGGAAGCAGCGGTTTGCAGTGTGAAAGGAGGAAAGGAAACAAATTGAAACAAAAAAAGTACAGACACATATCTGGAGGGAGAAAAAAACAGAATGGTCACTGACAAATGTTAAATTAATATGTTAATATTGAGATTCCAATCTCTATATTTCTGTAAGCCTGGGAGACTGTGTGGTCCTTTCAGATTCTCACAATTCCTCTATTAATCTCTGTGTCAATATACCAAGTTAATTTCAGCTCATTTCTGTTTAAAGCCTATAAATTAATTCTTGAAACAATTTAGTGCTGGATATTTCACACCTGAAACGTCCCAAGCATTGTCTGGCTGCGAAAGTCTGAGCAATCTAATCTTATGAATATTTGAATCCATTATCAGGATTCTTAAAGACATGCTTTAATCCGTTTCCTGCTCCTGACAACCAATTTTTCTTTGATTGGTTTCCAGATTTTAATTAATATGCTTCCTGGGTTTTTATAATCTGTGACATTTTGAATTGTAAAACACTTTGGGTTGTGGGGACTCTGTCGAGCATAAGAACATGTTCATTAAATAGCCCCACGACCCTAAAACAGTCCCGTGTAGAATCCCGCGTAAATCCTAAAATAATCCCATGAAACTAAACAATAAACCACACTGAACAAATGACCCAGCCTCCACAGCACCCAGGATAGACAATTCCAGAGATGCTCCATCCTCTGCAAAAGGTTCCTACGCCCATTTTAATACCATTTATGGGTGGCCACGGTGGCGCAGCGGTAGAGTTGCTGCCTTAAAGCGCTTGCAGCGCCGGAGACCCAGGTTCAATCTCGACTATGGGTGCTGTCTGTAGGGAGTTTGTACGTTCTCCCCGTGACCGCGTGGATTTTCTCCGAGATCTTCGGTTTCCTCCCACACTCCAGAGACATACAGGTAAATTGGCTTGGTGTGTGTGTGTGTGTAAATTGTCCCTAGTGTGTGTAGGATAGTGTTAATGTGCGGGGATCGCTTGTCGGTGTGGACTCGGTGGGCCGAAGGGCCTGTTTCCGCGCTGGATCTCTAAACTAAACTAAAAACTGAACTAAAAATACAAACTTCTATGTCTGCGTTTTTAAATGTTCTACCTTCCTATCTGCTTCCCCAGCTCATCGTCAGTATTAATCGTATTGGACACATTAAGTACCCTGAGAGTGTTTAAAGCATTTAAATTGCAATATCTGCAGGTTGTTTATACGACCCACAAAACTGAAGCTGTGAATCGGTGTAAGGCTCATTGGTCCAACAGAATCTGTGCTGCTCAGTGTTTTGATTCCGTTTGCTGTCGCTATATTCATCTCCTTGATTCTCCACAGACAACTTACAAAGGAAAGTCTTCATTTCAAACCTATGCAGACTACTTGAAATGGGAGAACTACCTCCAGGACCAGCTCCTTCAGTTTTCCGAGCAATCATCACTGCGCCATGGATTTCAGACGTGTGAGCACTGGAAGCAGATTTTCATGGAAATAATAGGCAAGTCTCAAGGAATTCTGTGCTGACTCATGATCGAACCCGGGTCTCTGGCATTGTAAAGCAACAATTCTACCGCTGTGCCACCCCCGGTCCATATATCGTTTAAATGGTGTTACTTGAACCTGCCTCATCGAAGTCCTCTGGCAACTCATTCCATATACCCACCACCCACTGTTGTGGTAAAATACCTTTTCCTGTTCACCCCAGTCTTTTTTCATGATACTTAAGAGCTTAAAGATTTATGGTCACCATCTCTGAAAAATACTCCCATTGACATTCCTTCCACTTTCCCTACAATATTCCCAAATATTAAACTTAGCACTTCCCTTTTCTAGTGAAACTAAACTATCTACTGGCTCATGAAGCTTTCCTGGACACACTTTAAAAATACAGCGCAGAAACAGGCCCTTTGGCCCACCAAGCCCGTGCCGATCAGTGATTACTCCATACACTAGCAGTATCATGCACACTAGGGAAAATCTCCAATTTTACCAAAGCCAATTAACCTACTAAACCACAACGCTAGCTCATTGTTATTCAGTATATCTACATATTTTTGAACTATTTGAGATTGCAGTACAATCTTGCACCATTCTGCTGCTTTTTCACTCATCATTGCCTTTATTGCTGCATTTGGCATTACTATATACGACACAATACGATACGATAGAACGTTTTTTATCCCAGGAGGGAAATTGGTCTGCCAACAGAAATAAAACACAACAAGGTACATGAAACATGAAATTAAAGTGACGAGTGGAAAGTCCAGGATTGGGGATGTGCAAAGATTGGGGAGTGTGAGGGGGGAGGGGAGTCAGTCGACTCCACGACAGAAGGAGGAGGAGTTGTACAGTTTGATAGCCGCAGGGAAAGAGGATCTCCTGTGGCGTTCTGTGCTGCATCTTGGTGGAACCAGTCTGTTGCTGAAGGTGCTCCTCAGGTTGACCAGTGTGTCATGGAGGGGGTGAGCTGTATTGTCCAAGATGCTCTGCAGTTTGAGGAGCATCCTCCCCTCCAAGACCACCTCCAGTGTATTCAACTCCACCCTCATATGTGGACTATTTGTAAATGTATATTTGTATATACACTATATACTATTTACTCTACGAGCTTCATATTAACAAGGAATTTAATTGCACCTTGGTGAAAAAATGACAATAAACAAATCTGAATGTGAATCCAACTATGAGATTCCCAACAGATATTTACAAAAGCTCAAAATTGAGAAGTAAGTTAAAGGTGCTAATTGAATTACGGCATGTCGATGGTGTGGGTTGGGAATTTATATTAACACTGATTCAATATTCCATTATACTTTGCAATGGCTCAGAGAACTTTATGATGTCTCTTCTCCCTCTGCAGGTGTTCAGAGTGCACTGTACAGTTTGATGCTCTCTCTGATAATCTGTGTTGCGGCAGTTGCTATTTTCACCACTCATATCCTGCTACTTTTACCAGTGCTCCTGACCATTCTCGGTAAGAATAACAATATGTTTTTTTGTGCTGTCCATTAGTCCATTGCACATTGATTGCAAAGTTGTTTGAAATTAATAGATGAATTATCAGATTGATCTCTTTGGTTTAATTGGAGATGTGTTGCTATATCTATGCACACACACACACACACACACACGCACACACACACACACACACACACACACACACACACACACACACACACACACACACACAGATATATATATATATATGTGTGTGTGTGTGTGTGCGTGTGTATATGTGTATATATATATGTTTATATGTACACAGATGTAACAGGACATTTCCAATTAAACCTGCGATCAATATAAATGTGTGTGTGTGTGCGTATGTGAGTATATATGTGTGTGCGTGTATACAGTATATATGTGTGGCTGTGTGTATACATGTGTGTGTGTGTGTGTGTGTGCGTATACATATGTGTATGTGTGTATATATATATATATGTGTGTATATATATATATGTGTGTGTGTGTGCGTATATATATGTGTGTGTGTGTGTGTATATATATATATGTGTGTGTGTGTGTGTGTGTGCGTATACATATGTGTGTGTGTGTGTGTGTGTGTGTATATATGTGTGTGTGTGTGTATATATATATATGTGTGTGTGTGTGTGTGCGCGTATAGATATGTGTGTGTGTGTGTGTGTGTGTATATATATGTGTGTGTGTATACAAAGACTGAACTTTTTTCCTCGTTCATTATCTTGTTTACAGTGCACTATGTTTACATATTCTGTTGTGCTGCTGCAAGTAA
Source organism: Rhinoraja longicauda (assembly GCF_053455715.1). NCBI lineage: Eukaryota > Metazoa > Chordata > Chondrichthyes > Rajiformes > Arhynchobatidae > Rhinoraja > Rhinoraja longicauda. The sequence goes on along the minus strand of NC_135982.1, from coordinate 16,610,238 downwards.
GAGTTTCATTGTTCTATCTGGGACATATGACAATAAATCACTCTTGTCTCTTGACTACTGCTCAGTGCCCGTAACACAGCAGCTAAATAACTTTACGCCATGAAAAATGTTGATATAGAATTGACTGTAATTAGCCGTGTCGATCTGTGCATTGAGACGGTCCAACATCTTTCCGCTTTCTTCAATATTTACAAAATCAATGTTAGTTATCTTTTTAGATGGACTGGTCTATTATAGTTCACTTAGTTTTTCTCACTAATTATTGATGTAAATAGTACTAAATAACAGATAATGTATTCAAGAAGTCGAGATAACTTTTATCAAAATGTAGAAATTATTCAATTTACCAACTTGCATTGGAATCGATTGGCTCTAAATATTTAGGCCAGCCTTCCATCTGGGATTAGGTCTAGACCTTACTTAAGTCCATGTAGACAACATCAACAGCACTGCCCACTTTAATCTGCTCACACAGACAGTACCCGAGGTCAGGATTGAACTTGGGTCCCTGATACTGCGAAGCAGCAGCTCCAAAGATACTGTGAAGTGCACACACGTGCACCCACACTTGAGAAGTGTTTCAAATACTTCTTCAAAACACTCAATTAATTTTTGTGCAGGCAGGATCGCCCACCATGCAGAATAACACTGATCAATGCCTTTTCCAGTAGAGATTAATACTGATGCCTGGAATTTTTTCCAGCAAATTTCCACAATGTACGGAGGAGGTGAGAGTGGAATAGTTTGCTGATGCAGATCGTCAAATAGATGCTGGAAGTCATCGAACGTAAATGAAGATTTCCAAAATTCGGACATTTAGATGTACGTGAAAAATACTCACAAGAATTTCCTTCCACGCATAAATAAACAATGTCACCCTCCTGGGAGTTTATTGCAGCCTCCTAATGAAGACCTGCCCAGCTGTTGTCTTCGATTCGGTTTGTGGCTGCAGTACATGAGCCAGTGGAATTAGAAGTGATAGATTCCCTCAGTCATAATTGTTATTAATTGTCCACTCACAAACCATTTCCACTCTCGCAGTGCTGGTAATGCTTAAAAGCACACTGACTACCTGCCCAGACCATCTGCACAGAACCTTGGCAGAAAGAGTGCGCGTCGCTAAGTGGAGAGGCAGGCATACCCCTACTGGAAGGGGAGCTATTCTGAGTGGCAGGCTGGCACCCAGAAGGATAAATGCAGTGCATGCCACTTGTCGATGAACATGTCCGAGCTTCCCATCTCAGATTCTGAGTCAATGCACAGATATAAACAAATTCAAGGAATCACATCAATGTCTCGAGAACCTCATATTTCGCTTGGGCAGTAGGAATATTGATTTCTCTAACTTCAAGGAACCCTTGCTTCCCTTCTCTCTCCGTCCCTCCACCATCCTAGTTCTCCCACTCCCACTGTCCTCCCGATTAATGTTACTGTTTTGTACCCCTCGTTGTCACCTTCCCCTCAGCCAACAATGAACCATTCGACCTTTCCTCGTGTAGGAAAATAACTGCAGATGCTGGTACAAATCGAAGGTGTCACAAAATGCTGGAGTAACTCAGCGGGTCAGGCAGCATCTCTGGAGAGAAGGAATGGGTGACGTTTCGGGTCGAGAACCCTTCTTTAGACCGAGCCTTCTTCTTCGACCTTTCCTTGATCACCGTCTGTTTTGATCTGTCGTTTTCACACCATATCTCGAGTTTCCCTCTCCCCTGACTCTCAGTCTGAAGAACCAAAACGTCACCCATTCCTTCTCTCTAGAGATGCTGCCTGTTTATTTATCATGTCCATTTGTAAGACATTGTTAAGCACAAATTGGATCCTTGTTGACCAAAAATGCATCAGTGACTATAACTGCAGAAGTGATGATTCACTGGTTGCAAAGGCACTATATAAATGTCAGTAACATATTTTTTCATTCTATGTCTGTGTGTATATTTTGCTCTCTGGATTCCATTGTTTACCAGTTGTCCTTGGAGATGAGCAGGATTGTGTATTGTAAGAAAATAACTGCAGATGCTGGTACAAATCGAAGGTATTTATTCACAAAATGCTGGAGTAACTCAGCGGGTCAGGCAGCAACTCAGGAGAGAAGGAATGGGTGACGTTTCGGGTCGAGACCCTTCTTCGGGTCTCGACCCGAAACGTCACCCATTCCTTCTCTCCTGAGATGCTGCCTGACCCGCTGAGTTACCCCAGCATTTTGTGAATAAGGATTGTGTATTGTGTACAATGGCTCACGCCTGTTATGTTTCACCAGGTGTGATATGCTTGATGGTGGCTCTCATGTACTGGCTTGGCTGGGAAATGGGAGCGGTGGAAGCCATCTCATTGTCCATCCTGATGGGCTCTTCTGTGGATTACTGTGTCCACCTCGTTGAGGGTTACCTGCTGGCTGGGGAAACCCTTTTGACAGCCGAGACTGGTGTAAGTGGAACCAACAAAATGTGGACGTTTTTCTTGATAATCGGCCTATCTTCTTAGCATCAAACTGTGTAACCTGTAACCTGGTAGAAATGTCATCTGTTCATAGGTTCAATAGTGCTAGGAGCAGCATTAGGCCATTCGGCCCATTAAGTCTACTCTGTCATTCATTTATTGCTGATCTAGCTCTCCCTCCTAACCCCATTCTCCTGCCTTCTCCCCATAACCCCTGATACCCGTACTAATCGAGAATCTCTGCCTTAAAAGTATTCATTCACTTGGCCTCCACAGCCTTTAGTGGCAATCAAAAGAAAGGCAGATTATTATCTGAATGGTGTCAAGTTAGGAGGAGGGGGAGTTCAACGAGATCTGGGTGTCCTAGTGCATCAGTCAATGAAAGGAAGCATGCAGGTACAGCAGGCAGTGAAGAAAGCCAATGGAATGTTGGCCTTCGTAACAAGAGGAGTTGAGTATAGGAGCAAAGAGGTCCTTCTACAGTTGTACCGGGCCCTGGTGAGACCGCACCTGGAGTACTGTGTGCAGTTTTGGTCTCCAAATTTGAGGAAGGAAATTCTTGCTATGGAGGGCGTGCAGCGTAGGTTCACTAGGTTAATTCCCGGAATGGCGGGACTGTCGTATGTTGAAAGGCTGGAGCGATTGGGCTTGTATACATTGGAATTTAGAAGGATGAGGGGGGATCTTATTGAAACATATAAGATAATTAGGGGATTGGACACATTAGAGGCAGGAAACATGTTCCCAATGTTGGGGGAGTCCAGAACAAGGGGCCACAGTTTAAGAATAAGGGGTAGGCCATTTAGAACGGAGATGAGGAAGAACTTTTTCAGTCAGAGAGTGGTGAAGGTGTGGAATTCTCTGCCTCAGAAGGCAGTGGAGGCCAGTTCGTTGGATGCTTTCAAGAGAGAGCTGGATAGAGCTCTTAAGGATAGCGGAGTGAGGGGGTATGGGGAGAAGGCAGGAACGGGGTACTGATTGAGAGTGATCAGCCATGATTGCATTGAATGGCGGTGCTGGCTCGAAGGGCTGAATGGCCTACTCCTGCACCTATTGTCTATTGTCTATTGTCTATTGTCTAATTCCACAGATTGACCACCTTTGACTAAAGAAATTCTTCCTCATCTCCTCCCTAAAGGAACGTCTTTTAATTCTGACGCTATGACCTCTGGTCCTGGACTCTCCCATTAGCGGATACAGCCTCTCCACATCCACTCTATCCAGGCATTTCACGACTCGTTCTATTTATATGCGGTCAGAGATTGAGTGAAATAAAAATAGTATTCATGCTAATTAAAAAGGCGAGCTGGAGACTTGCAGAGTTACAATATGAATAAATAAAAAAAGAAGGCTGTGATTTTTATTCTGGCTAATTTTATTAATCTCATTTGTGATGAGAAGACACTGGAAGGTTCATAATCAGAGGCAATAGAAATGTTATTTTACAAGTTAACAGATGGTCGTGAAATAGAGGTTATCATTCAAAGTAAAGCAGGTAAGCAATAATTATCTTCCTAAAACCCCAGTCAAACATTGACAGTTCAAGGTCGGATAATGGTTACAATAGCATCCACATAACAGTCAGTCTGAAGAAGGGTCTCGACCCGAAACATCACCCATTCCTTCTCTCCTGAGATGCTGCCTGACCCGCTGAGTTACTCCAGCATTTTGTGAATAAATACCTTCCACATAACAGTGGAAGTTGTGTATCAAGCAGATGAAATTTGGGACTTAGAACCAGTGAATAGAGGAAATGAAGTTAGGATTTCAAAAGGTTTTAGCCTATAGAATGAAGTAAACGAGTCACTGAGTCATGCAGCATGGAAACAGGCTCTTCAGCCCAACTTGCGCTTGCCGACCAAGATGCCCCATCTATACTAGTCCCACCTGCCTGCGTTTGGATCATATCCCTCTAAACCTTTCCTGTCCATGTGATTGTCCAAGTGTCGCTTAAATGTTGTTATAGAACCTGCCTCAACTACCCCCTCTGCCATCATGTTCCATATACCCACCACCATTTGTGTGAAAATGTTGCCCCTCAGGTTCCTAATAAATCTTTCCCCTCCACCTGAAGTCTATGTCCTCTGATTCTTCATTTCCCTACTCTGTGCATCTTTCCCCCCGCTGTTACTTGTCTGTTGGCGTACACAAGGTCATTTATAATATGGTGCAAGCACTATTGGGCCAAGAGAGATACATGCATGGATGTGTAAGAAGGGACTGCAGATGCTGGTTTAAACCGAAGATTGACACAAAAAGCTGGAGTAACTCAGCGGGACAGGCAGCATCTCTGGAGAGAAGGAATGGGTGACGTTTCGCGTCGAGACCCTTCTTCAGGCTCATGCAGGGATGTGTTCAAACTAACTGAGCAATAAAGCTTAAGGTGAAGAGTTACTTCTGTGCAAACTGAAACAATGTAAATGAGAATATATGCATTGGTAAAATATAGGGAACATTTGGCTGCACTGATCAATGGCTCTACATCCAAGAGAAATTTAAGGTAAATCACACACTTGGTTGAATTATCACTTCATGTCATGGTAGTCAGTTGTGCAGAGCAGCAGAAACCCTGTGAAAGGCTGAGTATTTTTCAATTTGTTTTTCATCAATCAATGATCAAATTATTTGCTGAGTTTAGGTGCTGCAGCAAAAATGCCAGTTAGAATGTCTATTATTTCAAACCGCCTTTATGTACAACCTGCACCGAACTCTTGCGCTCAGTCCGCCAAGGCCGACTGGATCTCCCAGTTGCTAACCACTTGAACTACCCTTCCCATTCCCACACTGACCTTGTGTGTAGGAAGGAACTGCTGATGCTGGTTTATTCCGAGGATGGACACAAAATGCTGAAGCAACTCAGTGGGTCAGGCAGCAAAACCGGACAAAAGGAATGGGTGATGTTTTGGGGTCGAGACCCTTCTTTTATCACTGCCGGCTGTTTGCCCTCCACAGCTTCCAGCCTTATCGTTCCCCAGTCCCGCACGGCCCACTTATATCTTCTCCCCAGTCTGAACAAACGTTCCGACCCAAAATGTCACCTATGCCTTTTCTCCAGAGATGCTCCCTGAGGCGCTGAGCTGCTCCACGCACTCTTGATTAGTATCGGTGTCAGGGGTTATGGGGAGAAGGCAGGAGAATGGGGTTTGGAGGGAGAGATAGATCAGCCATGATTGAATGGTGGAGTAGAATTGATGGGCCAAATGGCCTAATTCCGCTCCGATCACATAAACTGATGAACAGTTTGTGCCATTTTTATGTGTAGTTGTTAATCTGGTAGAAAGAACTCATAATGGAAGTTCTGAACCCAACTCCCTCTGTTGATTTGGTATGTCTGATCTGGATACTTCTGTTGGAATCTGGAGACCATGCAATGGCCACTGTGGAAACGGAAGAGATTCAGCTCAGGTTTCTTGCAACAAAGCCAGAGTGCTTTGGCAAGTTAAAACATTACTTTTCTAGAGGCATGAGTTGAATTCAGATAGCAATGTTTGCAAGGACTTAAAGGATAGAGGAGAAGATTGGAGGTTTTAGTCAAGATAATGGAATGAAATGTGTTTTGTTTAGCAGGAAGGAAGTTGGAGCACATGACTGGCGCCCGGGCAAACACACAAAGAGGGAGAACCATTTGTTAGATGGCATGAGTAGCTGGATAGGGTTTACATTTACCTGTGAGAACAGGAGGTGGGTCTGTGGACAAGATGAGAGATTAGAGGAAAACGAGAGAAAAATGGGACATCGTAACTAGGGCTGGGGTCAGAGGGAAAGATAGCAGATGATAAAAACACCAGAATAGATGGTGCCACCCAGAACAACAGAGCAATTGTGGGGAAATGACTAGGATGATGGAAAACATTCCTTTTGTCCTCTCCACCCTTCCCACTTCCTACAACTTGAAATATATTTAATTTCTAACTTTTCCTAATTCATAACGTCGTAAGTGATCGGAGTAGAATTTGGCCATTCGGCCCAACAAGTCTACTCCGCCATTCAACCATGGCTGATCTATCTCTCCCTCCTAACCCCATTCTCCTGCCTTCTCGCCATAACCTCTGCCACCCATACTAATCAAGAATCTATCTATCTCCGCCTTAAATATATCCACTGACTTTGCCTCCACAGCCTTCTGTGGCAAAAAATTCCACAGATTCACCACCCTCTGACTAAAGATATTCCTCCTCATTTCCCTCCTAAAAGAACGTCCTTTAATACTAAGGCTATGACCTCTCGTCCTAGACTCTCCCACTAGTGGAAACATCCACTCTGCACATCCATTCATTATTCTGATCTTATGATCTTAGGCTATTATGCTCTTATGTTCTTACGATCTTATAATCTTTTCCTCATTCTGATGAAAAGTAAATGACATGAAATATTAATTCAATTTCTCTGTCCACAGATGCTGCCTGAACTGTCGAGTGTTAGTTTTACCTTAGTTTAGAGATACATTGTGGAAACAAGCCCTTTGGCCCACCGAGTCCGCGCCGACCAGCGATCCCCGCACACTTACGCTATCCTTCACACACTAGGGACAATTTACAATTTTATCGAAGCAATTAACCTACAAACCTGTGCGTCTTTGGAGTGTGGGAGGAAACCGGAGCTCCCGTGGAAAACCCACGCAGGTCACGGGGAGAACGTACAGGCAAGCACCCCTAGTCAGGAATGAACCCGGGTCTCTGGCGCTGCGAGGCAGCAAATCTACCGCTGCGCCACCGTGCGTCCCCAGTTATTTGGGGGGCTTCTCAGGTTTCCAGCATCAACATTTCTCCTGTTTTTCAAGTCGTGGCTGAACCTATTTTTGCGTCACCACGCCACCCATTCCTTCTCTCCTGAGATGCTGCCTGACCTGCTCAGTTACTCCAGCATTTTGAGAATCTCCCGAGATGCTGCCTGACCTGCTGAGTTACTCCAGCATTTTGTGAATAAATACCTTCGATTTGTACCAGCATCTGCAGTTATTTTCTTATACTATTTTTGCTGACGCTCTGCTTTGTTTAATTCACAGGATAAATGCAACACGGGGAAGTTGAGGACTCTGGCAGCTGTGAGACACGTCGGTGTTGCCATCGTCTCCAGTGCCATCACCACTGTCATAGCCACAATCCCTCTCTTCTTTTGCATCATAATTCCGTTTGCCAAGTTCGGGAAGATTGTTGCCCTGAATACCGCCATCTCCATTCTGTACACATTAACCGTCAACACGGCCCTGCTCAGCATTCTGGCTCCAAGTGACTTCTATCGCTCGAGAAAGTCTTTCCTCAAGGCGATCCTAGGAGTAGTTAGCATTGGCGGTGGAGGATTCTGTGTCTGTCTCCTACTGATTAAATTGGGGTTCAAAATCCCACTCCCCAATGTATTAGCACTGTAATTTATTTACACAGATAACGTAAGAGACTTCAAAAACAAATAGTGTTTAAAAAAAAAAGGGAAACTCATCACAATACAAAAAAATATATAAAGAGGGTCATTGCCATTTTCTTTTGTAAACTTTTTCCTTCCTTCATGGTTGATCGTTGTTGGCTCGCTGAGTCCACTAATAACGAGGTAACTGCAAGAGATGGAATGAGTGCAGTTTTCCTGCTGATTAGATGGACTCTGAACACGTTCTGATTTTTCCACCATTCGTAAGGGAAAAGTTTAATCAGTGGAATGAATGGTCTTCCTTGATAGATTTCAGTTACCTTTTATGCCTATTGTATTTCTTACATTTAACCATAAAGAAATCTCTTAATCGCATCTGAAAACTGAAAACTATCAAATTAGCACTGGAAAAAGCCTCTTTATTTGCCTTTACCTGTTTTTTCTTCCGTCTGCAATGCTCCATCTTCCAGCTGAGTTAAGGTGAATGGGTTTCTTCCAAACTGTTGTCAATATCAAATGGTCAGGCATTGGGAATACTAACCGGGACTGTGAATCCACCTGTGTAGGAAGGAACTGCAGATGGTGCTTTACACGGAAGAGAGACACAAAATGCCGGGGTAATTCAGCGGGACAGGTGCCATTCCTTCTATCCAGAGATGCTGCCTGTCCCGCTGAGTTACTCCAGCATTTTGTGTGTATTCACATCACTTCTATTCTTCTCTCTCCCTGAGAAGGAACATATCTGAGAAGGGCTGAGATGGAGCACCGAATTTATGTTGGAAGAGCACAGCAGGTTCTTCAACCCACCATGTCACGGGATAAGTTTTAGTTAAGATTCTTTTTATTTGCTGTTATGTTTTTAACTGTGTACCTTGAGACTTCCTCGGGTTCTTGCCACTGCCTCTCTTCTCCTCTGGTTCCATGGATGCACTCTATCACCCAAGTGCTGTTCGTCACCCATGGGTGATAAATTGGTCTTAACACACATTGCCAATCAAGATTCGCTGCTCTAGATGTCAACTCATTTACATCGGCGAAACCAAGCGGAGGCTCGGTGATCGCTTCGCTGAACACCTGCGTTCGGTCCGCATTAACCAAACTGATCTCCCAGTGGCCGAGCACTTCAACTCCCCCTCCCATTCCCAGTCTGACCTTTCTGTCATGGGCCTCCTCCAGTGCCATAGTGAGGCCCACCAGAAATTGGAGGAACAGCACCTCATATTTCGCCTGGGCAGTTTGCAGCCCAGTGGTATGAACATCGACTTCTCCAACTTTAGATAGTTCCTCTGTCCTTCTCTTCCCCTCCTCCTTCCCAGATCTCCCTCTATCTTCCTGTCTCTACCTATATCCTTCCTTTGTCCCGCCCCCCTGACATCAGTCTGAAGAAGGGTCTCGACCCGAAACGTCACCCATTCCTTCTCTCCCGAGATGCTGCCTGACCTGCTGAGTTACTCCAGCATTTTGTGAATAATTAATCTGAATGCTGGTTTTGGCCTATTTCTGGTCCAGTGAGTCAAGTAGAGTTTGCTTTGGCCATGGCCACCCATAATAAGACTAGATGTCCAGACCTACTGTACATACTGTAGTGTAGCACCATAAACCCTTTATAGGTGGCAGCAGGGAAACCAATGGCCCCAACTCCTCCTATTCATCCTTTTCATGGGATGTTCAATAAGTTATAACGAGAAATGAAACTTGCATCTGTCACAGTCCTCTGAATGTATCAAAGGACTTCACACTCTTTCAATAGTTGCAGCTGCTGTGTGTGAAGTGGACAAAGGCAGCCAATTTACACTCAGCAAGGTTCCAGCAAATCGGCATCTGATGTGCTTTGTTAAAGTCTTGACCAGAGCAACAGTGAAACTTGTTTAGATTGTGGAACAGAATTTTTACAACTTCAAATGAATGAGGCCTCCGTTTTGTGTCTTGTTTGGGGGGTAACATCTCCGACAATGCATTTGCCTCTGTACAGAACTGCGATTTGAGCCAAGCCAATTTTCAGTTTTCAATTTTCAATTCCTCACTTTTCAGTAAAGTGGTTTCTCAAATATGTTGTGCGGACCTACGAAAAAGTCAGATCGATTAGAGTCATAGAGTTCCACAGCATAGAAACAGGTCTTTCGGTCCACTGCATCTATATTAACCATCATGCCTATCTATACTAATCCCGCTTACCTGCATCAATTCTATATCCCTCTACGTCCTGCTCATTCAAGTACCTGTTGAGATGCCCCATACATAATGATACTGCTCCTGCCTCCACCAACTCCTCTGGCAGCTAATTTCCACATACCAACTACTCTTTGTGTGAAAATGTTACCCCTCAGATCCTCTTTAATCCCCCTCCCTCTCATCGTGATTCTGCTTCATTGCATGCTCATCCTTCGAAGAAGAAATCCACTTTCAAATCAAAGTCATTCCACGTGAAGAAGGCCAAAACGACTGAAAACCCTTTGAGGAAGCCAGAGACGTAGGAACCGAGAGATGACTGAAATGTTGCCATTACCCGAGTCGGGGTGACCTTCGTCCATGATGATTGCCAGTATGACTAAACTTAGGTGCTTAAACAAGTTGGAAGTAGAATGTAACAAAGGTGCAAATTTTGTATAATTAATCTTTGCTACACCATGGTTCACTCGGTAGCAAAGACTGACACATTTTATGTCAAGGACTGTGGGCATCTGTACACTTTGCAAGTATGAGCCAAAAACGCAGAGGCCAAGTATTCTGTTAGCCAGTAACTCTGGCTATGACACCTGAGTGGCGATTGTTTGACTCTTTCACTCCTCAAATCTATGTTCACTTCTTTTATTCTAAATAGAATCATAGAATTCCACAGCACAGAAACCCGGCCCTTTGGCCCAGTTTGTCCGTGGCAACAGTGGTGCCTGTGATCTGTGCTAATGTCGTTTATCTTCATTAGGCTTGTATCTCTCCACGTTTTCTATCCAAGTACCTGTCCAAATGGATTTTAAAACATTGCATCAACCTCTACCACCTCCTCCAGCAACTCATTCCGGATAAATACTACCCGATGTGTGAAAATCCGAGCCCTCAGATTCTGTTCCCTTTGAGTCTATCCAGAGTCTATTCCCTTTGAATTTCTCCCTTCTCACTGTAAACCTATGCCCTCTGGTTCTAGACTCCGTTGCCTTGGGGAAAGGATTGTAGACAATAGACAATAGGTGCAGGAGTAGGCCATTCAGCCCTTCGAGCCAGCACCGCCATTCAATGTGATCGTGGCTGATCATTCACAATCAGTACCCCGTTCCTGCCTTCTCCCCATTCTCTCCTGACTCCGCTTATCATTATGAGCTCTATCTTTTAACTCTCTCTTGAAAGCATCCAGAGAATGCCTATTGTGACTATTTATCCTGTCTCTGTACCTCATAAAATAGCAGATCCAAAATGTCATGTGCTGGCACTAAACTACATTTAAAAGGTTAAACATACAGTCACGCTTAACAATGTATTTTAATGACAACAGGATGGCGACTGTCAGTTTGGAGAGGTATTAAAGTAAACAACAAGAAAAGGTTATTGGCAGTTTAATTAAGTTGTGACAAATAAATAAATGAAAACTGATTGATATAAATTGCATAACAGTTATGAGGAAAGATAAGTTACAAAGTGTTGCTGAAACCATTTTGTGGTGCTTGGTGGCAAACACTTGGTGGCAAACACTTGGTGGCAAACACTTGGTGGCAAACACTTGGTGGCAAACACTTGGTGGCAAACAGTTCAGTGCTCAGCAGGAAGAATTGGACTCCATTTTATCAACTGTTTTTTCGTGTGTATGATCAGATACACTTCAGGAATTTGGGTGCTTTACAAGTTATCCCTCCACTGAAGCAATATCAGGAGTGGACTGAGTATGGCTGACTCAGTCTGAAGAAGGGTCTCGACCCGAAACGTCACCCATTCCTTCTCTCCAGAGATGCTGCCTGACCTGCTGAGTTACTCCGGCATTTTGTGATACCTTCGATTTGTACCAGCATCTGCAGTTATTTTCCTAGTGTGGCAGCAGGTTCACTCCCCTCTGTGCCTAGCAACTATTGTGCATGGGAACCTTGCCATGACAATTGGTAAGAGACACTGGGCTTGTGCTCGCTGGAGTTTAGAAGGATGAGGGAGGGACCACATTGAGACTTACCGAATAGTGAAAGGCCTGGTTAGAGTGGATGTGGAGAGGACGTTTCCACTTGTGGGAGAAGAGGACCAGAGGTCATAGCCTCAGAATTAAAGGACGTTCCGTTAGTAAAGAGATGAGGAGGAATTTCTTTAGTCAGAGGGTGGTGAATCTGTGGAATTCATTGCCACAGATGGTTGTGGAGGCCAAGTCAATGGATGCTTTTATGGCACAGATAGATAGATTCTTGATTAGTATGGGTATCAAGGGTAAGGGGGAGAAAGCAGGAGAATGAGGTTAGGATGGAAAGATAGATCAGCCATGATTGAATGGCAGAGTAGACTTGATGGGCCGAATGGCCAAATTCTGCTCCTATCACTTATGAACTACTAAAATGTATAGAATCTGCCAGTTATTTGGACACATCTGCTCGGACAGACTGAAGGAGTCAGCCTAAATATGTTGCATATTGAAAGGCATTATTTGAATTCACCTTTCACTTCCTTAAAATTGCAGACCATTTGCAAGGAGTTGTTCTAAGTCAACAAGGTGTTTCTTTTTCCCCCATGGCTGGTGCAAGGAGGAGGTCAGGTGGAGGTATACTAACAGTTTCCACAATTTATACCCAATGACCAAAAGGATACCCACCCCAATGTATTTTGATATGACTATTTAACAAGGACCTGAAGGCAATCAGTTCTGAAATATTGAACTGTCCAATACATGTACATTAATATCAACATCTAACAAAGTCTTGAAAATAGGAGTGACACTAGTTACTGCATAGTGTTAGAGTTAGTACTTTTTTTCCTTATTGTGTAAATTAAGTAATTTTGTAGAAATAAATGATTTTTGAACAATGTTCCTTGTTTTAGGAACTGTTGTTGACTTATTTGACATTCAAATTGTTGTATTTACAGCTGCATTAACTCAAATCAAAATAAATTTCTATTCATTGTCAATGAAAACCTTTCTCTGGAGCTTTTACTTTCTCTTTGTTTCCTGTTATTCTTCTTCCATCCATAGCTACGGCGATCTGGGTTCAACCCTGACCTCGAGCACTATCTGTGTGGAGTCTGCATGTTCCCCCAGTGACTGTGTGGGTTTCAAGAGTTAAGCGTGTTTTATTGTCATATGTCCCAGATAGGAATACAGGAATACAGAACTTTATTTGTCATTCGGTACAAATACCGAACGAAATTACATTTCCAGCTGTCACAGAACACAACAAAAAAGAAAAGAACACAGGACACACGACCCCAACACAAACATCCATCACAGTGACTCCAAACACCCCCTCACTGTGATGGAAGGCAACAAGACTTCCACTCTCTTCCCCCCCCACGCTCACGGACAGGCAGCTCGACACCTACCGAGGCGACCGACACGCACAGCCCCCGCAAGGGGATGGAAGGCCCCGCGGCCGAGCCGCACCGGGCACTGAAACGTCCCGCGGTCGAGCCGTGCCAGCGATGTTAAGTCCAGCGGCCGTGCCGGGCGATGGAAGGCCCCGCGGCCGAGCCGCACCGGGCGCTGCTAAGTCCCGCGGCCGAGCCACTACTGGCGATGTTAAGTCCAGCGGCCGAGCCGCGCCAGGCGATGGAAGGCCCCGCGGCCGCGCCGGGTGCTGAACCGTTCCGCGGCCGAGCCGCGCCGGGCGATGGAAGGCACCACGGCCGAGCCGCACCGAGCGCTGAAACGTCCCGTGGCCGTACCGGTCGATGGAAGGCCCCGTGGCCGAGCCGCGCCGGGCACTGTTAGGTCCCGCGGCCGAGCCGCGCCGGCGATGTTAAGTCCAGCGGCCGAGCCGCACCGGGCAATGGAAGGCCCCGCGGGCGATGGAAGGCCCCGTGGCCGAGCTGCGCCCCGGGGAAGAGACCTAAAAAAAGAAAGGTTTCCCCCACCATAGAACAATGAAACTCTTACTTGCAGCAACCCAGCAGAATATATAAACATAGTACACTGTAAACGATATGATAAACGAGAGAGAAAAAAGCTGGAGGAGTAACTCAGCGGGACAGGCAGTTTCTCTGGAGACAAGGAATGGGTGGCGATTCGGGTCGAGACTCTTCGTCAGGAGTTACTCCAGCTTTTTGTTTCTATCTTCGGTTTAAAGCAGCATCTGCAGTTCCTTTCCTACACATTATTAGATGCACAATTGACACCAGGAAATGGCAGGTGCACTGAACAGCCCAATTTCCCAACACCTGCAAATCATCTAATGTGCGCAAATGGTTTTTATTTGGTCATAAATAACCTTTCCCTATGAGTCTATTATCTCCGTCCCTTCTGGCACTCACAAGTGACAAAAAAATATTGCAAATTGCTGGAGACATTGTCATGAATTTAAATCCCCTGTTTTGAAAACATAGTGATAAATTGGACTGAATATGTGTTTTCGGGAAGTCAGCCTGTGTGGAATTTTAATGGCTGACTCACATTCAAGCTGCATTGTAGTTCGGTTTTGATCGAGTGAACCAACTGCTCAGAGACTGAAACATAATAATAGACTAGACACTTAAATGATTAACAAGCTTCCAATTGCAGTTTGATAAATCAGTGCATTACTGTACAATTTGAGAAAACAAATAATTATGCTGTTTCTTCTAACATTTAGGTCACATTTCAATGCAAAAATAATCTCCTCATACAAGATACATAAAATCTATGGCTTCTGAGATCAGATGACAAGCAAGGAATCCTTTAATTTTGTTTTCTCTCCTCCTCCTTCCTCAGACGATATTTCCCCTACCTCTAATCACTTAATTATATCTTATTACTCATTCCCCAACCAGAGAGCACCAACTTACGCCTATTAAAAAAAAATGTGATCCATTTTACATCTGCTCCGCTCTGTCTTTCATTTCCTCCTCTGCACATTTAAGGTCATGGTACAAGTCCACCCCTGGTTTTCCTGCACATTCGGTTCCAGAGCCTTTCTGGATTATCATTTTGCCGGGCCTACAGAGGTCAAGGCCTTGGGGGGAGGTGGGGGGCAAGATACCAGCCCGCAAAGTCGGCCTTGGAAGTTGGCAATGGAAACGGATCTGCTGGCTTTGGCTGGGCCGGAGTTCCAGAGACCCGGCCGCAGGGGAGATAAACGGCATGGACGAAGTTGAGATCGGTTGCCTCACCTGACCTAGGTGCCACATTTTCGGGGGGACTTCCGGGAGGCGGGGGGGGGGGGGGGGGGGAGGGGGGGATTTTGTCCGGATTAAAGGGGCCTTCCGGTTGCTGGGAGAATCGGTGGTGGACCTGTGCTGGCTGCTTTCTTGAGGCTGCATTTTCTGTAGATTCCTTCAATGCCGGGGAGGCCAATACTCCTTTAATTGAGTTTCTTGCACGCTAATCTGCAACGCCTGAGTGATTCACAAAGGCAACAGGCAAGTGCAAGAGGCAAGAGATTTAGTAGGCATATGAGGGAGACTTTTCCCACTCATGGAGTAGGGATTACCTGGAATGCACTGCCTGAGAGAATGGTGGAAGCAGACAGTATTTAAGAGGTAATTTCATAATGGCTTAAATGTAAGTCCAACCTCCAGTTCCCTCCCCTTTACTTTCAGTCTGAGCAAGGGTTCCCAACCCAAAATGACGGCCATCCTTTTAGCGCAGAGACGCTGCCTGAGTTACTCCAGCACTTTGTGTCCATCTTCAACATTTAAATATGTGAGTGGATGAGCTTTTAAATCACTTAAACATAGAAGGCTACAGACCAAGTGTTGGAAGATGGGATTAATATGACCAGGAGACCACTCGTTGGTATGGTCATGGTGGGCTGAATGGCCTAACGCCGTGTGACTCTGCGACCATAACCGCGTTCACCAATGACAATGGCAAACCTTTATTCTGGATGCAGCGGCGGAGCCACACGTATGAGACGGCGGTCAGCAACTTGTGGCGCGACACCACACTCACGTCCAGGTCCACCGCCGATTTTCCGGCACCCTTGGTTGCAGAGCCTTTCTGGATTATCCGCTTTGCTGGACCAACAGAGGTAATGGCCTCCTAGAGGGGTCCAAGGGTAACAGAAAAGGTCCGCCTAGGCCACCGTGGATAGGGCTGAGATATCGTCCGGCAGAATCGGCTATGGGAACGGATCTGCCAACTCTGGCTGGGCTGGAGTTCCAGAGCCCCGGTTGCTGGGGGATGGTTCGACCCGCTAAATTACGACCCGCTAAATTCGACCCACAGAAGAGTTTGAGATAGGCCGCCTCACCCGACCTAGGCACCACATTTTTTGGGGGGGGGGGATTTTCCTGGGGGGAAGGGGGATTTCGAGTGTGCTCTCTTGAAGACAGAAACTTGTTGCTGTACCGTTGCTTCCGTCGTCCTCACCGGCTCCGTACGTCCAGTCCGCCGGCACGTGACCGGCCGTGGGGGACCAGCTCTGTGGTTCCACCTGCAGCGAGGACCAAGGCCAGTGGGAGAGGAGAGGGAACCAGGGTTTGGCCTACCGCGCCCTCGAGGTTGGCTGCAGGAGGCGCGCCCAGGTGGTCGGGCAAGGAGAGGGACGTTGGTTCGCCGGTCGACCCAGATGTCCAAGGAAGGTGACAGACCGAGGCCCACGGCAGCATGGGGCTTGCCTGGAACAGATAATGCTCATTATCACTGGAGCGCGGACTGGACTTTGAAAATGGCGCCACAACATAGCGCTTCTTGTATGCGGGATCAATGGACTATTTCTGTACACTTGCTAATCGGGGATGTGTTTGGGTTTGGTAATACTCTGCTGGACTTTAGTTTAGTTTAGAGATACAGCGCAGAAACAGGCCCTTCGGCCCACCGAGTCCGTGCCGACCAGTGATCCCTGCACATTAACACCATCCAACGCACTGGGGACAATTTACAATTTTACCAATTACAAGCCAATTAACCTACAAACCCAATTAACCTCCAAACCTGTACATCTTTGGGCTGTGGGAAGAAACTGAAGATCTCGGAGAAAACCCACACAGGCCACGTACCAGGAGAACGTACAAGGTACTGTTTGTAAGAAAGGAATTTGATTGTGCGTTTGTACTTCACACACGTGACAGTAAAAGCAACATTGAACCTTAGGTTCTGCAAGTGGTGAGAACACAATTTCTAAACCTCGGATAGATACAAAAATGCTGGAGTAACTCTGGAGAGAAGGAATGCGCGACATTTCGGGTGGAGAAGCTTCTTCAGACTGAAGACTGAAGAACCTCGGAAACGAGCTGACAAAGTCCCGAGGAGATTCACCACTGGATAATCGGACCGCATCGCTGCACTCGAGAGTATATTTGCTGGTGCCTGGCACTAAGTGAGAATCAAAGTATCTACCTAAGTCCTGATTTGTGTTGCTTTAACAGCAGTGATTTCATCCGTGAAATGTAATTTCCAGCACAGTGCCACAATTAAGAGCATTGACTTTTACATAAAGTGGGTTTTAGAAGTGTAATGATATGCTAATATTGGAAGATGATACTCATTGAACTGTTGTGATGCAGCAAATATTCACAAACACAGAGACGCTAATTGGAATTCCTATCTGATTGCCATGAAGTTTATTTTCCAATTTGGAACATGGTAAACCGTTAGAACAAAATGCAGCAGGGATGTGAGCCAACGCTGGGAGGGACATTATAACCTTTCATCTCAGGAACTAGTGGGTTCCATCCCAGCTCATTCCAAGGATTTAAAAGCCTTAAAGCCTGGCATGAAAGTGCCGTTTGAAATTATTGACATTTTCCTGGGACTGGAGTGATTTGGAATGGTTTGTGCATTATTGACTATGACCATGATAAACTGCCAATGATTGAAAGATGCTCCAAGCATCTAAAGGGCCTGTCCCACGTAGGCGATTTTTTAGGCGACTGCCGGCGACTGTCAAAGTCGTAGCAGATCGCCAAAATTTTCTTTTACCCTACGACAATGACCACGACAATGCCCCTGGCTAAGAGATTACACTGTCTTCGGAAACATCGCGAAATTCCCACGCTTATCAATGCTTCTCCGTTGTCCTAATTTTCGCTGAAATCACTGACAAGTCTGTAATTACTTGAGAATTTTGAAATATAACATCTTGTCCGGGTTACTTGAAAACCAAGCTTCACGGTAACAAGGCATAAACTAGATTGACTTCCAGTTTACTAATAGCAGCATTAAGAAATTTAATTTTAAACGTAGTTAAATGGATTTTTGTGCGGAGTGTGGGCATTCTTTGAAAATGTATGGGAGATGCATATTTGGTTTCTGGGTTGCATATCTGGGTTGGGAGCCTACTTTTAAAGTAATCGCTGATGGCCATGAACATTGCGAAATTCCCACGCTTACCTGACCGTCAAACCGTCGCCTCCAATCTACCTGTCAAATGTCCTGACGGTAAATAAATTGGTTAAACACAAGTATTTTATGGTATCTTCAAATGACTTTACTTAATTTAATATTACGTGCTTCTAAATGCATCTGCGACAACCTAGCAAACCTGGGGACAGCATGCGACAGCGCCCGCAATAAGCTACGATACCTGGCCAGCTGTCGCCGAGAAATTTCACTCCGGATGATTTCTCAGCGACGCGCTGAGATCCACTACGATTCTTGGCAGACTCTTCACGATCATGCCCGCGACACCCGGCGAACTGTCGGCGACAGCCTAGTCACCGGCAGTCACCTACAAATCGCCTAAGTGGGGCAGGCCCTTAATCTTGATTTAGTTTACTTTAGCATAGAGGTACTGTATAGCGTGGAACTAGGCCCTTCGGCCCACCGAGTCCGCAACAACTGGTGATCCCCGCACACTAGCACTATCCTACACACATTGGGAACAATTTACGGTTTTACTGAAACCAATTAGCTTACAAACCTGTACGTCTTTAGAGTGTGGGAGGAAATCAGAGCACACGGAGAAAACCCACGCAGGTCACGGGGAGAACGTACAAACTCCATACAGACAGCACCCAGGTTGGATCGAACTCAGGTCTCTGGCGCTATAAGGCTGTAAATCAACCGCTGCGCCATCGTGCCACTTCTTCCATCTTAAGCCGAAGCATCAGATGCAGGGGAACATTATCACGTCTGAGTTCCCCTTCAAGTTTCGCACTATCCTGACACAGAAATGTATTACCATTGCTTGTTGCTACTGAGTTATTACATCATTCAAAGGTTGACTCAATTGGGAAAACTTGGTGTCACTTAACTATAAAAAGACACAAAGTTCCGGAGCAACTCAGTGGGTCAGGCAGCACCTCTGGAGAACAAATATAGGCGACCTTTTGGGTCGGGAGCTTTCATCAGATGTCTGCAGCAATTTGTGCCTTGTTTTGTAAACCAGTATCTGCAGTACCTTGTTTCTACATCACCAAGCTATGACTTCTTTGTAGTTCAGGTGAACCCACATCCATTCTTCTGACTGAATTACTGTCACTTGCAATGATAGAGCAGCTCTAAATCTGCATGTTGTGGCTAGTTCTTTCAGCTGCACATGGTATTGATTAATTGTCTCTTTTGTTTCCTACGCTATTGGCATTTGGAACACAGGGATCTGATTATCCCCATTCTGCTGTGAAATATTCAGCCATTGCTGCTGCTGCCTCTTTACAGTCACTGGCTGCTAGTGAGAATGTTGCACAGGTACACGGCAGTTGTTCACAACTGCAGTGTGACTGGAACATCTTTCTTGCATCTTTTATGATTCCAAAATTTTAACACAAATCTGCAAAAACCATTTTGCCCAACAGGAAACAGACACGGCTGCAGCAAAGAATGCAGTATTAAAGCACTGTTTATATTCTGCCTCCTGTTTATTCAAACGTACCTTTGACATTGGTTAACCTGTACTTAACCGGATTGATTGGGAGAGGTGTGAGAATTTGCTTCCTTGGTTATTGTGGAGCATTCGGCTGTCTCAGACAGAGTCTTAGAGACATTCAGAATGGAAATAGACCCTTTGGCCTAACTCGTCTATGCCAACCAAGATGTCCTTCTTATGCTAGTCCCACCTTGCCCACATTTGACCAAATCCCTCTCAACCTATCCAATTCATCTACCTGTCCAAATGGCTTTTAAATGTGGCTATTGTGCCTACCACAGCCACTTCCTCTGGCAGCTCGTTCCATACTGTATACAGTATTCACTGCCCTGAATGCAAGTGTTGCCTGGATAGAAGGAAAGGGTGCCGTTTCGGGTCAAAACCCTTCTTCAAACTCAGTCTGAAGTAACTCAGTAGGACAGGCAGCATCTGGAATAGAAGGAATAGGTGACGTTTTGGGTCGAGACCCAAAACGTCACCTATTCCTTCTATTCCAAGATGCTGCCTGTCCCACTGAGTTACTCTAGCATTTTGTGTCTTTCTTTGGTACAAACCAGCATCTGCAGTTGCTTCCTACACATGTAAGTGTTGCCTCTTGAGTTCCTATTAAATCTTACCCCGATCACCTTACACCACCAATGCCTTCTAGTTCTTCATTCCCCAACTCTGTAAAAAAGACTGTGTCCATTCACCCTTTCTATACCCCTCGTGATTTTATACACCTCTGTAAGATCTCCCCGTCAGTCTCCTCCGCTCCAAGGATTAAAGTCCCTGCCTGTCCAATCTCTTCCTATAATTGAATCCTTCAAGCGCAGGCAAAGTTCTCATTAATCTTCTCTGCTCTCTGTCCAGCTTTGTGGCATCTTTCTTATAGCAGGGCGACTAAAACTGATCGCAATACTCCAAGCGCGACCTCTCAATCACATTGTATAATTTTAATACAACATGCCAACTCTACTCAATGCTCAGGATACAGGCATAGTTGCAAGAAAACGTTCGTACTGAATTCTTGTTCGTGTAGAATTGTATCTAAACTGGCAGCAACTTCAGTCACAAGGACGGAGCCCAGACCATCACACAAACCAACCTGGGCACGAAATGCTGGAGTAACTCAATGGGACATTAGCATCCCTGGAGAGAAGGAATGGGAGACCTTTCTTCTTCACCTTTCTTCTTCATCTATCCAGAGACTCTGCCTGTCTAGCTGAGCTACTCCAGCATTTATGTGTCTATCTTTGGTTTAAACAAGCATCTGCAGTTCCTTCCCACACAAACCAACCTCCCTTCCATTGGTTACATCTACACTTCACAATGCCTCAGCAAGGCCACCAGCAAAATCAAGGATGAGTCTCACCCCGGTAACTCCATCGTCTCCCCTCTCCCATCAGGCAAGAGGTACAGAAGTGTGAACGCACACACCTCCAAATTCAGAGACAGTTTCTTCCCAGCTCTGTTATCAGGCAACTGAACCACCAACTGGTTACTACATCGAGTCAGTTTGTGTAATTTCCAATTTGCGGACAAAATCGATTTAAGCACATTTATAAAAATGGAACCTATTGGTAGCCCGGGACGGCCAATCTTAATGTCTCCATTTCTGGGAGTCACTGACATTTATTGTCCATCACTGGCTGTCTTTGAACCACAGGGCTCGTTGGTTCATTTCAGAGGGCATACAAGAGGGAGGCTCTGGTATTGTGGATGGTCCTGGAGTTGGAGTTGTATATGTAAGGAGGGGCAGAATTCTTATCTTGCGTAACAGTAAAGCAGATTGGTTTCAACAATACTGTATGTAATAACAAGGAACTGAAGATGCTGGGTTATACCAGAGACAGACACAAAATGCTGGATTATTGCTTTGGTTAGTATGGGTGCCAGAGGGTATGGGGAGAAGGTAGGAGAATGGGGTTAGGAGGGAGAGATAGATCAGTATTGATTAAATGGTAGAGGAGGCTTGATGGGCTGAATGGCCTAATTCTACTCCTATCACTTATGATCAGTGGGTTAGGCAGCATCTCTGGAGAAAATGGATAGGTGACGTGTCGGGTCGGGATCCTTCTTCGGTTTTTAACAATAATCTGGTCGTTTGTACGAAACAGTAGTTGTCCTTCAAATTTCCAATTATTATCTGAATTTAAATCTCACTTTGGTCAGTGGCAAGATTTGAACTCTGGATTCTGGGTTACGAGTCCCGGCTACCAAATTATTAACATGGTCATTTAATTGCCACATCAGCACCATACCCACAGTCCACACACAGTGTTCTGAGAACAGATCAATGCTGGCATTGCATTACAGAACAACACAAGGAGATGTGTTTTCATCAAAATTAAAATACCCAAAATTACATTCCTGCTTCATTGCTTCTTTGTTGCTTCTACTTACAAGAAGAACCTGGCAAATGATAGATAGACACAAAAGGCTGGAGTAACTCAGTGGGTCATACAGTGTCTCTGGGGAAAAGGAATAGGTGCCGTTTCGGGTCGAGACCGTTCTCCAGACAATAGAAAGGTCTTGACCCGAAACGTCACCCACTCCTTTTCTCCAGAGGCGCTTTTTTAAAAAGATTTTTTTTTTTAGATTTAGAGATACAGCGCGGAAACAGGCCCTTCGGCCCACCGGGTCCGCGCCGCCCAGCGATCCCCGTACATTAACACTATCCTACACACACTAGGGACAATTTTTACATTTGCCCAGCCAATTAACCTACATACCTGTATGTCTTTGGAGTGTGGGAGGAAACCAAAGATCTCGGAGAAAACCCACGCAGGTGCTGTCTGACCCGCTGAGTTACTCCGACTTTTTGTGCCCATCTTTGGTTTAAACCAGCATCTTGCAGTTCCTTACTACACATACCTGGCAAGTGATAGGTGGGTACAGGTGAGGGGGGGGGGGGGTGTGATTGGCAGATGGGTGGGAGTGAGTGAGAAAGGCTGGAGGCACCTGATTAGTGGGGGTACAATCATTCTACTGTCGAACCTCATGACTGGCCCACACTCCACCTCCGTGTTATTATAATGTTCCTTTAACATGTATGAGAGGTTCACTTGTGGAACTGATCACATGCAGGAGCAGAGGAAAGGGAATGTTAAAATCAAAGATACTAGAGGAGCAAGATGAACCACTCCGTCTAAATCGCCTTTACTGAAGTGTAGTACCCAAAGGAGCGTAACGTCCGCCATTTTAGTAGGCAAAACTAAATCGTTATGCCTCTCGTAATGTAATCAGTGTTTTGGGGAACAGTATGTGTGATGATACCATAAAAATGCAGAATATATCTCATTGATCAATTCACAGATTTTTGTTATTTTTCTATTTAAATGTTTCTGCAAGTTTCTGCCTACTAAAATGGCGTCATGGGTGACACACTACGGTTTTTGGGGTCGAGTGGTCTATCTTGCTCTGCTCTGTTATCTTTGGTTAAAATGGCCCATTTTCGATCATCTGCAGCGTTTGTAATTCCGAGTGCCAGCGGTAAGTAATTCAGATAAAAATAGCTCGTATTTGTGTTTTTCCCCTCCTTCGTTTTCTTCTGAACTCGGAGAGTGCCCGATACAACTGCAGGTTAATAAAGCAATTGTGTGTAAAAAAAAGGAAAACATCTGTTAACTTCATAGCTGAAGAACACAGGGAATGTACCAAGTCTTGGCGCAGCAACAAGGAGAGTTGAAGAGAAATGATCCATTAATCTCTGGTCACGCTGTAGTTAATCAAACACCTACTGTTTTGACACTGGCTGTTCAGTTGCAAATGAAGATTTAAAATGTTTTAAAGAGCAGTCCATTATGGGAAGAAATAATCAAATGTGTAAGGAAGCAGGTGAAGTAATGTGTTCCAAGTAATCCCTTTACAACTCATCAAACATTGATGCCAGGGACTAATATGCTGTTTCATCTCATCTGTTGCTAGGATTCTTGTACATGTTTTGGTTACCATCAATTTTTATGCAATACTCCCTGTTATCTTTCTTTCTTTCCCATTTCCAACTCTCCCCTAGTTACTCACACAGCACAGGATGGAGGAATAGATCGGGTAGATGCACAGAGTTTCTTGCCCAGAGTGGGTGAATTGAGGACTAGAGGTCAAAGGTTTAAGGTGAAGGGGAAAACGATTTTATAGGAATCTGAGGGGTAACTTTTTCACACAAAGGGTGGTGAGTGTATGGAGCGAGCTGCCAGAGGAGGTTGTTGAGGCAGGGACTATCCCAACATTTAAGAAACAGTTAGATAGGTACATGGATAGGACAGGTTTGGTGGGAAATGGGCCAAACGCAGGCAGGTGGGACTCGTGTAGCTGGGACATGTTGGACGGTGTTGTCAAGTTGGGCCGAAGAGCCTGTTTCCACGCTGTATCACTCTATGGCTCTATGACATCTCTCCCACTATCTCCCACTCCCTGATCATCATGTTCCTTCCACCCCTTCTCACCCTCATGCATAATCATTGAATATTTTCAAGGTGGTGATAGATAGAGTCATAATCAGCAAGGGGATTAAGGACGACGTAGGTTTACAGTAAGGAGATGAAGGTTTAGAGGGGACATAAGGATGATTTTTTTTCACCCAGAAGACAATTGCAGTTTGGAATGCATAACCTGAGAGGATAGTGGAGAAGGAAGTATCTACATGAGCATGTGAATCACCAAAGCACAGAAGGCTCAGGACCCAGGTGCTGGTAAATGGAACTAGTATTGATGGTTACTTGATAATTGGTATAGACATGGTAGGCCAAAGTTCCAGTTTCTGTGTTGTAAGGCTCCAGCTCTCCCGATGTTAGGTGGGAATGTGGAGAAGGGGTTGCGATCAGATCAGCCTTGACGAGAAAGGGGTTTGTGCAGTGAAGTTAGAAGGAAATGAATGACTGTGAGGTGGCCTCCTACACCGTGGCAAAGAACAGCAACAACGGTAATCCACTTACCATCCCACATTTTACTCACTGCACATCAGGATAATGTGAGCAGAATAAAACCAACCTGCCAACGCAATGGACTAGATTTTAGAGATGCAGCGTGGAAACTGGTCCTTCAGCCAACTGAGTCCGTGCCGATCAGCGATCACCCCGTACACTGGCACTTTCCTGCACACCAGGGACAATTTACAATTTTACAGAAACAAATTAATCTAAAACCTGCAGGCCTTTGGGGTGTGGGAGGAAACCAGAGCACCCGGGGAAAACCCACGCAGTCACAGGGAGAACGTACAAACTAAGTACAGGCAGCACCCGTAGATGGGATCGAACTCAGGACTCTGGCGCTGTAAGGCAGCAACTCTACCGCTGTGCCTCTGTGCAATTACTTTGGAGTGTACATGCAGTGCAATGAAAGACTTAGAGTCATAGAGTCATAGAATGATCCAGTGTGGAAACAGGCCCTTCAGCCCAACTTGACCACACTGGCCAACATGTCCCAGCTACACTACTTCCAACAGCTGGTCCACATCACCTCCAAACCTGTCCTATCCATGTACCTGTCAAACTGTTTCTTAAAAGTTGGGATAGTCCCAGCCTCAACTACCTCCTCTGGCAGCTTGTTCCATACACCCACCACCCTTTGTGTGAAAAAGTTACCCCTCAGATTCCTATTAAATCTTTTCCCCTTCACCTTGAACCTATGTCCTCTGGTCCTCGATTCCCCTACTCGGGAAAAGAGACTCTTTGCATCTACCTGATCTATTCCACTCATGATCTTATACACCTCTATAAGATCACCCCTCATCCTCCTGCGCTCCAAGGGATAGAGACCCAGTCTACTCAACCTCTCCCTATAGCTCAGACCGTCTAGTCCTGGCATCATCGTCGAAAATCTTCTCTGAGCCCTTTCAAGCTTGACAATATCTTTCCTATAACATGGTGCCCAGAACTGAACGCAATACTCTAAATGAGTTCTCACCAACGTCTTATACAACTGCAACATGACCTCCCAACTTCTATACTCAGGACTTGTTCTGGTCTCCTGTGCCCTGCAATATATGCAGGCTCTGCCCTCACCAGCAAACACTGAGTGAGAGGAAGGGAAGATTGTCAGCAGAGCTCACTGCTATTGACAGAATGATTGATGTGCGTTTCCTCTGCTGATCTGGATTTATAATTGGAAAGTTAAAAAAAAAACATTGATTCTCTTGTCTAGTCCTGATTAACGCAGAGCTCAGGGAATAATCACACAAAGAGCAAAAAAATATGTTTTTCTGGTTTCATTCATCGAAGGCTTCAGTGAAACGTATCAGAATGAAGTGGGATTAAAGTTGCAATTAGAAACTGATTGGGGCACCATGCTCCTGGGCATTTATAATCTGTTTTTTTGGCACCTCTCTCTCTCTCTCTGTTTAGACTCATGCAGCACGGAGACAAGGAAACGGGCCTTTTGGCCCAACTCGCCCATGCAGACCAAAGTGCCCCATCAAAACTAGTCCCATTTATTTGCTGGACACAAAATGCTGGAGTAACTCAACGGGACAGGCAGCATCTCTGGAGAGACGCAATGGGTGACGTTTCGGGTCGAGACCCTTCTTCAGACTGACGTCAGGGGAGTGGGCGGTACAGAGATAGAATGTAGTCGGATACAGTAAGACTGGTGGGAGAACTGGGAAGGGGGAGAGGATGGAGAGAGAGGGAAAGCAAGGACTACTTGAAGTTAGAGAAGTCAATGTTCATACCACAGGGCAAGCGAAATATGAGGTGCTGTTCCTCCAATTTTCCACTGGGCCTCACTCTGACAATGGAGGAGGCCCAGGACAGAAAGGTCAGTGTGGGAATGGGAGGGGGAGTTAAAGTGTTGACCAACCCCCATTTATTTGCTAGTCCTTTTATAATTTTATACGTTTCTATAAGATCCCCCCTCATCCTTCTAAACTCCAGCGAATACAAGCTGGAGTCTTTCTAATCTTTCCTCATATGATAGTCCTTCCATCCCAGGGATTAAATTGTGTAAAAACAAAACCAAGAACTAATTTAAAGTATCTGAGGTTTCCTGCACCCAAAGTAATTAAAATCTTCCATTCATGTCGAGACTTTGCTAAATTCTAAAACTTAAGTATAAATGGAGTCATTAATTTTATCACAAAGACTAATTCAATCTTCTTTCCAATTGACAACATATTGAAATAATGCATGACACCCTTACTAGATAGATATTTTTTAGCTCGAACTGGTGTGGACTTGCAGAATCTGCATGGACTCGGTGTAATGGAGGTTTCTATTGCATTTCCCTCATGATCTTTGATCTCATTTTGCAGTAATCCAGTAATTTGTCCAATGAAGGTTTCACTGATACCCTTAATTCATCAGTCTAAGCAGAACCTGAGGATATATTGGAAGGGAACTAATTTAATGCTAGCAGGACTCCCACAATGTGTCACACAATAATGAGACCGAGTGCGATATCCAGATAAACTGATGTAGATTTTTAGAAACTTCCATCGGTAATTAGACTCTAACTGATGTCATGTTGCAAACATATAAAATAACCTCCCGACTGGCACTCTGCATTGTACTCCATCAATAGACCAGGCGAGGGTAACCGTCCTGTGTTTAGAGTATTCAAAAGAGCCAACACTTAAAACAGCACAGTACAGCACAGGAACAGGCCCTTCAGCCCACAGTGTCTGTGCCAAACCTGATGATGATGTACCCGGGGGCTCAGATTTTCAAAGGTAATTGTAACGGAGGTCCGCCGTCTTCATCCAGCAGTGTTCCAGCGATATACCTGTGTAGGTGAAGCCGACAATCACCCTGAACCCAGCCTCCATATTTGTCCTTGAGAAGGGGCAATAAGAAACAGACACCTGGAGCTGCTCGGACTGTGGGCTCTCTGAGAGATAGGGTTGTCATCAGCTGAAGATTATTAAGGGGTTGGAGACGTTAGAGGCAGGAAACATGTTCCCAATGTTGGGGGAGTCCAGAACAAGGGGCCACAGTTTAAGAATAAGGGGTAGGCCATTTAGAACTGAGATGAGGAAAAACTTTTTCAGTCAGAGAGTTGTGAATCTGTGGAATTCTCTGCCTCAGAAGGCAGTGGAGGCCAATTCTCTGAATGCATTCAAGAGAGAGCTAGATAGAGCTCTTAAGGATAGCGGAGTCAGGGGGTATGGGGAGAAGGCAGGAATGGGGTACTGATTGAGAATGATCAGCCATGATCACATTGAATGGCGGTGCTGGCTCGAAGGGCCGAATGGCCTCCTCCTGCACCTATTGTCTATTGTCTATTGAAGCACAAGAGATGGCAGATGCAATATTGTAAGTCTGTGGATGGACTGTAAGGTGCAGGAGAAGGTATGAGGACACGTGCCATATCTCCTGTAGTTGTCGGGGAAAGTACCTGGGGAGTGGCAAGGATAGGTGAGGAGGGATGAATGAAGCAGGGACTCACGGAGTAGGAGGTGTCTGCGGAAAACAGGTAGAGGTAAGGAGAGGACGATGTGAGTGGTATGAAGGGACCAGCAGATGCTGGTTTAAGTCGAAATGCTGGAGTAGCTCAGCGGGACAGGCAGCATCTCTGGAGAGAAGGAATGGGTGGCGTTTGGGGTTGAGGCCCTTCTTCAGACTGATGTCAGGGGGGTGGGCGGTACATAGATAAGGAGGCGTTAGGTGTGAAAACTGGACAAAGGGAATGCAGATCAAGGAAAATGTAGAATAGATCATTGTAAGTTGGGAGAAGGTAACAACATAGCAAACAGAGATAAAATGCCGGGGGTGGCACGGTGGGGCAGCTGTAGAGTTGTTGCCTTACAGCGAATGCAGCGCCGGAGACCCGGGTTCGATCCCGACTACAGGTGCTGTCTGTACGGAGTTTGTACGTTCTCCCTGCGTGGGTTTTCTCCGAGTTCTTCGGTTTCCTCCCACACTCCAAAGACGTACAGGTATGTAGGTTAATTGACTGGGTAAATGTAAAAATTGTCCCTCGTGGGTGTAGGATAGTGTTAGTGTGCGGGGATCGCTGGGCGGCGCGGACCCGGTGGGCCAAAGGGCCTGTCTCTGCGCTGTATCTCTAAATCTAAAATCTAAAATGTAATCGGGGACAGTGAGGCTGGTCGGAGACTGGGAAGGGGGAGGGGATGGAGAGAGAGGGAAAGCAAGGGTTACTCAAAGTTAGAGAAGTCAATGTTCACACCGCTGGGGTGTAAGCTGCCCAAGCAAAATATGAGGTGTTGGAGATGTGAGTGGTGGATATGTCGAAGGGTGATGTGGCTGGACGCGGAGGCTGGTCTGATAAAAGGTGAGAGCCAAGGGACCTCTACTCCTGTTCTGTTGGGGAGCAAGTGGGGTGAGAGCAGAACTGGTCCAATACTTAAATGGAAGTGGTGTGGCCCGTGTACCAAATGGATGGTAACAACTCAGTGGTTCAATGGTTCTTTTATTATCATGTGCACCAGGGTACAGTGAAATTCTGCTCCAGCTGCTCTGTTCCAAATGACCATTCCAGTACCATTGGACTCCTCTGAAAGGCCGAGACCTCGAGCACAACGGATAATGAAGTAAGGCTCTGGAACTAATGGTGCCGGAAAATCGGCAGTGGACCTATACATCCCCGTTGTATGCTTCAACCAGCTCAGCCCCCAAAGCTCTGAACCATTCTTTGGTTCAAGAAGGGACAAGATTGGAGCTGGTGAAAGTTGACCGTCAGATGAAACATCGATAGCGCAGCGATAGAGTTGCTGCGCCAGAGACACGGGTTTGATCCCGACTACGGGCGCTGTCTGCACGGAGTTTGTACGTTCTCCCCGTAACCGCATGGGTTTTCTCCGAGATCTTTGGTTTCCTCCCACAATCCAAAGGTGTAAAGGTTAGTAGGTTAATCGGCTCGGTAAATGTAAAAACATTGGCCCCAGTGTGTGTAGGTTAGTGTTAATATCGCTGGTTGGCTTGGACCCGATGGATCGAAGGGTCTGTTTCCACGCTGTATCTCTAAACAGAAAATGACCTACACGTGAAACATAGCCTTTTTTTTCCTTATTTCCAGTTCCCTCCCCTCTACTTTCAGCCTGAAGAAGGGTCCTGACCCGAAACGTCACCCATCCTTTTCCTCCAGAGATGCTGCCTGACCTGCTGAGTTACTCGAGTACTTTGTGTCTATCTTCGTGGCTGATCCTTCCACTGACCATTATGGCTCAGCATTGGGACTCGTGGTAATCTTTGGGCATCTGTAATGAGAAAGACGCAAGAGTATGGTCATGGCAAGTGGAGGGGCAGAGCATTGCATTTTATAAAGCATAGAAGGTGGCACAGCGAGAGGAAAACGAGAAGGAGGATTTGATTTAATCAGGTAGACACAAAATGCTGGAGTAACTCAGCGGGTCAGGCAGCATCTCTGAATAGAAGGAATGGGCGACGTTTCGGGTCGAGACCCTTCTTCAGAATCTGATTTGATCACAGATCCTGTGGTCAAAGTCTGTCGGCAAGCCAATAACCGTAAATACCTTCTCATCAATGCCTCCAAGCCTGTGGGCATCGTAGCAGTTGTCAGTTTTATGTCATTTTCTCCTGCAAGAGAGAGGCAACAATAGTAATAGATACTATCCCTGTGAAAAATGCCTGCTATAGTCCTATAGTTGGCAAATGTGTTAGTTGTGGGAAGTGTATGTGTGTTTGTGTTGGGACATGGATGCTATAGATACTATGGATGGTATATGGGACTATTGTTAACTTTTGTTGATAACCTTAATAATACATGTAAGGTCATTATACTTTTGTCCCTATATTGGGACTAAATTCTAGATACATCCCTCTTTGACTTCACTTTCTGAGTGCTTCATGTTAAAGTGTTGTGGATTCCCTGTTCCATTACATGTTTAAAATGAATAAGTTAGCAAATGGAGTGGCACAGTGGCGCAGTAGTAGAGCTGCTGCCTCATAGCGCCAGAGACCCGGGTTCGATCCTGACCTCGGGCACCATCTGTTCTCCATCTGTATGTTCTCCCTGTGACCGCGTGGGTTTCCTCCAGGTACTCCGGTTTCCTCCTGCACTCCAAAGACGTCCGGGATTGTAGCTTAATCGGCTTTGGTAAAATTGAAAATTGTCACCAGTGTGCAGGATAATAGACAATAGACAATAGGTGCAGGAGGAGGCCATTCGGCCCTTTGAGCCAGCACCACCATTCAATGTGATCATGGCTGATCATTCTCAATCAGTACCCCGTTCCTGCCTTCTCCCCATACCCCCTGACTCCGCTATCCTTAAGAGCTCTATCTAGTTCTCTCTTGAATGCATTCAGAGACTTGGCCTCCACTGCCTTCTGAGGCAGAGAATTCCACAGATTCACAACTCTATGACTGAAAAAGGCCTGTTTTGATAAGATCCCCTCTCATCCTTCTAAATTCCAGTGTATACAAGCCTAGCCGCTCCAGTCTTTCAACATACGACAGTCCCGCCATTCCGGGAATTAACCTAGCAAACCTATGCTGCACGCCCTCAACAGCAAGAATATCCTTCCTCAAATTTGGAGACCAAAACTGCCAGTGTTAGTGTTAGTGTTAGTGTTAGTGTTAGTGTCGGTGCGGACTCGGTGTGCTGACGGACCTGTTTCCGCTCTGTATCACTAATGTCTAACAGTCTAAAGAGTGAATAACACAGTCTAAAGAGTGAAGAACAAGATCTGGGTTTCCGGGGTTGTGTTGACAGCACATTAAAGCTGCACATGATAAAAAAATAGATCCCCTAAATGCTAACTTTGTAGTTCTGAGTTAGCAATTGACAACCCCGGAAACCCAGATCTTGTTCTTCAACCAGAACATTGATGGCCACTGCGGTGAAAAGGAGCACCCAAGCCCTTGTCTGTGTCACCATTCTTGGCGACAGTACTTCACAAGCTGCAGCACAATATTCAGCAACGGTTGGAGACGGTGCTCCTTTCAGAGCTACAACATTATCATCAATTTCTCATGGTTAGTTTAATCTGATGCACAGTACTCCTAAAATGATCACTGGTCATTGAGTGTTGATGCAAAAGTCACAATTGATCCTGCTTAATGCATCAGGTCGGCAAACAAAAAGACCTGTCCAGAACTGCTAGGAAACAACATGGTGTTGCAGCCCCACGCTTTCAATTTATCACTTGTTTTCTTGAAATTGAATTTCTCGGACATTGGCTTCTTAAATCACCTCCAAACACCCGAGCAGGACCCGCAATGAGCATTCCCCTGTGATGAAGCCATTCTGACCTGTATCACAACAACCTCCGTTTCTGAACAATGAATAACAGCCTGGAGAATTGAAAAATACAAGCTTTGCAAAAAAAAAAAAAAAAAAAAGCACAGTGTGAACATGAGATATGAACTGAGAAGAATACTCTATAATTCAATGTTTCTGGAGAGGTGCCAAATGGAAAATTGGAAAATAAAAGCAGTACAGTTTGTGCGTGCAGTTAACAGCTTTTCGTGCTTCTTCTTAATGTGCCCAGAACTTGCTGAAATACAAATCTAAGAAATGATCTCTCTGATTTTTTTTTTCCCCCCTGGTCGATGGGAACAATTGATCACACCTTGCATCGACTGTTGGCCACGAATAAGGTCATCGTTCGAGGGGCAATCAGCAATCTCTGCAGGCTCTGAAACTAATTGCTTCAGCCAACAACAGCTTGAATCTCAACATGTTTGTGTGTGAACTTCAGAACACAGTGTGAATCATTTTATTGAAAATTACTGTTTTGAAACATGAAATGATTAGAATTATCAATGCAACCAATCTGTAATTACTGGTATCATAACTGTGAAATGTTGATTTATAATTTTACACCGTGATTGAAGTAGAAACGGGCATTTACTATTGCCTGATCAAATCCGGAAATAAATTGAATCCGATCTTTTTTCTGATGATTGCTTCGATCTCAAGAGTTCAACATTGAGGCATATTTACCTTCAATCTCTCATCCCAGAACTACAAAGTTAGCATTTATTGGGATCTATTTTTTGTCCTTTAGAAGGTAGATGAATCTCCAAGGCCTGATTAGATATTTCAAAAAAACTCTGTGGGAAACTAGTGAAGAAATTGAAAGAAGCCCTGATGTAGATATATATGAATCATCGTCAGATATGGGTGAGGTGCCGGATGACTGTAGAGTGGCTACTATTGTGCCTCTGACAAAGAAGGGCTGCAAGAAAAAGCCTGTGAACTATAGACCAGTGAGCCTAACATCTGTGGTAGGTAAGTTACTGGAGAGGATTCTGAGGGATAAGATATATATGCATTTGGAGAGACAGAGGCTGATTAGGGATGGTCAACATGGTTTTATGCTTGGGAAATCGTGTCTCACGAGTTTGACTGAGTTTTTTGAAGAAGTAACCAAGAAGGTTGATGAGGGCGAGGCCATAGATGTTGTCTATAAGGACTGTAGTTAGACCTTTGTATGTTTCCACATGGTAGGCTGCTCTGGATGGTTAGATTGCATGGCATCCAGGGAGAGCTAGCTGCCTGGGTACATAATTGGCTTCATGGAAGGATGAAGAAGGTGGAAGTGGGAGTTTGTTTTTTTGAACTGAAGGCCTGTGACGAGTGATATGTGTTCGGGATCAGTACTTGGCCCATTGCTGTTTGTGGTTTATTTTTTTTAGATTTTTAGATTTAGAGAAATTGACAATTTTACCGAAGCCAATTAACATGCAAAAATGTATGTCTTTGGATTGTGGGACCTGCTCGACTGATCAATATCCTGCCGCAAGCTTTCACAACCGTTTTCACTATCTGCTGTACTACCCACATTAGTGTCATCTGCAAACGTGCGAATCATGCGTTCTCATCCAAATTATTGACATAAATAACAAACAGCAATGAGCACAATATCAAACCCTGAGGCACACCACGAGCCACTGGCCTCCAGTCTGAAAAGCAACCTTCCACCATCACGAAGGTATTTATTCACAAAATGCTGGAGTAACTCAGCAGGTCAGGCAGCATCTCGGGAGAGAAGGAATGGGTGACGTTTCGGGTCGAGACCCTTCTTCAGACCCTTTTGACTTGTAGGATTTTAAGGTCATAAGGACACAAGTGCTAGGAGCAGAATGAGGCCATTCGGCCCATCAAGTCTACTCCGCCATTCAATCATGGCTGATTTATCTCTCCCTTCTAACCCCATTCTTCTGCCTTCACCCCATAACCACTGACACCCGTACTAATCAAGAATCTAGAATCTATCTACCTTTTGATATTGGTTCGATATTATTTGCTACGTCTAAATTAAACAAAAAAATTTATAGGGAAAACCCTATAATATTTAGTGCTACACGAATTTGGAAACAATTAAAAAAGACATTAAAATTAGATAATTTATCACTTTTTCTTCCAATTGTGAATAATCCTTTGTTTAAGCCTTCATGGGTAGACGGGGGTTTTACACAATGGAAGGATTATGGAATTAAAAATATGGGACAACTTTATAAGGAAGGCACCTTTCTGACATTTCAGGAGTTGCAACAGACTTATGGTCTTCGTGGAAATGATTATTTCAGATATCTTCAACTTAGAGATTATGTAAAATCGAACTCCCAAAATTTTCGAATTAGAAATTCAGAAATTCTTGATGAATGTTGGAACAAACATCCTAATACAGAAAAATTAATATCTTATATATATAATATCTTATTAGACAGTGACATTCCCTCCACGGACTTATACAGACAAAAATGGGAAAAAGAATTAAACCAAGTAATTACGAAAGATACTTGGGAAGAAAGTTTGCAACATATACATCAGTGTTCACTAAACGCCAGACATTCTCTAATACAATTTAAAGTAATACATAGGTTACACTATTCAAAAACAAAACTACATAAAATTTTCCAACATATCTCACCTAAATGTGATAAATGTCAACATTTAGAAGCTACATTATTTCATATGTTTGCAAACTGTATAAAAATTAAAAAATTCTGGGTAAATATTTTTAGCATAATATCTAAAGTAACCAGCACACAATTGGACCCAGATCCAAAATTAATTATACTCGGAATATTAGAATTAAATCAAACATTTAGAACAATACAAAGAAACTTTATGGATTATAGTTTAATAACAGGAAAAAAATTAATTCTAAAATTTTGGAAAGGCCCTACGGTCCCCACAATCAAAATGTGGATTATAGAAATGACGGAGACCTTAAACGTGGAAAGAATCAGATTTTCCCTGTTGGACAAACAGGAATTATTCATTGGAATATGGTCTCCTTTTATTGATTACTTAAAGGGTCAGAATGGTTCAGCACAGGAACCTGACTAGCACTCGGACTAAAGAATGGATGAAATGCTATACTTTGAAATGTACGTATATATCTCGAATGAAGTTTTTGTTATTTTAATAAATTTTTCCATTCTTCTTTAACTAACTTTTTCCTTATCTTTATAATTTGTTTTTGTTTTTGTTTTTATTTTGCTTCTCTCTCTTTTCTTTCTTTACTTCATCTATTTCTTTAGTTCTATCTAGTTTTTTTAAAAAAAGGGGGCAAAAGGTATTGGAGACAATATAATAATAATTGACAATATTATCAATTTAAAAATGTATGACTGTAAAGATGTACCTATCTCCAATAAAAAATTTATCTTATAAAAAAAAAAGAATCTATCTATCTCTGCCTTAAAAATATCCATTGACTTGGCCTCCACAGCCTTCTGTGGCAAATAATTCCACAGATTCACCACCCTCTGACTAAAGAGATTCCTCCTCATCTCCTTCCTAAAGGAACGTCCTTTAATTTGGAGGCTATGACCCCTGGTCCTAGACTCTCCCACTGGTGGAAACATCCTCTCCACATCCACTCTATGCAAGCCTTTCACGATTCGGTAAGTTTCAATGAGGTTCCCCCCTCATCCTTCTAAACTACAGAAGAAAGCACCTTTGATGAGTTGATTTAGCATTTTGAGAAAGCAAATGAAAGGGGCTGTGACCTACATCCCAACACTGCTGACAATATTAATAAAGCAAAGTGCACTTAGAACTAAATCCTGCTCTTGACAAGGATCGTCACAACATTGGAAATGCCTTAGAATCAAGGCTGAATTTCACATATTAGTGCTGTGCAATGCAGATATCAGATTCCAAGCAACCAGCATCATTTATAATGCAGAGGGATTTTATAACTGTTATATTTCTCGTTGATATATAATGGTGTTGTAATTGAGAATGTCAAATCAACTCAACAGACTACATTCAGAGCTTGGGAAATAAAATTAGAGAAAATTCAACTGATTTTAGAGGCAGCATTAACCCAATGAATCTACTGATCTCCCGGTGGCTCAGCACTTCAACTCCCCCTCCCACTCCCAGTCTGACCTTTCTGTCATGGGCCTCCTCCATTGTCATAGTGAGGCCCAGCACAAATTGGAGGAACAGCATCTCATATTTCGCTCGTTTATACCCCAGCGGTATGAACGTTGACTTCTCCAACTTAAGGTAGTTCCTCTGTCCCTCTCTTTCCCCTCCCCCTTCCCAGTTCTCCCACTGTCTTCCTGTCTCCTACTACATCCTATCTTTGTCCCGCCCCCCTCCCCTGACATCAGTCTGAAGAGGGGTCTCGGACCGAAACGTCACCCATTCCTTCTCTCCTGAGATGCTGCCTGACCCGCTGAGTTACTCCAGCATTTTGTGTCTACCTTCAATTTGAACCAGCATCTGCAGTTATTTTCCTACAATCTACACAAGTTAAAGGCTCAGCTTATGTGATGGGGTATATAATTTTAAACGTATTTATGAAGGATTCTTCTGGGCGGCTCAATTATAGGAATGCATTCAGATTAAGCCTTATTGGTCATGTGGGTGGGACAGAAGAGAAGGAAAAGAAGGCTGCACAATGGTGTAATGGTAGAGTTGGTGCCTTGCTGAAAAATGTAATGAATCAATGAAACCCACCAGCATTCAAAAATCAAAACGTCTGCTGGTCCTCAATGTGTTCATTTTAGTTACAAACCTATTCATTGGCAAGTCTGCCCATGTCCACCTTATGTAGATTATCTTGTTCTTGGCTGATCCTGTATTCATCTCATCAGCCTGTTTGCTCAGATCAATCTATTTTAATTGAGTAGAGTTAGTTTCTTTCTTCAATCACCATTGTGAGTAGTTTTTGCATTATTGATGTTTGGATGATGCACAGGTCCTATTTCGGTGGCCTCCTGTTTGCTTTCAGGGTCTTGTAAGGTTATATTTGAGGGCCAGAGATGTGGCACAATGGGATAGGAACTAAATTAAGTTATAGTTTCGGGCTCGTGTGTTGGCCAAATGACAATGTGGATTAGGGTTCAGGTTAAGGTTAAGAGAATACAGGAATAATTTGGATTGTTGGATTGCATTCGACTAGATTGGTCTTTGAAGTATTGCGAACTAAATGACTCATTTTCATAAAAGCACTTTTAATTTCTTTGGAAAACACCAAGTCGGGCAGCACGGCGGCACAGCAGTAGGGACAATTTACAATTTTTACCAAAGCCAATTAACCTACTACCTATTAATCTTTGAATTCTCTGCCTCAGAAGGCAGTGGAGGCCAATTCTCTGAATGCATTCAAGAGAGAGCTAGATAGAGCTCTTAAGGATAGTGGAGTCAGGGGGTATGGGGAGAAGGCAGGAACGGGGTACTGATTGAGAATGAGCAGCCGTGATCACATTGAATGGTGGTGCTGGCTCAAAGGGCCGAATGGCCTACTCCTGCACCTATTGTCTATTGTGTGAGAGGAAACCGGAGCACCCGTGGAAAACCCACGCGGTCACAGGGAGAACGTATAAACTACGTACAGACAGCACCCGTACTCAGGATCGAACCCAGGTCTCTGGTGCAGTGAGACAGCAACTGTGGGTACCGCTAAGCCACTGTGCTGTCCCTGCACTATGCCTTTCCATGATTTTTCCCTCCCCTCCCTTCCTGCAGCCGCAACCTTCCTGCCACAACATGGTTTCACGGGATGAGCAGCCCTCCCTTTCCTTACTCGGTCAATCACGCTTCACGAATACGCTTGGCAGGCCTCCATCCCCAGCTCCTCCACACAGTCTTCCACCCGCTCGTGCATTGGAACAAGGAATCACTTGAACAGCTGCACCTTTCCCCTCCCCTCACCCAAAGGGATGGAATAAATAATCGAGTCGTGGCTGTCCCTCGAGGTCGAGGACGATGGTCTACGTTCCGATGTCAGAACGAAGACGCCTGTGCGTGCGTTTGTTTAACGTGTACTTGATCTTGCACTCCAAGAAGCACACGGTCCTTCACAAATCTATCCACTAATTCCAATGGCAAGGGAACCAAGACGATTGGAGCTGATAGATCTGTTGCAGCCTTCATCATCCGCCTTCACAGCCGTTGAGTTCAAGATAACTTTGTCCGCCTGGTCCGCCGTTGAGGTCTTGTACGTCGGATCGTTCTTAGTCCGGACCCTCACCCTCGACCTTACCGCCATGGGTGGCCCCACCAGAAGCTAGTTCCTCCTACGGCATCACTCTCGGAATCATGGGGGCACGCGAGCCTCTTCACCACGACAAGGTGAACGATCCGAAGAGGAAATAATTGAGTACCTGCCAACTGATCCGTCAGGCAATGGTTGCGGGTTAACTTTGACAGAATTAACACAGTGCAACGGGAACACCCATCTGAAGAAGGGTCTCTACCCAAAACGTCACCCATTCCTTCTCTCCAGCGATGATGCCTGTCCCGCTGAGTTACTCCAGCATTTTGTGTCTATCTTCGGTGTAAACCAATATGTGCAGTTCCTTCCTACACACCCATCTTTTCCCCCTCCTCATCCCACACCCAACCACATAAAGTCCCTGCTATACTGTACTGTCATTCACAGCTCTGTGTTGCTTATGATAACATTCAATCTTTACTCTCCTGTCCAACTGCTTGTTTGCTCAAAAGGCGATTCAACAAATTAGCATGCAAATCATATCTGCTTTTGTAATAATAATATCAAAGCAGCAATAATAAATTCCAGATAACCGCTTGGACTCTTGTGTGTGTTATACACAAATGTATAATTATTTCTGATTTCACATGCGTTAAATTAAAATGACAATCTTGTAAGGAGTGAAATTGACAATCAAAAACAACATAGATAGATACTTACAAGATTTTCTGTTTACAAAACCAATCTGGCAGCATTAAGTTTGGATTTCATTTTGCACCTCAGACTGTGAACGCTCTCAAGGACAAAGATGAAGACCTTGCCTCATCAATGGGGACCGTGACTCGAGACCTTTTGGCTGATTTCAATTTCAATTTCAATTCAAATTCAAATTACTGCAAAGTTTTTCAGAACCTGGTGGTCAATTGTTTTTTTTCCAATGTTCGCTGTGGCATTTGCTCCTTCCCACAAAAGATGTCCCTGGAGCTTTCTCAGTGAGTTTTCTCTATACAGTGGAGGGTGGCCAGATTTACCTTTAACGTGTAGGAAGGAACTGCAGATGCTGGTTTAAACCAAAGATAGACACAAAAGGCTGGAGTAACTCAGCGGGACAGGCTAGATAGAGCTCTTAAGGATAGCGGAGTCAGGGGGTATGGGGAGAAGGCAGGAACGGGGTACTGATTGAGAATGATCAGCCATGATCACATTGAATGGCGGTGCTGGCTCGAAGGGCCGAATGGCCTTCTCCTGCACCTATTTTCTATTGTCTATTGTCTATTGTCTATTGGCAGCATCTCTGGAGAGAAGGAATGGGTGATGTTTCGGGTCCAGACCCTTTTTCAGACTGAAAAAGGATCTCGACCCGAAACGCCACCCATTTCTTCTCTCCAGAGATGCTGCCTGTCCCACTGAGTTACTCCAGCTTTTTGTGTCTACCCCTTACCTTTAGTGTAGTTCAGAGATACAGATGGAAACAGGTCCTTCAGCCCACCGAGTCCATGCCGACCATCAATCACATATTCACACTAGTTTTATCCAGAGACGCTGCCTGACGCGCTGTGTTACTCCAGCATTTTGTGTCACACTAGTTTTATGTTATCCCACTTTCACATCCACTCCATGTACACTCAGGGCAACTTACGGAGGCCGATTAGCCTAAAAACCCGCATATCGTCGGGATGTGAGAGGGACCTTGAGCACATGGAGGAAACCCACACAGTCACAGGGAGAATATGCGATCTCCACACAGACAGCACCAGGGGTCAGGATCGAATATCCCAAAGATATGTTCATTGTGGACAAATTGATTTGTTGTAAATTGCAATGGGTAGATTGAGAATCAGGGTGGATGTGTGAGTAGGTGAGAGGAGGTTCGAGAAAAATTGGCGTGGAAGTGGGATCGATGATGTTGTGACCCTCTGTGATCTCCTGTCCTGTTGCTACGAGGCCCAATGCAAAACGCATGCCTCTATGACTCTTTCATGAATGCATTTACAAACGCACTATGAAAACAATGCTCATAGGAATAGATTTTTGTTTTCTTGAACATCAGTTTGTTCCAGTTGACGAATATCATCCCTTTCAGAGCCCGCTCAAGGCATTGAATTGCTTGCTATCAACAGCAAAGTGAATCTAGAAAAATTGACAGCCAAGGACAAGTTAATAAGGCTGCAAATTACACTGGATACTCCGATGGTACTAACTGTAGAAATTACAATGAAATTCGAACAACAAATCAGTAGGTGTTCCCTTGTTACTAGGCAGTTTGCAAACCTTTGCTGGTTATTGCAAGTAAATGTGTCTCCTATCTCCCTATAATATCGCAATATGCTGGTTAACTTATCCTCATGGCTTGTTTTCAGTTTAAAATTATGTGTTTTTTGTTGCAAAAGGAATTACAATTACAGATGCCGAGATTATTCTTCAAAAGTGGAGAGATCATGTACCAAGCGTTTATAACAAGAGGACTGGAATACAAAACAGAGACGTAATGCTGAGGCTCTGTAAGGCGCTGGTTAGGCCGCACTTGGAGTATTGTCAGCAAATCTGGGCCCCATATCTGAGGAAGGATGTGCTGGCTCTGAAGAGGCTCCAGAAGAGGTTTACAAGAATGATTCCAGGAATGAGTGGGTTAGCATATGATGAGCGTTTGTCCGCACTGGGCCTGTACTTGCTGGAACTTCGAAGGTTGAGGGGGGAAACCTCATTGAAACTTACAGAACAATGAAAGGCATAGATAGAGTGGATGTAGAAAGGATGTTTCCACTGGTGGGAGAGTCTAGGTCCAGAGGTCATAACCTCAGAATTAAAGGGCACTCTTTTAGAAAGGAGGTGAGGAGGAACTTCTTTAGTCAGGGAGTAATTAATCTGTGGAACTCATTGCCACAGAGGGCTGTGGAGGCCAAGCCAGTGGATATTTTTAAGGCAGAGATAGACAAATTCTTGATTTGAACAAGTGTTATGGGGAGAAGGCAGGAAAATGGGATTAGGAGGCAGAGATCAGCCATGATTGAATGGCGGAGTGGATTCGATGGGCCGAATGGCCTAATTCTACTCCTATAACGTGAACTTGTGAAGTATCCGTACATCCGGGCAACAGTCAGAGATGGAGAGGAGTGGCAAGAGTGAGAGAAAATGAAGAGGAGTAGATTGGGAAAAGGGAGAAGAAATGACAACAAAAGAAAAGGAAATGAGGATTCGATGTGGAGGAAGAGAGAAAGAGAGACTGCGTGTTGTATATTTAGTTTAGTTTAGTTTATTGTCAGGTGCACCGAGGTACAGTGAAAAGTTTTTGTTGCGTGCTAACCATTCAGTGGAAAGACAATATATGATTATATTCAAGCCATCCACAGTGTACAGATACGTGATAAAGGGAATAACGGGAATAACGTTTAGTGCAAGATAAAGATCCAGTAAACTCCTATCAAAGATAGTGCAAGGGTCTCCAATGAGGTAGGTAGCTAGTGGTTCAGGACTTCTCTCTCATTGTGATAGGATGGTTCAGTATGTGTGTGAAAGAGAGAGAGGCAAGGTTCAGAATAAGGACAGATGTGAAATAAAAATTGGAAGTACAGGAGAGTTATATTGATATTATTCAGGATCTTTTTTTTCTTTATTGCCATTCTTAAACAAAGGAATGACAGGCTATTCTCCAGT
The DNA here is from genome assembly GCF_053455715.1 of Rhinoraja longicauda. NCBI lineage: Eukaryota > Metazoa > Chordata > Chondrichthyes > Rajiformes > Arhynchobatidae > Rhinoraja > Rhinoraja longicauda. The sequence goes on along the minus strand of NC_135982.1, from coordinate 16,568,583 downwards.
CCTCTGAGGAACCAACGAACATGCACAGATAAACACATCATCACATATAAACAGCACACACATACACACGTTCACACACACAGACACAAACACACGGTCACATATAAACAGCACACGCAAACACACGTTCACACACAGACACAAACACACGGTCACATATAAACAGCACACGCAAACACACGTTCACACACAGACACAAACACACCATCACATATAAACAGCACACGCAAACACACGTTCACACACAGACACAAACACACTGTCACAAATAAACAGCACACGCAAACACAAACACACACTCACATAAAGACACACAAACACGCACCTAGAACACACATTAGACTTGGGAATGAAAGCGAGAGATGGCTAAAGCAAGTGTGAAGCAAAGCCAGCAGGCGAAAGAGAGGGAGGACGAAAAAGAGAAATAAAATGAGTAAGAGAGAGAGAGAAAATAGTTCAAAACTGGGGGGAAGAAGGGGAGAGAAAGAGAGAGGGGGACGAAATTGAAAGAGTCATGAGGAGAAAAGGCAGAGTAAGACAAACATTGAGAGAGATGTGGTAGAGAGGCATCAGGGAGAGGTAGGGGAACATAATGAAACAGAAGGGGTACAAAGAAATAAACATAGCACAAAAAGTAAGGAAATTTGTGTTTGGTAGATTATTTCTTTGTTGTAACAATGCTTCTTGGCAATAAATCTTATACCGTTGGAAAGCCTGTTTATTTCCCTTTTAAATGGTGCCACATTTGTAAGGAACATGCATTTGTGGGATGAGCAGCAGAGCTGAGTATATGGGTTGCGCCCATGAAAAATGTGCCAAATCTTCTCTGCCAATGCCAAACAGCTTATTCTGCCATTGACTCTTGTTCGGTGTTGTTTGGTGGATTGGATGATTGAAGTCTGAAGAAACAAGACATATTGGCAATTTAACAATTTATTCATTTAATAAACAGGAGCCTCAGTAGCGTGTGGAAGAACCATACACAGCCACAACAGCCTGGCACCTCCTCCTCATGCTGGTCACCAGCCTGGTCACACACTGTTGTGGGATGGCATTCCATTCTTCAACCAGCATTTGTCGCAAGTCAGCCAACGTGGTTGTGTTGGTCACTCTGGCACGAACAGCACGCCCAAGCTGATCCCACAAGTGTTCAATGGGGTTGAGGTCAGGACTGCTGGCAGGCCATTCCATCCTCTCCACTCCCAAATTCTGGAGGTAGTCTCTGAGAAACCCTGCTCTGTGGGGGCGAGCATTGTCATCTTGGAGGATAGAGTTCGGTCCCAGACTGTGGAGATATGGGATTGCCACTGGTTGCAGAATCTCATCTCGATATCTCTCTGCATTGAGATTGCCTCCAATGATGACAAGCCTCATCTTTCCAGTGAGGGAGATGCCGCTCCACACCATCATGCTGCCTCCACCAAAAGATGTTACTCTATCGGTGCAGCAATCAGCATAGCGTTCTCCGTGTCTTCTCCACACTTTGACCCTATGATCCAACTGCCGTAGGCAGAATCTGGACTCATCGCTGAACATAACGTTCCTCCACATGTTCAGGTTCCAGTGCACGTGTTGCCGACACCAGCGCAAACGGGCCTGACGGTGAAGGGCAGTCATGGCAGGCCTCCTGGCAGCCCTATGAGACCAGAGATCGGCTGCGTGCAGTCTGTTCCGAATTGTCTGGGCAGAGAGCCGTCGGCCATATCGTCCTGCAAACCTTGACTGCAAATCTGTAGAAGACAGCCTACGGTTCCTAAGTGCTGACAGGGTGAGGAAACGGTCTTCTTCGGGTGTCGTCTTCTTGGGACGCCCACTTCGCGGCCTGTCTCTGTCATCCCCCGTTATATGGAACTTGGCCTTCACTTTGGAGATGGTACTAGGGCTCACTCCAAATAATGCCGCAACTTGGTTTTGCGGAACACCAGCTTGAAGTTGCCCTATCGCACGGGTCCTATCCAGATCAGTCAAACGTGGCATGCCGATTCTTGGAGCAGACACCTACTGACCACTGTAGCAGGGCCCATGCTCACAGATGCTGCCAATCAGGTGCCAATCAGGCACCTGATTGTCAGCACCTGGGGGTACCAGAAGCTCAAAACAAGAGTCAATAGCAACAGCAGAATAAGCTGTTTGGCATTGGCAGAGAGGATTTGGCACATTTTTCATGGGCGCAACCCATATACTCAGCTCTGCTGCTCATCCCACAAATGCATGTTCCTTACAAATGTGGCACCATTTAAAAGGGAAATAAACAGGCTTTCCAACGGTATAAGATTTATTGCCAAGAAGCATTGTTACAACAAAGAAATAATCTACCAAACACAAATTTCCTTACTTTTTGTGTTATGTTTATATAAAGGGAAGGATAGAGGAAAAGAGCGAAAGAAGGGCAGAAAGACAAAAATAGTTAACAGAGGGCGGCAGTAAGGTTGGTGCAGCGGTAAGGTTGGTGCCGTACTGCGCTTGTAGAGATTGAGACCCAGGTTCGATCCCCCCTAGAGGTGCTGCCTGTCCGAAGATTGTAGGTTCTTCCCGTGACTGAGTGGGTTTTCTCTGAGATCTTGGGTTTCCTCCCACACTCCAAAGACATGCAGGTTTGTAGGTTAGTTGGCTTGGTGTATGTGTAAATTGTCCCTGGTGTGTGTAGGATAGTGTTAATGTGCGGGGATCGCTGGTCAGTGCAGAGTCGGTGGGCCGAAGGGCCTGTTTCCCCACTGCATCTCTAACCTATACTAAACTAAACAGAAGGAAAGTAAACTTTCAGAAGGTAAAGCCAGCGTGCCCAAGCAAGACAATAGACAATAGACAATAGGTGCAGGAGGAGGCCATTCGGCCCTTCGAGCTAGCACCACCATTCAATGTGATCATGGCTGATCATTCTCAATCAGTACCCCGTTCCTGCCATCTCCCCATACCCCCTGACTCCGCTATCCCTAAGAGCTCTATCTAGCTCTCTCTTGAATGCATTCAGAGAATTGGCCTCCACAGCCTTCTGAGGCAGAGAATTCCACTGATTCACAACTCTCTGAATGAAAACGTTTTTCCTCATCTCAGTTCTAAATGGCCGACCCCTTATTCTTAAACTGTGGAGGGGAATAAACAGCTGAAAAGGAACAAACAGAGGAAGTGGTCAAGAAATGAAGAGAAGGAAAAGATGGGAATGCAGAAAGAGAGAAAGTGTGGAGGGTGAGGGTGATAGGTGAAGAGGTTGGCAGGTACTGAATCAGGTGGAGTGTGACGGATTGGAAAAGAAGAGGAGAATGTATGTGAGAAAGAGCATCGTTAAGTCGTTAGTAAGTAATGTGTTAATTTAGCACTCAATGTGGCTCGTGGAGTTTTCTGCTTGAAAAATGGCAAAGATTGGCAGCAGGTGAACATTCTTTGTGTGTAAACTGGCTATTGAGTTTGCCTGATTAACAACACTTGCACTTTGAATTGCAATTCAGAAGTAAACTGTGCGTGGATAGATCCGAAGACGCTCCACAGCTCTGGACCACGTTACACCTACTTCTTTCCTTCAATGGACCCCTTTGGCTGGAACACCGGGAAAAATGACGCAAGGAGGAGATGAAGTTAAACCTCCCGCAGCTGCTTTGTGCCATTTTTGCTTTGTCGTAACTGTACATGAGTTGAGGATGATATATTTTGGCATCAGACCACATCAGCAGGGAGCTCACTAATTAGAAGGGAAATGAGGCCTCACGCTAATCTACTGTAGCTCTCTGATTCATCATGTGATTATGCAAACTATCAACGACTAATTAGCATTCTGAGTTGCTCTACCTTCTGGTGCGATCACTATGATGTGTCCGGGATAGAGATGTATTTGCTGATCTAAGGTTTCAATGGAAATAAAAATAAATTATCAGCGGTCTTGCTGAATAAACAAGTCTTTCCAAGGACATTCTCTGCTATCTTCATTCCACCTTAATCCCTTCATTGCCAGGCAAACCATGATTCCATTGATGCCTCAATGTTACACGTCAGGATTGTGGGGTGACAGTCACTGACCTATCATTAGAGCTGGCGGCACAGTGGCGCAGCGGTAGAGTTGCTGCTTTACACTGCCAGAGACCTGGGTTCGATCCCAACCAGTGCTGTCTGTACGGAGTTTGTACGTTCCCCCCGTGAACTGCATGGGTTTTTGCCGGGATCTCTGGTTTCCTCCCACACTCCAAAGACGTACAGGTTTGTAGGTTAATTGGCTTGGTGAAATTGTAAATTGTCCCTAGTGTGTGTAGTGTTAATGTGCAGGGATCACCGGTCGGAGCGGACCCGGTGGGCTGAAGGGCCTGTTTTCGCACGGTGTCTCTAAAAATAAGACTAAAATTAAACTGGGCAAAATTAGTAAAGATATGATGGCAAAATATACAGCACAAGAAAATCTGAGCCAGAGTAATCATTAGCTGTGCCATTATTCGTCTAAAAAAGGGCACAAAGTGACAATAGACAGTAGGTGCAGAAGTAGGCCATTCGGCCCTTTGAGCCAGCACCGCCATTCACCATGATCATGGCTGATCATCCACAATCAGTAGCCCGTTCCTGCCTTCTCCCCATATCCCTTGACTCCGCTATCGTTAAGAGCTCTATCTAACTCTCTCTTGAAAGCATCCAGGGAATTGGCCTCCACTGCCTTCTGAGGCAGAGAGTTCCAAAGCTTCACAACTCTCTGAGTGAAAACGTTTTTCCACGCCTCCGTTCTAAATGGCCTACCCCTTATTCTTAAACTGTGGCCCCTGGTTCGGGACTCCCCCAACATCGGGAGCATGTTTCCTGCCTCTAGCATGTCCAGTCCCTGAATAATCTTATATGTTTCAATAAGATCCCCTCTCATCCTTCTAAATTCCAGAGTAACTCAGCAGGCCAGGCAGCATCCCCTGAGAACATGGATAGGTGATGTTTCGGGTCACGACCCTTCTTTGGACTGAATGTGAAGGAGCCTTCAATCAGTCTGAAGAAGGGTCCCAACCCGAAACGTCACCTATCCATGTTCTCCAGTGATGCTGCCTGACCCCGCTAAATTACTCCAGCACTTTGTGTCTTTGTTTAGTAAACCAGCATCTGCAATTCCTTGTTTCTCCATTATTCATCTATCTGCTACATGCCTGTTGGATGAGTGTGCTTATAATATCCAAACTATGGTATACTACTAGAAGTAGTATCAATGCAAAGAAAACAACAGATGATTAAATAAAATGTCAACAGATAAAATGGTATCGTTTATTTCAATATCTTTGAGTATTGAACAAGTCATAGAGAGAGTCATACAGTGAAAGCATGGACACAGGCCCTTTGGCCCAACTTGCCCACACCGGCCAACATGTCCCAGCAACACTAGTCCCACCTGCCTGCATTTCGTCCATATCCCTCCAAACTTGTCCTATCCATGTAAGACACAAAAATCTGGAGTAACTCAGCGGGACAGGCAGCATCTCTGTAGGGAAGGAATGGGTGATGTTTCGTGTCGAGACCCTTCTTCAGACTTGACCCGAAATGTCACCCATTCCTTTTCTCCAGAGATGCTGCCTGTCCCACTGAGTTACACCAGCTTTTTGTGACAATCTTCGGTTTAAACCAGCATCTGCAGTTCCTTCCTACGCATTTTGTCTGCTCCACTGTGAATTGTCCTATCCATGTACCTGTCTAACTGTTTCTTAAACATTGGGACAGTCCCAGCCTCAACTACCTCCTCTGGCAGCTTGTTCCATAAACCCACCACCCATTGTGTGAAAATGTTACCCCTCAGATTCCTATTAAATCGTTTCCTCTTCACCTTGACCCTACGTCCTCTGGACCTCGATTTCCCTACTCCGGGCAAGAGATTCTGTGCATCTATCTGATTTATTACTCTCATGGTTTTTTTACACCTCTATAAGATCACCCCTTATCCTCCTGCGCTCCAAGGAATAGATTCCCAGCCTATTCAAGCTCTCCCTATAGCTCAGACCCTCTAGTCCTGGCAACGTCCTCGTAAATCTTCTCCGAACCCTTTCAAGCTCGACACTATCTTCTCTGTGACATGGTGCTCAGAACTGAACACAATACTCTAAATACCGCCTCACAAGTGCATTTGACAAACAGACAAGTGGCTCCATAGAATTACAATGGGAATAAATCTCAACTGACAAGACCACCTCTGAATATTCAAGCACCATGCTGGGAATCCAGGCAAACAAAACTGCACATTTACCTGCCATGCTTGCTTCTGCCCCTCCTCCCTTCTAGCTTTCGTTTCTCCTCTCCCCTCTACAATCAGTCTGAAGAAGGTTCCTGACCCGAAACATCACCTATCTACGTTCTCCAAGGGGATGCTGCCTGACCCACTGAGTTACTCCAGCTCTCAGTGTCTTTGTTTTGCGAACCGGCATTTGCAGTTCCTTGTTTCTACCCTCGACTGTCTTATTTTACCACTGTGTTGAAGGGTGTCTCACTAGATACACTAACACACCAAATATTGATCGACAGAACAACAATGTGTATAACCATGTGTTAATTAACAGGATGTTAGTTCATGAGTTCCAGGAGCAGAATAAGGCCATTCGGCCCATCAAGTCTACTCCGCCATTCAATCATGGCTGATCTATCGTTCCCTCTCAATCCCATTCTCCTATCTTTGCCTCATAACCCCTGACAACCTTACTGATCAAGAATCTGTCAACTTCTGCCTTAACAATATCCACTGACTTGGCCTCTATAGCCGTCTGCGGCAATGAATCCCACAGATTCACCACCCTCTGAAATTAAAAAATAAATTAGGCTGAAACCCCTCCCCAATATCATCCTGGAAGTTTCAACATAGTCTGATGAACATAAACATTCATCTGCTATTTACCCTGCGTCACACACAACGGTATAAAACCAGGGAGTCCCATGCCTCACGGCTGCCCTTTTGAGAATTGGTGGATGTTACATTATTATGTTACAAGCGTAAATCGAAGCAATGGTCTTATCAGTTTTCAAAGCATATCACTTTCATGATCTCCTGCCGTGAGCAAGTAGCCTGAAATCGTAGCAGACAAGGGTGCCTGTTTGATTGCTGCTTGAAATCTACTGATGAACACTGTTGTTTGTGTTTCTAACACAGGCCACCACCCACATAACTCCTGATGAAAATCGACATTCAATCCCGTCTGCGTCTGATCTAAAGTCAGCATGTAATGCTGTCTGCAGCCTGTTATCCATTCTCCCTCCGAACGTTGTCCTTAATGGCTGCTTTTGGGATGTGCTCAATTCAGTCTTGTGTCCCAAGGGTTGCAATGTGGCTGGATGAAAGATGAGGCACTGTTTCTCAAGCTTATTTTAGGCTTCATTGGAACAGTGCAAGAGCTGAAAGACAAAGAGGTCGGAGTAAGAGTGGGAGGGAGAATTAAAGTGACAGACAGGCAGGCGGAAGCTCAGGTTTTCTCTTACAGACTGAATGAAGAACTTCTGCAAAATGATCGCCCACCCTGCATTTGCTTTCTCTAATCATATCATATATATACAGCCGGAAACAGGCCTTTTCGGCCCTCCAAGTCCGTGCCGCCAGCGATCCCCATACATTAACACTATCCTACACCCACTAGGGACAATTTTTTTTTTTTTTTACATTTACCCAGCCAATTAACCTACATACCCGTACGTCTTTGGAGTGTGGGAGGAAACCGAAGATCTCGGAGAAAACCCACGCAGGTCACGGGGAGAACGTACAAACTCCTTACAGTGCAGCAGCCGTAGTCAGGATCGAACCTGAGTCTCCGGCGCTGCATTCGCTGTAAAGCAGCAACTCTACCGCTGCGCTACCGTAGCGGTAAGCACATCGTGAGCACTAAGTTCATACGTTCATACGTTCTAGGTGCCGAATTAGGCCATTCGGCCCATCGAGCCTACTCTGCCATTCAATCATGGCTGGTCCATCTTTCCCTCTCAACCCCATTCTCCTGCCTTGTGCCTGTAACCCCTGACACCGTTACTAATCAAGAATCTCTCAATCTCCACCTTAAAATATCCATTGTGTAGGAGCGAACCGCAGATGCTGGTTTAAACTGAAGATTGGCACTAAAAACCGGGTGGCGCCACCCAATGGCCAATGTCTGTCCCTTTCTTCTTGGTTGTTTTTTGAGTATGTGTTGAATGTATGTTTTTTGTGTTCTTTAGCTTGTTTTATGTGGGGGGTGGAGGAGGGGGCTGGGAGAAACTTTTTCTAATCTCTTACCTCGACGGAGATGCGATTTCTTTTCCGTATCGTTTCGCCGTCCGCACCGCGACCTGACATCGAGGAGCTGGAGGCCTCTGCTGCAGACCGACTTCGAGAGCTCCACTGCGGGGGGCCTACGGGACTTTAACATCGCGTTTCCCCGTGATCCCTTTGCCAGGGATCGACCCCTGAGCTCCGCCGCTGGTGCCTGCGGACTTAAACATCGCGGAGCTCGCGGTCTCTGGTCAGAGACCGACTTCGGGAACTCCAAGCCGCAGGAGCTTCGATCGCCCCGAAGCGGGAGGTTCGATCACCCAGACGCGGGGGCTTCGACTGCCCCGACGGGTGGATCGACTGTACCGACCGCGAGAGAAAAATGAGGGAAGAAGAATAGACTTTATTGCCTTCCATCACTGTGATGAATGTGGGGAATCCGCTGTGGTGGATGTTCATGTTAACTTTTATGTCGTTGTGTGTCCTGTTGCCTTTTTAGTATGGCTGTACGGTAATTCGCATATAGCTGAATTGGTACAGCAACCCTCTGTGGCTCCGGTTTCAACACACTAGGAGCATGGAGTACCAGCTGGGAACAGACATCGCCACCTCCTCAATTCACTGTCGCACCGAACACCACAGCCCCACCCGGGTCGCCCTGAGTGGGTCGCCCTGAACCGGCTCCGCACAGGGGTCGGCCGGTTCGACGCCAACATGCATCGTTGGGGGTAGCGTCCATCAGCAGCCTGCTTGTGTGGAGCAGACCAGCAAACAGCGCAGCACGTCATTGTCGACCGCGCTGTCCTCCGCCCCCCTGGTGGAGGGGTAGACCTCACGGCCCTACGACAACAGCACATTGCACTGGCTACAGCCCCTGGAGGGCGTTACATAACTTCTGCTGCCTCAAACGCAAGAAGAAGAAGCCATCTACTTCTCGCTTAACCATTTCCAACCTGACATCGGTTTTAGCTCGCAGTACAAAAATAGAGAGCCGCTGACTACTGCAAGAGCCAACGCGGGAAAATAAAACATTTGGACGAAATATATAATTTTTTTGTAGCAACATCACTTTATATGAAATGCCACGAGAAACATATTAGCGATCCCAATTTATTTTGCAGAATATCAACAAACCACACAAAAAGGAATACACACAAATCCACAAATCGGAAGGGTGCTGATTATGATGATAGATTGTGTTTTTTTTATTAGCGGGAAGTGCCTATCGGCACAGGCACCAGTGGATAGTTCTGTTCCATTCCTGTTGTCAACACGCAAACAGAGATGTCAAGACCTACGATAGACATGAAATGCTGGAGTGACTCAGCAGGTCAGACAGCATCTCTGGAGAAAAGGAGTAGGTGACATTTCGGGTTGAAACCCTTCTTCAGACTGGAAGTCAAAACCTATCACTGCGTTCAGGATGCAAATGTCCGTGCCATCACTGAACGTCAGTGAAATTCTTCAACCAAGAAAACATACAGAAAATGCTCTAAGCAGTCAGCAGGTCAGGCAGTAGCGGCATAATGAGAAACCGAGTTACTGTTTCAGGTCGAAGAATTGCTGACCCTTTAACTCTGCTTCTCATTTCTATTTTATTTCCAATTTCTAGTCATCTTCTATTGGCTGTGGTACCTACTGTGAATCTGAAGTCTTTGTTCTTGATTTTGTTTCTCCTCACTTTCTTTGCCTGTGCCTCATCTTTAATCTCGCGAAGGTCACAGCTAGGCAATAATTCCACTGATGAACTTCCTGCTTCTCTTTCAAGTGGTTATGTTATATGTATTTGCCAACTAGTTTTATGGAGCATCTTTTACAATCCCAGCGTCAGCACACCCCAGTACATCCATATTAAATTGGCCACAAGAGTAACTACTAATTTAATGCAGTTACTGCAACGATCAATTTGCACACCCAAGCTTCCAAAACCAATCAAATAATCTGTTTTCAAATAAGAAAGTCATAGATTCATGGAGAGATACAGCACAGAAACAGGCTCTTTGGCCCATTGAATCCATGCCGACCATCAATGTGATCGTGTGGGCTTTCTCCGAGCCTCAGGTTTCCTCCCACATCCCAAAAGCATGCATCGGAAAGAACTGCAGATGCTAGTTTCAACCGAAGATAGACCAAAAAAGCTGGAGTTATTCAGCGGGACAGGCAGCATCTTTGAAAACTCTGTAAATTGCCCCTATGGTCTGGGTGAGTGATAGAACCTGGGAGGAATCGATGAGAATGTGGGGAGAATTTAAAAATTAGATTAATATAGGATTGCTGTAAATTCCCCTATTTACTACTCAAAAAGGCAGCCAGCATCATCAGAGACCCACACCATTCTGGCCACACACTCATTTCACCCCTGCCATCTGGAAGAAGGTACAGGAGCCTGAAAACTGTAACGTCAAACATTAAACAATACAACATTAAACAGTAACATTAAACAATACAACCTCCTATAAGCTCTGATCTACATAGACTATCATTGTTATTATTGCTCTATCATTGTTTGTCTGGTTTTTATGTGTACGTATGCGTGTATATACACATACACACACACACTGAACTTATTTTTCTCAATTATTATATTGTCTACGGTGTACTGTGTTTACATATTCTGTTGTGCTGCTTCAAGTAAGAATTTAATTGTTCTACCTGAGACATGTGACAATAAAACACTCTTGACTTCTCTCTATTTTCCTTAGCAACAACTTACTAGGAACTCAGAGTGAGCAAAGACTAAAACAAAAGCAGAAAATGCTGGACATACTCACGATGGGAAGAAAAAAACGAGTTAACAAAGACTATTATACTGTTTAAAAAAGAAAACGCATACATAGTGCTGGAGTAATTCAGTGGGTCAGGCAGCATCACTGGAGAACATGGATAAGTGACGTTTCAGGTCAGGACTCTTCTTCATGACATTTCGAAACGTCACCAGGGGTCCTACCCGAGCCGCTGAGTTACTCCAGCACTTTGTGTCTTTTTTTCTAAACCAGCATCTGTGGTTTCTTGTTTCAACACAATCAAATAAATGTCCCATTCCAGTCATTCCGTCTGGCAGACTTGAAAGCACACACCGCCCAGACTCAGGAACATCTTCTCCTCCTCTGTTATCAGGCTTCTGAATGGTCCTTCCATAAGCTAGGTACTGTTCGATTTACGTCCATCCCATTGAAGACTTTGGACTTTGTCTCGGAAACCGATGTACCACATCGCACCGCAATGCGGAGAACTATATTCTGCATTCTGTACCTTCCTCTTTAATCTATATATCGTACTTGAGTTTGAACTAATTGTACCTGTGTATGCGATATCTGATCTGTTTGGATAGCAAGCAAAACAAAACTTTTCACTGTGTAGGAAAGAACTGCAGATGCGGGGTTTAAACTGAAGATGGACACTGTCCTTCAGTGCACATGGCAATAATAAACCTTAACCTAAAACAGGGGAGTGTGGACATCTAGTGAACTTAAGAAGTAGAATAGTGGAAAGCCTCATTATATCTTGCGTAGCTCAGTAATCTTCACCTTCACTCCTAAATAAAAATCTCTTGCTGCTGAATCTCTCCTGCAATACCTCAACCATCCCCAATTTGGGACCAATCTGTGGCTTCAGAAGCAAAGCTGGTGTCAGAAACCAAGCCACTCCATTTCAGAAAGAAACTGAGCTTAAAGGTTTAATTTCAAGTGGCTCAGTTCATTTTAGTTTATTGTCACGTGTGCCGAGGTACAGTGAAAAGCTTTTTGTTGCTTGCTAACCAGTCAACGGAAAGACAATACATGATTACAATCGACCCATTCACAGTGTATGGATACATAATAAAGGAATAACATTCAGATTTTAGATTTAGAGATACAGCGCGGAAACAGGCCCTTCGGCTCACCGGGTCCGCGCCACCCAGCGATCCCCGCACATTAACACTATCCTACACCCTAGGGACAATTTTTACATTTGCCCAGCCAATTAACCTGTATGTCGGGGGAGTCCAGAACCAGGGGTCACAGCTTAAGGATAAGGGGGAAGTCTTTTAGGACCGAGATGAGAAAACATTTCTTCACACAGAGAGAGGTGAGTCTGTGGAATTCTCTGCCACAGAAGGTAGTTGAGGCCAGTTCATTGGCTATATTTAAGAGGGAGTTAGATGTGGCCCTTGTGGCTAAAGGGATCAGTGGGGTATGGAGAGAAGGCAGGTACAGGTTACTGAGCTGGATGATCAGCCATGATCATGTTGAATGGCGGTGCAGGCTCGAAGGGCAGAATGGCCTACTCCTGCACCTATTTTCTATGTTTCTATGTTTCTATGTCTTTTGGAGTGTGGGAGGAAACCGAAGATCTCGGAGAAAACCCACACAGGTCACGAGGAGAACGTACAAACTCCATACAGACGGAGTCCAATCAAAGATAGTCCGAGGGCCATCAAAGAGGTAGATAGTAGTTCAGCACTGCTTTCTGGTAAATAGTTTTCATTCTGGATTTTTGACATGCTGCCTCATTCAGCATTAATACAGATTTTTTTTTCATTTCTCTCAGCAACTTGTTTGCCAGTTTGGTTTGGTTCCAACAGTAATAATTCTGTTTCCCTGTTGATGCTCCTGAGAGCAAGAAGTTAGTTATTGCGTTTGCTGAAACAGTCGCAACTCAATCTTGTGAATACAGCCAGACTACTTTGCATGATTTGAGGCACAATGAATGTGAGACAGAAAATGCAATCATCCAGGAAGAAGCACAAACAGCCAGCAGATGTGTGCCTGCTAATCATTCATTGTGGTGATGTTGGCTGTGAGAATATTGTTTGAAACCTTGTGAGACTTTACTCCTCCTGGGACATTTGATGTTCACTGAAGCATTCAATTAAGGAGATGGAATGGCTTCAACATCTCATCAAAGTGGGTTTATACTTTCAGTGACTTCATGGCTTAATAACGCGGCTGAATTTTTAAAAGAACATCACAACAAAAAAAAACACCCTGCAAACGTTGCAAACCTAAAAAGAAAACAGAGGGTGCGAGAAATATTTAGCACTTAGGGGAGAAGGATGAAATGGCACATATTTCAGATGAGAATTAAAGAAGCATTTTTATCCCTCTAAATCTGTCCTATCCATGTACCTATCTAATTGTTTCTTAAACATTGCAACAATCCCTGCCTCAATAACCTCCTCTGGCAGCTCGTTCTATACACCCACCACCCTTTGTGTGAAAAAATTACCCCTCAGATTCCTGTTCAATCTTTCCCCCTTCACGTTAAACCTATGTCCTCTGGCTCTTGATTTCCCGACCCCGGGTAAGAGGCTCTGTGCATCTACCCGATCTATTCCTCTCATGATTTTACACACCTCCATAAGTCCCGGGGGAGCCGTGCACATGGCGGGAGTGTCCCGGGGAGCCGCCACGCGCGGGACCGATCCACCTGCCGAACAACCGTGCCGCCGTCGACCAGATCGACGTCTGAAGACCGGAACATGCCCCGGTAGGCCCGACTCGCCCCACAGGTCTCCCAGGGGACTGTGGTGAAGCCGGGCAGAGAGGCCAGTCTGGGCCGAAGGAGCCTCAGCGGTGGCGGCCGGCGATGGGAGCCTCGGCAGCGGGTGGCTCAGTGGCAACCAGACCTTTGGTGGCGGTGGGCCCTCGCGGTCGATGAGCGTGAGGGGGGAGGGCAAGACAATGGGGACCCGGCATGGGGGGACCGCCCTGAAGAACCCGAAGTTGAGGGGGGGGGGGCACTCTAGTATAGAATCCTCTGCCCAGAGGATAAGTCTGCCTTTGTTTGTTTGTTTGGTCATTTGTTCCGATGAAGGCGCTGTGCACAGGGCAGCCAGCCACCAGTCGCTTGTCTTTTTCTTTTTGTTTTCACTTTTAATTCCAAGTTTTCGTGTATCTTGTGTGTTGTGACTGTCGGCAGACCAATTTCCCTCCGGGGGTGAATAAAGTTTATCGTATCTATCTTATCGTGAGATCACCCCTCATCTTCCTGCGCTCCAAGGATTAAAGTCCCAGTTTGCTCGACCTCTCCCTAAAATGTGACGATATGGATCGGACAGGTTTAAAAAGATATGGGCCAAACGCGGGTAGGTGGGACTGTTATAGCTGGGACATGTTGGCTGGTGTGGGCAAGTTGGGCCGAAGGGCCTGTTTCCACACTGTATCACTCTATGACTCTATATAAAAAATTAACCCACTTTACAAGTAGTTTAATTTTCTGGCATTCATTCAGTGACAATTTCCCATTAATTGAATGCCCGTACATGTAATGAAGGTATGTTAAATCACAGAGCTAGGTGTGACAACTGTTTAACTCAACCAAGTGGGATTCAAACTGAAATTCCAATTAACCTTAAAACCTCCAAGTGCCAAAAGCAGTAACTTTAATTGATGTAGCAACAGTAATTCCCACGGATCTTGTGAAATATAAACAGATAAAAATGAGGGATATATTAGAGGGAACTAGACTGACGTGGGCCCCTTGGGTCCAAATTTCTCCTGCAGGCCCGGCAACCCTCCCCCAACTGACGATCCGTGGACCTGTTGTCGGGCGGGGAATGTCCCCCAGGGCCGTGGGCGGGCGAGGGGGACAGGGAAGGGGAGAGGGAGCCACTCACCTTGGCCCCGTGCGGCCAGCAGTGCGGCCAGAGCGAGCTGTGAACCCGAAACCTCTCGTGCAGCTCGGCGGCGACGGCCATCTTGTTGGACCCTCTGCCGCCACGCTGCATCATGGGAGGAAGGTCAGGCACGGGGCACGCCGGGACGAGTGCCGGTCCTCCTGCTGGTCCTCCCGGCAGGGTGGGGGAGCGCATTTATTAAAGTTTATTAAGCAAATTGTTTTTAAAAAGTAACAAAAGATGATTTATTGAGACCACGGGGGAATGGTGAGTAGGGTGGGCCTAAAATTGTCGCGCTATCGTGTACTGTTTGCCTGACCTGCTGAGAAATAGCAGCAGTTGTTTTTCTACCTCCCACCCTCCTCCCCCCCACACCCCCCCCCCCCATCCCCAACAACATCCTGTCGTTTGCTCCTTTTAGTGTTGTTCCAAATTGCTGATTGTTATTGAGAGATGCTACTGGGTATTCGAACATGGGTGGCTTTGACCCAGGACCTAAATGGGCTTAGGTTTGAGTTTAGTTTAGTTTAGTTTAATGTCACGTTGCTGGTGGAAAATGAGGACAAGGGGGACTTTGCCCCTATTACGAATGGGTGGAGGGGAGCAAGTGCGGAGATGCGGGATATCGAGGAGACCCTAGTGAGGGCCTCATCAATAATGGAAGAGGGGAACCCCTGTTCCCTAAAGAATGAGGACATCTCCGATGTCCTGGTATGGAACAACTCATCTTGGGCGCAGATGCGGCGTAGACGGAGGAATTGGGAGTAGAGGATAGAGTCTTTACAGGAAGCAGGGCGGGAAGAAGTGTAGTCCAGATAGCTATGGGAGTCAGAAATTAGTGGATAGTTTGTCCAATCCTGCTCCTCACTGTATGTCAAGTATGTCACTATCTAATACGTGTGTATCTCGTCGGAGAGAGGGGAGAAGGACAAGAACTCTCCAACATCCTCTCTCACTGCTATTCGTTGTTCTTTAACTCACCACATCATCGTCTATATCTCTCGTTTCCCTTATCGCTAACCAGTCTGAAGAGGGGTCTCGACCCGAAACTCGCCCCTTCCTTCTCTCCAGAGATGCTGCCTGTCCCGCTGAGTTACGCCAGCTTTTTGTGTCTGCCTAATACATAGAAACATAGAAAATAGGTGCAGGAGTAGGCCATTCGGCCCTTCGAGCCTGCACCGCCATTCAATATGATCATGGCTGATCTTCCAGCTCAGTAACCTGTACCTGCCTTCTCTCCATACCCCCTGATCCCTTTAGCCACAAGGGCCACATCTAACTCCCTCTTAAATATAGCCAATGAACTGGCCTCAACTACCTTCTGTGGCAGAGAATTCCACAGACTCACCACTCTCTGTGTGAAGAAATGTTTTCTCATCTCGGTCCTAAAAGACTTCCCCCTTATACTTAAGCTGTGACCCCTGGTTCTGGACTTCCCCAACATCGGGAACAATCTTCCCGCATCTAGCCTCTCCAACCCCTTAAGAATTTTATATGTTTCTATAAGATCCTGGAATACACGATGCCTACTTGCCACTGCCCGCACTATGGTGAAAGACATGATTAAAAATTAAACAAAATGGCAAAGTCAATCATCCCGAATGGATTAAAAAAAATTAAGGAGGCTATCTAATCAATAGATAACAGCAACTAGATCAGAATTTATAAAAAGCAACTTGAGTTTGAAGCTTAGTGGATGGCTTTACCCTTCCACAGCACACACGAACATTTATATCAGCCTTACTGGGTAGATTCATTAAAAGTTATGGCATGCAGCTCGTTCATAAATCCGCAGCTCCTTCATAATACTGGTGTAATTCATGAATAAAATTGCTGTGGCCCTTGGATTTTGACATTGCCATAATGGTGTTGATGGATAGAACTCCATGGCTTGTTTTCTGAAGTATTTGTCAAGTTAATCTCTACGGCAGCTCAAGAAGGTAATGATTCATTGTACCTTTTAACTTATTTAATAAATGATCAATTGAAAAGTATGGGACTGGTCCTTGGCATTCTGTCATTCGGTCTGATTGCCCAATCCTTAGGCTGGGAGTTATGGGAGCTATGCCATAAATGTACTTACCTATTCCAAATAGGAACTTAGTTACCGATTTCCAATTATTCCACGTGGATTAAAGGAAGCCCTCAGCACTCTCTGAACTTGTGACCATCTGGCATCCCAGTCAATGGGTGTGGACCCATGCTATGTAAGTGTGGGCATCTGGGCTTGTACTCGCTGGAATTTAGAAGATTGAGGGGGGATCTTATAGAAACTTACAAAATTCTTAAGGGGTTGGACAGGCTAGATGCAGGAAGATTGTTCCCGATGTTGGGGAAGTCCAGAACAAGGGGTCACAGTTTATATCATCATCATATATATACAGCCGGAAACAGGCCTTTTCGGCCCACCAAGTCCGTGCCGCCTAGCGATCCCCGCACACATTAAGACTATCCTACACCCACTAGGGACAATTTTTACATTTACCCAGCCAATTAACCTACATACCTGTACGTCTTTGGAGTGTTGGAGGAAACCGAAGATCTCGGAGAAAACCCACGCTGGTCACTGGGAGAACGTACAAACTCCTTACAGTGCAGCACCCGTAGTCAGGATCGAACCTGAGTCTCCGGCGCTGCATTCGCTGTAAAGCAGCAACTCTACCGCTGCGCTACTAAGGGGGAAGTCTTTTAGGACCGAGATAAGAACGTTTTTTTTCACACAGAGAGTGGTGAATTTGTGGAATTCTCTGCCACAGAAGGTAGTTGAGGCCAGTTCATTGGCTATATTTAAGAGGGAGTTAGATGTGGCCCTTGTGGCTAAAGGGATCAGGGGGTATGGAGAGAAGGCAGGTACGGGATACTGAGTTGGATGATCAGCCATGATCATATTGAATGGCGGTGCAGGCTCGAAGGGCCGGATGGCCTACTCCTGCACCTATTTTCTATGTTTCTATCTCTTCCTTCAGCAAACCAGGCTTGTCCGAGATTTATTGGTGCCTCTCGATGGCTTTGTGGCAAGGGTCCTCAAACTGAGCAGGCCCTGGGTTAAAATAGTGGTGGACTTGAGGCAGTCTGGAGAGAGGCACCAGGAATGGAAGGGTAGGGGACAATTTGCAATTTTACACAAGCCACTTAACCTATAAACCTGCACGTTTTGAAGCATGGGAGGAAACCGGAGCACTCGGAGAAAACCCGCAATGTGTCATACGTACAAACTCCGTACAGACAGTACCCACGATCAGGATCAAACCTGGATCTCTGACGCTGTAAGGCAGTAGCTCTACCGCTGCGCCACCGTGCTGCACTTTCTACAGCCTGACATGGTTACTCTCCACAACTGTATTTTTCTTATGGCTGTGCTGGCCTTCCTTTTTTGATGTAAAACCCCCTTTAGCTTTTATAAGACATAATTTCAAATTCTGCTTTATTGTATTCACCCCATCCTCTGGCATGAAGCAAACAGGATTCCAAATGGAACTAAATCTCCTCTTGCCTATATTATATCTGTGTCAGTGTTTAGATGCCACTTTTTGATGTAATGGTGTAATTAAATTGCGAAAACACAATAATGCAATTATGAGCAGTTTGCAAAGGTGTTACACTTCAGTTGCCAAACACAGTTATAATGGATTAACATTTCAGGTGTGAATACATCAATTCCAAGACTTGCCATAGTTTCTCTCTTTGAGCTGCTGATTTGTTGAGATAACCCGAATTAACCCTTTGCAAACAAGCACGTCCTTGAATCACAAGATGGGTTTCCGTTGAAGTTGTCTGCCAATTGAAGTGCTATTCGAGTGGTTTTCAGCCCAACAACAGCTTTAGAAACAAAAAATCGGAACAAAAAAACGCTGAAAATCTGAAATTAAAAAACTGAAAATGCTGGAAAAACTCAAGAGAATAAGTAGGCTTTCAGTCTGAAGAAGGGTCTCGACCCGAAACATCACCCAGTTCTTCTCTCCAGAGATGTTGCCTGTTCCACTAAGTTACTCCAGCATTTTGTGCTAAAGTTAACATTTCAATTGGAAGACCCTTCTTCAGAGCTGGAAGACAACAAATTATTCTAGGTAGCAGAGAACGAGGGGAAAGAATGGTGATCACCGGTGATTTGTAAATAGAATGTATTAACTTGATAGACACAAAATGCTGGAGTAATTTTGTGTAGCATCTCTGGATAGAAGGAATGGGTAGTTCCTTCCTAGGTAGTTCCTTCCTACACCAGCATCTGCAGTTCCTTCCAACACATTTCTTCTGTATTAACATGATGACAGGATCAATTTTACTAATAATAGGTGCTGTCTGTATCGTGCTTCCTGTAAAGATTTTCATAAATAAAATTATTTTTTGTATTTTAAAAATTGCTAAACACAAAATTTGATCAGAAGGGTTGGCATAATTCACTGGCTATTTCTTATACATTATTTGTTACTAGTTTATAATCCCCCACTTAATCTGGCACATAATGTAACCCCTAGGATTATGCAAACTGACATTTTTGTTTGTTTGACCTTCAAGTGATGAAATTGACTTGAATTTAATTAGTTTGCTGGGAATGATAAGTTTTTTTTTCTTGCGGATGATATTTGCAGCGAAATGTCGCAGCTGCAAAGGAAAGATGGAGAGACAAAAAAGCTGGAGCAACTCAGCAGGTCAGACAGCATCTCCGGAGAAAAGTAATAGGTGACGTTTTGGGTCGAGACACGAAACATCATCTATTCCTTTTCTCCAGAGATGCTGTCTGACCCGCTGAATTACTCCAGCTTTTTGTGCCTTCTTTCCATTTAAACCAGCATCTGCAGTTCCTTCCTTGGCATTTTACACAGTTGGAAGCCAGCCTTTAATTGTGTGCATGCAACTTTAAAACGGAGGCACATGTCTAAATCCTCATGCTGCAATTTCACATGACCATAGAAAATGTGTTATGTGGATGGGTTTCTTTGAACCCAAATATCTGTCGATAAGCACTGTGCTGTCTAATCCCAGCTTCCAGCACTTCAGTTTGTGGCCTTTTGAACGCATGTCATAGAAACATAGAAACATAGAAAATAGGTGCAGGAGGAGGCCATTTGGACCTTTGAGCCAGCACTGCCATTCATTGCGATCATGGCTGATCAGCTTCAATCAGTAACCTATGCCTGCCTTCTCCCCATATCCCTTGATTCCACTATCCGCTAGAGCTCTATCTAACTCTCTTTTAAATTCATCCAGTGAATTTGCTTCCATTGCCTTCTGTGGCAGAGAATTCCACAAATGCACAACTCTCTGGGTGAAAAAGTTTCTTCTCACCTCAGTTTTAAATGGCCTCCCCATTATTCTTAGACTGTGTCCCCTGGTCCTGGACTCCCCCAACATTGGGAGTCCATGTGCTGTTTTCTGTGTCTATCTTCGGTTTAAACCAGCATCTGCAGTTCCTTTATACACAAGGAAGGAATAAGGATTGCAGACTGATTGTTCAAATGGCTGGTTGATCCAAATTCATTTGAGCAGCCCTGCAGTGTTCAATGGACCTCCCGTGGAGATTCTGTTTGATTGAATAAGGCCAGAACAATCAGCCAAGACTGTTCTTGTGCACTTTGAATTTTATTTTAGAATATTAATAATGATCGTCAACCTTGCTCCATCTACTGTTCGAACGTGCCAGATTTCAGCCCATTTACACTCATTTAGAGATAGACACAAAGAGCTGGAGTAACTCAGACATCATCTCTGGAGAAAAGGAATGGGTGATGTGCCGATCTTCGGTTTAAACTGGCATCTGCAGTTCCTTCCTACATTCATTTGGAAGCAGCTTCCTCTGAGAGATTCTGACGGTAGGTTTGTGTGCGCGTGACCATTTGTGCATGTTTGCGTGTGGGTATGAGTCCATGTATCCTACGATCGTAGACATAAAATGCTGGAGTAACTCAGCGGGTCAGGCAGCATCTCTGGAAAAAAGGAATAGATGACGTTTTGGGTTGAGACCCTTCTTCAGCGAGCCGCTGAGCTACTCCAGCCTTTTGTGTCTATGTTCTGTGTAAACCAGCATCTGCAGTTCCTTCCTATTTATATTGTGTGATCATGTCTGTTTGCGTCTGTGTGTAAGCTTGTGTATCTGCATGCATACACATGTATGTGTGTGTGTAACTGTACTCTAGGAATTCATAACACATCAACTTACAGTATACTTCATTCTTTAATTTGTTGATTCATTCACTCAATTTATGCACAATACAGAAGATAGACACAAAAAGCTGGAGTAACTCAGCGGGACAGGCACATGTATATGTGTGTGTAACTGTACTAGGAATTCATAACACATCAATTTACACTTTATTCATTAATTAGTTGATTCATTCACTCAACTTATCCACTGTACAGAAGGTAGACACAAAAAGCTGGAGTAACTCAGCGGGACAGGCTGCATCTCTGGAGAGAAGGAATGGGTGATGTTTTAGGGTCGAGACCCTTCTTTGCACTGAAGGAGGGTCTCGACCCAAAACGTCACCCATTCCTTCTCTCCAGAGATGCTGCCAGTCCCGTTCAATTATTCTATCTTCGGTTTAAACCAGCATCTGCAGTTCCTTAAACACTGTATTTATACACAAGATAATGTGTCATCTGTGGCCATATAAACTCGTTTTTCCAGTATGCTATTTTCCCATTATCGGGTTTGGATATGATCTCATTGTCTCTGGTACAGTGACCTTATTGGCTACGGCTTCAGAAACTGGTGAATCAGTCAATGAAAGGGGCAAAGAATGAACAAAATAAAGCCAGAAGTCTGGAAGTAAAGTGACGCACTTTTCAACTGTATCACAAACAGTCCTCTAGGGGTTGAAATGCAGTAAGGGGTAGCTTGACTCAGGGAGGGAGTGAGATGGAATATGGGAGGAAAACCTAATTGATCAATTTGAGGGAAAGGTGATCAGTACTTGCACCAATAATGGAAATCATTTGCTTTCCCCTGACTCTAAGTCTGAATAAGGGTCATAAGGAATAGTAGTAGAATTAGGCCATTCGGCCCATCAAGTCTACTCCGCCATTCAATCATGGCCGATCGATCTCTCCCTCCTAACCCCATTCTCCTGCCTCTCCCCATAACCTCTGACATCATGGTCTTGACCTGGAACGTCACCTATTCCTTTCCTCCAGAGATGCTGTCAGACCCGTTGAGTTACTCCAGCATTTTGTGTCGATCGTCGGTTTAAACCAGTTCCTTCCTACACATAATTATTTATTCATTTGGTTGTACAGGATTTAAGCAAACATCATTGTGGACAAAGTGAATAGGTTTGTTTGTACCTCGTGCTGGTGACAGGGAAAAAAAGGAGCAGTTGTTGCTGGAAAACAATTAACAGCAAGGCAAGCAGTGTAATATATTGCACTAATTAGGCTCAACCTAATGAAAGATCTATTGCAAAGCTGTGAAAATAGCACCAGCTGGTCACTGAGATAATGAACAATCTTTTAAAAGACTAATTGTTAAGAAACACCACTTTGATTTTCTTGGTAACCTGGGGCGTTACTGAATTCAAACAACTGCAGGATACATCGAAGATAGACACAAAATGCTGTAAGCCAGCACTTTGTGTCTATCTTCAGTGTAAACCAGGATTTGCAGTTCCTTCCTACACATTTTGTCTGGCAGGAAATATCCTTCACATTTTTCCAAGAAGCCTCAATCTCTATTACATCAGATATTTAGATATCATAGAGTCACATTGCACAGGTTACGAATGCTCTGATGACTTCACTTGGGGCCATAGACTCAGAATCCAACAGCACAGAAGGAGGCCCTACGGCCCAACTCGCCCATGCAAACTTGCTGGAATTTAGAAGACTGAGGGGGGATCTTATAGAAACATATAAAATTCTTAAGGGGTTGGAGAGGCTAGATGCGGGAAGATTGTTCCCGATGTTGGGGAAGTCCAGAACCAGGGGTCACAGCTTAAGGATAAGGGGGAAGTCTTTTAGGACCGAGATGAGAAAACATTTCTTCACACAGAGAGTGGTGAGTCTGTGAAATTCTCTGCCACAGAAGGTAGTTGAGGCCAGTTCATTGGCTATATTTAAGAGGGAGTTAGATGTGGCCCTTTTTGCTAAAGGGATCAGGGGGTATGGAGAGAAGGCAGGTACAGGTTACTGAGCTGGATGATCAGCCATGATCATATTGAATGGTGGTGCAGGCTCGAAGGGCCGAATGGCCTACTCCTGCACCTATTTTCTATGTTTCTATGTTTCTAACCAAGAAGCCCCATCTAACCTAGTCATATTTCCTCATGTTTGACTCCTATCTCCATAAACTTTTTGATCCCCCCAAAAATAATCCCCCAAAAGTTAGATTTAGCTCTCGGGGCTAAAGGAATCGAGGGATATGGGGGGAAACGCAGGAACGGGATACTGATTTTAGATGATCAGCCATGATCATATTGAATGGCGGTGCTGGCTCGAAGGGTCGAATGGCCTACTCCTGCACCTATATTTCAATGTTCTATGTTTCTATAATGTTGAAAACGTAGTGATCAAAATATTGCGCTGAACGCAATCAGATCTTTTCATCCAAGAACCATCTATTGAACAAGGTTTCGTAGCAGAACACATACATTGTGAAATGTACACAAATTTATCTGACCACTGTGAAGTTCATTCATTATTTCGTGCCCAAAGGACTAGTCCATCTGTACCTTCTCTTCCTACTCCAACCATACAGCTAGCTGCAGGTTTCTTCATACTTCCTGTAAATATTTCAAAAGCATTACATTATATTAATTTATGCTACAAAAAGGAAAGTCAAGTCAAGTCAATTTTATTTGTATCGCACATTTTAAAACAACCCACGTTGACCAAAGTGCTGTACATCAGTTCAGGTACTAAGAAACGAACATACAATGGCACACAAACATAACAGCACATACATAAACAGTTCACAGCGCCCCCTCAGAGGGCCACAAATGCTAGGGAGTAGAAATAGGTTTTGAGCCTGGACTTAAAGGAGTCGATGGAGGGGGCAGTTCTGATGGGGAGAGGGATGCTGTTCCACAGTCGCGGAGCTGCAACCGCAAAAGCGCGGTCACTCCTGAGCTTAAGCCTAGACCGCGGGATAGTGAGTAGCCCCAAGTCGGCCAACCTGAGGGACCTGGATATAGAGTGGTGGGTTAGAGGATTTTTGATATGGGGGGGCAAGCCCGTTTAGGGCTTTGTATGTGAATAGGAGGAGCTTGAAGTTGATTCTGTACCGTACTGGGAGCCAGTGGAGAGAGGCCAGAATCGGGGTGATGTGGTCCCTTTTATGGGTACGCGTCAGGAGTCTCGCTGTGGCGTTTTGGACCAATTGCAGGCGGGACAGGGATGATTGGCTGATCCCAGTGTATAGGGAGTTGCAGTAGTCTAGGCGGGAGGAAATGAATGCGTGAATGATTTTTTCAATGTCGTCAAATTGGAGGAATGGTTTGATTTTAGCTATGGTACGAAGCTGGAAGGGCTGAGAAAGGGAACCCATGGGACCACACCCACATTGCCCACCAATCTAAAGAAGAGTCTCGACCCGAAACATCACCCACTCCTTCTCTCCAGAGATGCTGCCTGACCCGCCGGGTTACTCCAGCACTTTGTGTCTATTTTAGTCCACCACTCCCCTCCAATCATCAACACCCCTCCTGCAGCTGGAGGTCAGAAGAATTGTGATTGACCTCAATTCCAGAAGTGAGGGAGTTCAGAGGTTACAAAGGCCAGGTGGGCCTGAAGAGGTTTAGTTCAGAGTACAGCTTGGAAACAGCTCCTTCTGACCACCAAGTCCGCGCCGACCAGCGATCCCCGCACATTAACACTACCTTACGCACACTAGGGACAAATTACAATTTTACCAAGCCAACTGGCCTTCAAACCTGTACGTCTTTGGAGTGTGGGAATAAACCGGAGCTCCCAGAGAAAATCCGTGCAGGTCACAGGGAGAACGTACAGACTCCGTACAGACAGTACCCGTAGTCAGGATCGAACCCGGGTCTTCGGCGCTGTAAGGCAGCAGCTCTACCGCTGCGCCAGCGTGCCGCCCAGTTTAGTTTATTGTCACGTGTACCGAGGTACAGTGAAAAGCTTTTTGTTATATGCTATCCGAGGTCGGTGATAGAGAGGGGAACATCCCCAGAGGGATCTACAAACAAGGATGAACACTTTAATATCTCTGCCTCAGAGGGCAGTGGAGGCCAATTCTCTGAATACATTCAAGAGAGAGCTAGATAGAGCTCTTAAGGATAGCGGAGTCAGGGGGTACGGGGAGAAGGCAGGAACGGGGTACTGATTGAGAATGATCAGCCATGATCACATTGAATGGCGGTGCTGGCTCGAAGGGCCGAATGGCCTACTCCTGCACCTATTGTCTATTGTCTATTGTCTATAATATCAGTATGTTTCCTGGGCCTGATCAAACTGCGTCAACATTCACAATGATGTCAGTGCGTGGGACTTGCAGAGAACTTGGGAATATTTCACAAATATCAATGATGAAGACTTTCATTACTTAATGGGAACAGTCTTATTTTGCTTCGTGGGCTGACTTGGAAGGTTGTAGGCAGAGCGGAAGATAAATTCAAAGAGACACAATTTACTCCTGAGAGAAATTTTAGGGAGACACAGTTGAAGGAACAGGTTACTTGGGAAAATAAATCTGCCTCAGCACAAACATGTTAGAGCAATGGCAATTTTCTAAGCATATTGAAGGCCAAACAAAAGCAATTCCATATCTCACAGCTGATTAGCCTCTGGTTATTCTATTCATTGATTGTAATGAAGCAAACCATGCCCTGTAATATTCAACAAATGAAAACGTGGAGCAAATGCGGCATTGATTAAACTGAGTGTTATTATGAGCAATTACAGACAGTTTCAGCTACTGCTGTAATTTTGGGAAAAGGGATTATTAAATATCGTTAAAGAAAAAGATGATGTTTCAGCGATAACTAACTGCATTGGCGAGAGGAAAATTGCAGAGGCACAGAGAATAAACAGTGAATTTCCTTCAAGTGAGTTTAACAATGATAAAATGTTATCGAGTGAAGCTGAGTTTTATTACGCTTTTATTGCACCTCACAATAATTATTTTCGAAATGAATTTGGAACTAATATTATGAGGTACTTTCAGAGCAATCCATGGGGAAAAAAAATAATGATTCCTTGACATCACACCCAATGTATCACTTATGAGGTGTAACCATTGCTATCACAATGGCAAATGGGACAGTCAATTCACACAGTAAGATCCCGTGTATAGTGGGAGGTTGGATGATTGTGGAATATACCTTTGGTTATGGGGAGCAATGACCTGGAAATCTCCATAGTTTTCCTTCGTTCAGCATTCATTCGAAGAAACAGTGGTGTCATCATCATCATCATATCATATATATACAGCCGGAAACAGGCCTTTTCGGCCCACCAAGTCCGTGCCGCCCAGCGATCCCCGTACATTAACACTATCCTACACCCACTAGGGACAATTTTTTTACATTTTTACCCAGCCAATTAACCTACATACCTGTACGTCTTTGGAGTGTGGGAGGAAACCGAAGATCTCGGAGAAAACCCACGCAGGTCACGGGGAGAACGTACAAACTCCTTACAGTGCAGCACCCGTAGTCAGGATCGAACCTGAGTCTCCGGCGCTGCATTCGCTGTAAAGCAGCAACTCTACCGCTGCGCTACCGTGCCGTCCTTGTTTATGATCCTAAAGACAAAGTTATTGACAGCGTGGAACATTGACAATAGTTATTTTGAGTGCGCGTTTACACATAATCGGAGGAGAGTTATTATTCTTCATCTTTCGTCCCCTGGTGTAATTTTCAGATCTACGATTTCATTTCAACCTATGGTGGGAGTTGGCCTCAAGGAGCCTAACTTCCTCCTCACACATCTACACATAAAGACAAATGCATTGACGACGAATTTTGTTTTGAAATTCGGTGAATGTAAACCCAATCTGCCCCATCATTCCTTATAATCTGGAGGAAGGGTGTGCTGGCGCTGGAGAAGGTCCAGCAGAGGATTTCGAGAATGATCCCAGGAATGAGTGAGTTAACATATGATGAGCGTTTGATGGCACTGGACCTCGACTTGCTGGAGTTTAGAAGGATGAGGGGGGACCTTATTGAATCTTATCGAATAGTGAAAGGCCTGGATAGAGTTGATGCGGAGAGGATGTTTCCTCTGGTGGGACTAGAGGTCACAGCCTCAGAATTAAAGGACGTTCCTTTAGGAAGGAGATGAGGAGGAATTTCTTTAGTCAGAGGGTGGTGAATCAGTGGAAGTCATTGCCACAGCCACTGCTGTGGAGGCCGTCACTGGATGTTTTTTAAGGCAGAGATAGATAGATTCTTGAACAGTACAGGTGTCAGGGGTTCTGGGGAGAAGGCAGGAGAATGAAGTTAAGAGGGAAAGATTGATCAGCCATGATTGAATGGCAAAGTGTACTTGATGAGCCGAACGGCCTAATTCTGCTCCTATCATTTATGAACTTATGAACTTGTAATTCTTTCACCCCAGGAATCAACTTTGTGAATCTTCTCAAGGAACTGAACTTCCTCCTGAGGAAAAACTTTTTCAACCAGACTGTTGCGAATCTGTGGAATTCTCTGCCACAGAAGGCAGTGGAGGCCAATTCACTGGATGTTTTCAAGAGGGAATTAGATTTAGCTCTTAGAGCTAAGGGAATCAAGGGATATGGTGCAAAAGCTGAACGGGTACTGATTTTGGATGATCAGCCATGATCATATTGAATGGCGGTGCTGGCTCAAAGGGTCGAATGGCCTACTCCTGCACCTATTTTCTATGTTTCTACGGCTCTTTCCTTTCACTATAAATTTCCAGGTTTGCCTCAAATTTGAATTGGTCCTTTTCGACATAAAGCTGGGAAGTGATAGACAGAGGGCATCTTGCCTCAAAGTTATAATAATTAATAACTTATAACTTCTTGGCAACATTCACATCCAGAGCGTGGTTGGGGTTTGGAACCCACCGACGAGGAGATATTAAAACAGCACCTGGACATACGTTCAAAAGGCCACAAATTGTGGAGCTGGAAGCTGAGATTAGACAGCGCGGTGCTTTTCGACAGATATTTGGGTTCAAAGAAAACCACCTACATAATACATTTTCTATGGTATTATGAAATTGCAGCGTGAGGATTTAGACATGTGCCTTAGTTTCAAATCGCACGCACACAATTACAGGCTGGCTTCCAACTGTGTAAAACGCCTAGGTTTAAATGTTGGTTTAAATGGAAGAAAGACACAAAAAGCAGGGGTAACTCAGCGGGTCAGACAACATCTCTGGAGAAAAGGAATAGGTGACGAAGGGTCTCGACCCGAATTGTCACTCATTCCATTTCTCTAGAGATGCTGTCTGACCCGCCGAGTTACTCCAGCTTTTTGTGTCTACCTTCTGTGTACAATGCCCACTGTGCTCTACAGATTGGGTACTCCATTTACTGCTTATCTTGATCTAATCTTCCTGCAATGCATGTGTCCTGTGATCAGTAGAGTGTGGCTGACGACCGACCGTCTGCTGGAGCAAGTAAATCCCCTGCTGATACCTGCCATGTCCAACCAAGAGATGTTGCCCAGCCCAACAAATCCCCTCAACCGAAGAGAGAACTCGCATTACGTTATTGGTCGAGCCATAACTCGCCCCGTAATTAATCATGATTAATTGGTCTTTCAAACGCTGTTTAAAATCTCTGATATGGCCCAGTAATTTTACTGCCAGCAGCCTAAACCTTTTCTCCCCTCATTCTTTTTTTGCACCTTTTTAATTACATGGAAACTTGTTTTCTCAAGAAATAAAATATATAATATTTTGATTTTGAAGCTCTTAGCTGTAAGTGTTAGACATACCCGAGGAGTAACCGCTCGAGGCATGGCGAGACATGGATATCGGTATCATATTTCTAACACGGTCATTTTGGACATTGTACTCGTGATATGCTGCTCTGTCTGAAGTCAACAGTCACATCCAAGCATCACGAGAAATGGCTGATTTTCCTCTTTTTCACACTTGCACCATCAGGGAATCCTAAATCATGTACATAATTTTCAACCTGCTTTTCATTTGCACTCTGTATCTTGCTGATTATCTGAAGAAATAGGTAGGAAATACACCTCTTCGCCTTTTCTTTCCAACATCTGACTTGTTATCTATTTTCCAGTTTCAGTTGTGCAATGTTCTTTCCCCCTCAGTATCAGGAAGGCGAAAACTACTCAAGAGATGGATGTATTCGAGAGAGAGTTAGACAGCGCTCTTAGGGCTAACGGAATCAAGGGACATGGGGAGAAAGTAGGAACGGGGTACTGATTTTGGATGATCGGCCATGATCATATTGAATGGCGGTGCTGGCTCGAGGGGCCGAATAGCCTACTCCGGCACCTGCTTTCTATGTTTCTATGTTTCTACTCACTGTCCACTGTGTCTTCACCACCAAAGTAATTCTTTGTCCTGTGAATTTCTCAGACCAACCCAAACTGTTTTCAGTCATGATGTCTTGTTCTTTCCTAAACTGTGTCTGACATTGTAATACCCTCTATGACGAAGACCACGGCCCAACTCCCTTTCACTCACTTTCTTCGCTTCTACCTCTGCGGATTAGTTTCGTTTAGAGATGCAGGGTGGAAACAGGCCCTTCGGCCCACCGAGTCCGCACCAACCAGCGATCCCGGCACATTAACACTGCCCTACACACACCAGGGACAATTTTACATTTATACCAAGCCAATTCACCTACAAACCTGTACGTCTTTGGAGTGTGGGAGGAAACCGAAGATCTCGGAGAAAACCCACGCAGGTCACTGGGAGAACGTACAGACTCTGTCCGGACAAGCACCTGTAGTCGGGATCGAACCCAGGTCTCTGGCGCTGTAAGGCAGTGGCCACCGTGCCACCCTCTTGAAATTCTTATTCCTGCATTTGTTAAGTTTCAACTTGATTAATCCTTTACTCCCTTGTCATGATTCCCATCCTTCATCCAAATAAACTACAGCTCATCAAAAATCGTTTGGCTCGTAGCCAAATCGATCTTTCGTGTCATTGATCCATGCCACCTCAAATTTAAAATTCTTGTTCTTTGTTTGACATCCCTTCATTATTTTTCCCCTCACAATCTCCGTAACCTTGTGCAATTATTCATGAGCAGTCTATTCCTCTGACTCTGATTTTTGTGTCTCAATTTCTCACATCAATTCGAGTTGAACACACAGCACAGGTTGATACTTCCAGTGCATTACAGTGGGAATTCCTAGCTAGCTTTTAGATAATAGTTGAGATGTTAAATGGAGGTCCCATCTTTTCTCTTGAGGTGGACATAAAAGGTCCCATGGCACTGTTCAAAGGGCAGCACGGTGGCGCAGTAGTAGAGCTGCTGTCTTACAGCACCAGAGACCCGGGTTCGATCCTGACTACGGGTGCTGTCTTTAGGGAGTTTGCACATTCTCCCCGTGACTGCGTGGGTTTTCCCTGGTTGATTTAGATTTAGATTTAGAGATACAGCGCGGAAACAGGCCCTTCGGCCCACCGGGTCCGCGCCGCCCAGCGATCCCCACACATTAACACTATCCTACACACACTAGGGACAGTGTTTTTTTTACATCTGCCCAGCCAATTAACCTACATACCTGTACGTCTTTGGAGTGTGGGAGGAAACCGAAGATCTCGGAGAAAACCCACGCAGGTCACGGGGAGAACGTACAAACTCCGTACAGACGGCGCCCGTAGTCAGGATCGAACCTGAGTCTCCGGCGCTGCATTCGCTGTAAGGCAGCAACTCTACCGCTGCGCCACTGTGCTCCAGTTTCCTCTCGCACTCGAAAAACGTTCTGGTTTGTAGGTTAATTGACTTCGGTAAACATTGTAAATTGTCCCTAGTGTGTGCAGGATAGTGCTAGAGTACGGGGATTACTGGCTGGTGCTGACTCGGTGGGCCAAATGGCCTGTTTCCGTGCTGTATCTCTAAACTTAACTAATATAAGAGGACAGATTTTGTCCAATATTCTCCTTAATCAAAATCAAATAAATAATCTTATTGATTTCAGTCCAGTTGATGCAGTACACAAATGGCAGAAACTTAACATGGAAATTGCCTTCGGGATTCAGGACCAACAAAGTCATCAAAGGAACATGCTGATAACTCTAGTCCCTGCAAAAAAACCTAAAGATTCCAGCCATTCTGGAGTCCTGTCATTGTCATGTGCTGCAATTCAACTATATCAGTTTAACTTTACCTCACAAAACATTAGTGAAATAAAACTGTTTATTTCAGCATCCAGATCTTAACTGAAATTTGAACCCAACTCGACCAAGAGGACCCGTTGGGCCAAAACCTCTCCTGCATTGGTGCAGCACCCTCTCCTCCCCCACTTCCCACTCCTCTCTCCCCGCCCTCCCCCTCCCTCTCCCCCCCCCCCCCCCCATCTCCCCTCCCCTACCCCCCTAGAGTGTGCACATTCTCCCTGTGACCACATGGGTTTCATCCGGGAGCTCCGGTTTCCTCCCACATCTCAGGGACATACAGGTTCGTAGGTTAATTGACCTCTGTTAATTACCCCCAGTGTGTAAGGAGTGGATGTGAAAGTGGAATAACATAGAACTAGTGTGAGCGGGTGATCGATGATCAGTGTGGACTCGGTGGTCTGTAGGGGCCTGTTCCCATGCTGTTTTCCTAAACTAAACTAAAGTAAATGAATTTTACAGCTAATCAACATACAACATAAACATAGCGTGCTTGTAAGCAGCTCCCCAAGTAGTTTAGCATATGGCTTTGATTCAATATGGGTCCATGAGGGAATTTATTATCATCATAATCATAATCATACTTTATTAGCCAAGTATGTTTTGCAACATACGAGGAATTTAATTTGCCATACAGTCATCCCAATAAAAAGCAACGGAACACACAAAATACATTTTAACGTGAACATCCACCACAGTGACTCCTCCACATTCCTCACTGTGATGGAAGGCGAAGAAAAGTTCAATCTCTCCCTTCTTTGTCCTCCAGCGGTCGGGGGCCTCTAACCTTCCATTGATGGGACGATCTTGACTCCCGCAGCCGGCGGCGGGCCTTCCTCATCGGGGCGATCAAGCTTCTGCTTGATCGGGGGGGGGGGATATTAGCACCCCCGCAACGAGCAATCAGACCCCGGGTCGGGGCTTGTCGAACGCCTTGTGGCTTTTGGAGCTACCCGACGTCGGTCTCAACCCGAGGCTGCGAGCTCCTTAATGTTAAAGTCTGCAGGCCGCGGTTGGAGTGTCGATCCCAGGCAAGGAATCGCATGCTCTGATGGTAAGTCCACGCCCCGCGGGTGGGGCTCAAAGTTATTCCCAGCCAAGGCCTCCAGATCCACGATGTTAGGCCGCAGAGCGACCGGAGATGCGATCTGGAAAGCGATTGCATCTCCGGCAAGGTAAGAGATTGAAAAAAAGTTTCCCCCGACCCTTCCCCCCCCCACGCCCACCCACCACATAAAACAAACCAGAGAACATTAACACATACTTTTAAAACTCACTAAAAATAACAAAAAAAGACAAAAAGGACAGACAGACTGTAGGTGAGACTGCCATCGAAGCGCCACCCGGTGGAATCAAATAGATATATGACAGTGGCAGTACTTTGCTTTCTTCAGAGAATAACTGCAGATGCTGGAACAAATCGAAGGTTTTTATTCACAAAATGCTGGAGTAACTCAGCAGGTCAGGCAGCATCTCAGGAGTGAAGGGATGGGTGACGTTTCGTGTCGAGACCCTTCTTCAGACCGAAGAAGGATCTCGACCCGAAACGTCACCCATTCCTTCTCTCCTGAGATGCTGCCTGACCTGCTGAGTTACTCCAGCATTTTGTGAATAAATTGCTTTCTTCAGAGTTATGTTCCAATGGCTACAATGTATGAGGGAGAGTGGAGAATACAGAACTTGCTTGACACAATGAAATGGGTATTATACACAGCCTCAGAGCTCGGGGATTTGATAACCTGCATATCTGTGCACCTCCACTTTGACTCTACCCACCCTTCCCCAGCTAATTTCTGCCAACTTTCCCCCATTCCACCCCTGCCCTGCAATTTGCAGGCCCAGGTTTAGAAACCTCTATCTGTTGATGCACTGCCAACAAGTGTTTACAAGGTTTCACTACAAAGGATTGACAGATGCTGTTTTTTTCTGCTGCTTATTAAAATAAGATTTTTGTGATGGACAGTACAAGCCAAAAATATATTTCAAATTTCTAATATGTAACCATGGTTGGAATAGCATTTGCAGGGGACATATATAAACCATCAGTCTATGCATACTATGTTAGTAATATAAAACTGAATTTTAACTCCATTGGCTCCTCACTGAATCTTATCAGCTGAAAACATATTGCACGGCATGAAACTGGAACTGAAGTGTAATATGCTGATGTACTCCCGGATGGAACAATCTTGCATCTACTGGTGAAGAAATACTCAATCCAGACCCCAGCCTGTGCCAGCAGCGATCAATTTGTTCTGCGGTTAGCTAGTCTGAGCCTACCTTGTAATAAATAGGCGTTAGCATTGTTGTCTGTCTCTACATAATGACCTGTCATCTGTGTGCTGAGTTCACTAGATTACCATCCCGAGATCTTTGCTCTTTTGAAAAATCATATATTTTTATGACTAATATTGATTCTTGATACTCTGGGGCTTAAAATTTGCATTAAGTTCGATGGAAGCTATACTTCACTGAGTGTGTTTTTGTAATGTATCGCTCTGGAATATCAAAGCTCAGTTTTCTGCAGAAATCAAATTATTTACAGAGTTATGATGAAAATCCAGCAACCATTTCACTTGCATACAACCTGCAAAATCCTTGCACAGGACTCGCCACCATGTCTCACCTCGAATACAACCACGGCGACATCATTGCCTTGATCAGTAATGAGACAGAAGCAGATAATTCTGGAGATGTACAGCAGCTCAGGTGCTTCCAGCAGCTGCGTTCTTCATTCCAGATATCCACCATTGGAGGGTATTTTATTACTAGCGTTAATGACAGCATCTGCTGGCGGGCAGAAGCATAAAATCTGAAAATATGTAGCATGTTAAATGAAGCAAAATGAAGTCAGCAGTGCTGCAGTGAGTAATGGCTCCTTGTCAGTTTTATCTCCTGATATTTGCTGAGGCTGATCTACTGTTACACAGAGACCAGAAACCCTACGATAGACAATAGACAATAGACGCAGGAGTAGGCCATTCAGCCCTTCGAGCCAGCACCGCCATTCAATGCGATCATGGCTGATCACTCTCAATCAGTACCCCGTTCCTGCCTTCTCCCCAGGTCACGTGTGGCTGCGCCTAACGGCTGCGGCTCTCTGGCAGTCTGTTTGTCTTTTTTTTGTGTGTGTCGGTGTTGGGATGGTTTTTGTTTCTGTTTTTGGCTGTGTATGTGTGGGGGGTGTGGGGGGGGTGGGGTGGGGTGGGGTGGGGGAAACCTTTCTTTTATTGGGTATCTTCCCCGGGGAGCAGCTCGGCCGCGGGGCCTTCCATCGCCCGCGGGGCCTTCCAGCTCGGCCGCTGGACTTAACATCGCCGGCCCGGCTCGGCTGCGGGACGTCTCAGTGCCCGGTGCGGCTCGGCTGCGGGACTTAACATCGCCGGCGCGGCTCGGCTGCGGGACGTTTCAGTGTCCGGTGCGGCTCGGCCGCTGGACTTAACATCGCCGGCGCGGCTTGGCCGCGGGACGTTTCAGTGCCCGGTGCGGCTCGGCTGCGGGACTTAGCAGCGGCCGCGGTGCCTTCCATCGCCCGGCGTGGCTCGGCCGCTGGACTTAACATCGCCGGCGCGGCTTGGCCGCGGGACGTTTCAGTGCCCGGTGCGGCTCGGCTGCGGGACTTAGCAGCGGCCGTGGTGCCTTCCATCGCCCGGCGCGGCTCGGCCACTGGACTTAACATCGCCGGCGCGGCTCGGCCGCGGGACGTTTCAGTGCCCGGTGCGGCTCGGCCGCGGGGCCTTCCA
The DNA here is from genome assembly GCF_053455715.1 of Rhinoraja longicauda. NCBI lineage: Eukaryota > Metazoa > Chordata > Chondrichthyes > Rajiformes > Arhynchobatidae > Rhinoraja > Rhinoraja longicauda. Next base: position 16,533,830 of record NC_135982.1, on the reverse strand, counting down.
TCCCCTTGCGGGGGCTGTGCGTGTCGGTTGCCTCGGTAGGGGTCGAGCTGCCTGTCCGTGGGCGCGGGGGGGAAGAGAGTGGAAGTTTTGTTGCCTTCCATCACAGTGAGGGGGTGTTTGGAGTCACTGTGATGGATGTTGGTGTTGGGGTCGTGTGTCCTGTGTTCTTTTCTTTTTTGCTGTGTCTTGTGACTGCTGAAATTTCGTTCGGTATTTATACCGAATGACAATAAAGTTCTGTTATGCTGTTATACTGTTATACTGTTATACCCCCTCACTCCGCTATCCTTAAGAGCTCTATCCAGCTCTCTCTTGAAAGCATCCAACGAACTGGCCTCCACTGCCTTCTGAGGCAGAGAATTCCACACCTTCACCACTCTCTGACTGAAAAGGTTCTTCCTCATCTCCGTCCTAAATGGCCTGCCCCTTATTCTTAAACTGTGGCCCCTTGTTCTGGACTCCCCCAACATTGGGAACATGTTTCCTGCCTCTACTGTGTCCAATCCCCTAATTATCTTATATGCTTCAATAAGATCCCCCCTCATCCTTCTAAATTCCAGTGTATACAAGCCTAATTGCTCCAATCTTCAATTGCATATCTCTTTGTTATAACCGAGAGTCACCGAGAGTCAATAGGTTGTTTGGCCATGGAGCATTTTATGTCCAAACCAGATTCCATGCTAACGGAATCAAGGGATTATGGGGAGAAAGCAGGAACGGGGGTACTGATTTTGGATGATCAGCCATGATCATATTGAATGGCAGTGCTGGCTCGAAGGACCGAATGGCCTACTCCTGCACCTGTTTTCTACGTTTCTGTCCATTTTTGGTGGTGTCACCACCGTGTGGACTGGGGGGCACATAATTAAAGTTACAAGTCAATTTGAATTTATTGTCCCTTGTACAAATTCGCCGAGGTACAGAAACAAAGAAAATCTGGTTTGCAGCAGTATAACAGGCACATAAACCTCTGGATTTTAAACACAGATACATAAACTTCTCTGTATGTTTTTTGCTCTGCAGGAAAATAGGGCACCCGATCCGAGTTGTGGAAAAATGAAATTCCCTCAGGAATGGTTCTCTCTTCAAATTATTTCTGGCTAAGTGACAGTCACGGCAGTCTGTAGGTGATGAAACAGATATCCTATTCAACATTCATATTCATATCCCGCATGTGTGGTAATTGCGACTGAGCTGGCCGTCTTACAGAGCCATAAAACAGAGCTAAGTTTAGTTTAGTTTAGAGATACAGCGCGGAAACAGGCCCTTTCAGCCCACCCGGTCTGCACCGACCATCAATCCCCCCACATTAACACTATCCTACACACACTATGGACAATTTTTACATTTACCAAGCCAATTAACCTACAAACCTGTACGTCTTTGGAGAGTGGGAGGAAACCGAAGATCTCGGAGAAAATCCACGTGGTCACGGGGAGAACGTACAAACTCCGTACGGACAGCACCCGTAGTCGGAATCGAACCTGGGTCTCCGGCGCTGCATTTGCTGTAAGGCAGCAACTCTACCACTGCGCCACCGTGCCGCTAAGGACCTGTCCCCTCGTGAAAGCTTTACACCTAAATGAGGATTTAAAATTTCTCATATTACTACATATGACTCGTGAAAATAGCTCCAACCTTTTTTTAAGTGTACCTGCAGTTATATACCTGAAGACCCCCTTCCAAAACAGGAATTATTCAATCCTTTAAAAGAAACAGTTAGTTGACATGGTGAGAAGTAAAAATAGATTAAAAATTGTTGTAGGGCTAATAATCAGTAAATGGAGATGTGGATTGTGCTGATGTGGTGACAGGAAATCGCAAACAAAGCCTAACAGGGATTTCATTGATTATGCATGCGCCCATCATTGTAACAGAGATTTGGATCTACTGTTAACGAATTTAGACTTGTGGACAATCATCTCATTCTGTTTGTGACCTATCTAAGTCTTTCTGAGTTCCGTTCTGTTATTAAGACTTTGTTGTGTTGTTAATCAAGTCTCTGCAAAATCTCATTACTGTTAATCGAGTTTCTGAGCAACCTCGGCATCTCAGAATATAAAATACGTACCAGTCACAGATGATTTGGCAAAATAAATTAAGTTCATTTTTAATAAATCGCCCGTTACTTTGAACACCAGCTCTGCGTGGCCTTTCCATTTTGCTCCTACAAAATTCAAAAGGTGATTGGTGTTATTTGACACCATTTAATGTTTATACTCTTAGCTAACGAAAGCTTTGAGCAGACATTAACAAAAGCTGACCAAATAACCTCATGCTTCATGTGCTGTTACATGTACTCATTAAAGTGAGATCGCAAACTACTCCCAACTTGTTATTTTTTACGAAGCTGTTCCTGGAACAAACATGTAGGGACTTGTGGAGAGCGAATAGTGAAAGGCTTGGATAGAGTGGATGTGGAGAGGATGTTTCCACAAGTGGGAGAGTCTAGGACTAGAAGTCATAGCCTCAGAATTAAAGGACGTTCTTTTAGGAAGGAGATGAGGAGGAATTTCTTTAGTCAGAGGGTGATGAAGCTGTGGAATTTTTTGTTGCAGAAAGCTGTGGAGGCAAAGCTGTGCCTATATTTAAGGCAGAAATAGATAGATTCTTGATTAGTTCGGGTGTCAGAGATTATGGGGAGAAGGCAGGAGAATGGGGTTCGGAGGGAGGGATAGATCGGCCATGATTGAATGGCGGGGTAGACTGGATGGGCTGAATGGCCTATTTCTGCTCCTATCACTATACGCACTGGGATGTGGATAATGGAGTCAGCTGAGGTGGAGATGAAGGGGTGTGTGTGTGCAAGAGTGGCTTTGGGGATTGGGTTAGAGGTGGCATTGGGGATGGGTCAGAGGACCATTAGATCCTTACCATAAGCTGAGGAGGAACTGAGGAGGAACTTCTTCAGACTGAAGAAGGGTCTCGTCCCGAAACGTCACCCATTCCTTCTATCCAGAGAGGCTGCCTGAACCGCTGAGTTACACCAGCATTTTGTGTCAATCTTTGGTTTAAACCAACATCTGCAATTCCTTCCTGCACAATGTTAGGAAATATTTTGCTACCAATAAATGCTATTCACTGTATTAAATTAAATGAAAGATTCCTAGCAATTATCTCACATATGAATTTAAAAAATCTCTCATCTTAAAAATCTGGTAATAGTGAGAGGTAGAGAACTTTCAGAAACTCTCTCATGTGAATAGAAACACTATTAACGGGGGGGATAATCATATGGCTGTTAGAATAGTTCAGAAATCTTGTCCAATGCGCTTATCTTTTCTGTGCAACATTGCCACCCACAGGCAATACAATCAAACTACAGCAACTTTAATAAAAATGTTAATAACAGTTAGTAAACACCAAACACTGCACAATTAACAAAACATGAAAATCAAATATTTTGTTATCCTGATTTGAGTCAAACACAACTGCTTACACCCCAGCGGTATGAACATTGACTTCACTAACTTCATGTAACCCTTGCTTTCCCTCTCTCTCCATCCCTCCCCTTCACAGTTCTCCGACCGGTCTTACTGTCTCCGACTACATTTTATCTCTGTTTGCTTTGTTGTCACCTTCTCCCAGCTAACAATGATCTGTTCTACATTTTCCCCGATCCCCATTCCCTTTGCCCTGTTTTCACACCTTCACACTTCCTTATCTATCTATCTCCCTCCTCCCTGACGTCAGTCTGAAGAAGGGTGTCGACCCGAAACTTCATCCATTCCTTCTCTCCAGAGAGGCACGGTAGCGCAGCGGTAGAGTTGCTGCTTTACAGCGAATGCAGCGCCGGAGACTCAGGTTCGATCCTGACTACGGGTGCTGCATTGTAAGGAGTTTGTACGTTCTCCCCGTGACCTGCGTGGGTTTACTCCGAGATCTTCGGTTTCCTCCCACACTCCAAAGACGTACAGGTATGTAGGTTAATTGGCTGGGTAAATGTAAAAATTGTCCCTAGTGGGTGTAGGATAGTGTTACTGTACGGGGATCACTGGGCCGCACGGACTTGGTGGGCCGAAAAGGCCTGTTTCCGGCTGTATATATATGATATGATATGATATGATATGCTGCCAATCCCGCTGTGTTACTCCAGCATTTTGTGTCTGCTTAGTTTTCTTGACTACATCATTGCAGGTTTTTGCACCTTAGAAAGCAGTCTTGAGCTACTATCTACCTCATTAGAGAACCCTTGGACTATATTTGATCGGACTTTACTGGATTTTATGTTGCACTAAACGTTATTCATGTTATTCCCTTGGCCATGTATTTGTACACTGTAAATGGCTCGTTGGTAATCACATATTTTCTCTCCGCTAACTGGTTAGCAGGTAACAAAAGCTTTTCATTGTACCTTCATTGCACCTTGTTGCAACTAAACTAAACTAAACTGAAGAGGAAAATGTGAAATCCACACGAGAAAGCTAGCCCAAGAAGGAGGACACAAAATGCTGGAGTAATTCAAAAGGTCAGGTAGCATCCCTGGAGAACATGGATTGGTGACATTTCGGGTGGGGACCACAGATTGGAGAAGGGTTTCTGAACCAAAACATCACCAGGGATGCTGCCTGACACACTGACACACTGAATTACTTCAGCGTTTTGTGTCTTTCTTTGGCAGCTGCAATTTACCAAGTGATATATCTGCAGTTTCTTATTTTCCCAGAAACGCAGGCAATGCTTCATAAGAAATAAAATGACACAGCCTCTGTCCTGCTCCACCATTCAATAATACTATATGGCTGACCTTTTATCTCGGTGTCACTTCCCCACACTACCCTCATATCCGTTGGCTTGTTTCATGTCCATTAATCTCGGTCTTGAATATAAACAGTGACTGAGCTTCCTTCTTGAGTAGAGTTCCAAATAATCCAATGAAGGTGAACAACCTCCTCACGAGTTCACCATCATGACCCTCACAAATTCTGTACATTCCTCTGAGACAATTTCTACATTCTTCTGAACTCAAGAGAGAACCAATTGGTTTCTGCGAGATTAGCAGTAGTTTAGTTTAGTTTAGAGGAATAGCATGTAAAACAGGCCCTTTGGTCCACCGAATCCGCACCGACTGGCGATCCCTGCACACGAACACGACCCTACGCAGTAGGGACAATTTACAATTTTACTAAAGCCAATCAACCTACAAACCTGTACGTCTTTGGAGTGTTGGAGGGAACCGGAGCACCTGGAGAAAACCCACGAGGGTCACAGGGAGAACGTACAAACGCCAGACAGACAGCACTCGTAGTCAGGGTTAAACTCGGGTCTCTGACTCTACCGCTGCACCAACTCTCTGCCCCTAACCAGAATCTTCAGGCCACCGTACCACAATGCTGAATTATTCTGTTTATTATTCGGTGGTGGTATTACAAAAGAGGTGGCTGTCTAATCTGACTCCAACTCATCCAAACACAAGGGAAAGTTGAAGCTAACACATCTAATTTGTTAATGACTTTCTTTTCAAATTAATTAACAACTCTACATCTGTAGATATTTTCAAGCTCATTCAATTTGTGCCTGCTAAATGAATTGTTGTGAAGTGAGAGTTGCAAGTAGGAAAACATGCCCAGTTTATCAAGCCTCCCAATCAGCCAGTTCACACATGGTGCGGACAAATGTCACGGCCTAATATGGATACAAGGAACTGCAGGTGCTGGCTTACAAAAAAAAGACACAAAGTGCTGGAGTAGCTCAGCAGCTACTCCGTTATAGCGAGGGTTTACTGTACCGTTAATAAATAGACACAGATTGCTGGAGTAACTCAATGGGATCAGGCAGCATCTCTGAAGAACATGGATAGGTAACATTTCGGGTCAGAACCCTTCTCCAGAGATGCCTCCTGATCCCATTGAGTTACTCCAGCAATCTGTGTCTATTTATTAACGGTACAGTAAACCCTCGCTATAACGGACTGTTGGTGGAGGGGTGGGTGGGGGGGGGGGGGGGGGTGGGGGGGGAATGGTGTCCATCATTGCCGATTGTCCGCTATATCCAAGTATGGTATTATCATTGTATGATTAGTAGAAACAAACAACTTAATTTGCTGATTAATACACAAAAAGACACAAAGTGCTGGAGTAACACAGCAGGTCTGACAGCATCTCTGGAGAAATGGATAGGTGACATTTTGGGTCGAAACCTTTCTTCAATCTGTCGGTCTGGGACTGGGCCTGGAATCCAGGTGAGTTGAAGGCCCTGGTCTGCTGGTGGCCGGGGGAGAGGTGAGGATCGGCGGAGTCAATGATCGCGCCCCACGGGCAGGTAAGGGTCGGCAGTGACAGGCGCAGCTTGGAATCGGCCCAGGAAGCTGTGTGGGTCGGCGGTGGCAGCAGTAGGTGCGGCCTCGAAGCGACTGCAAGCAGCCAGGGCAGGGATTGGGGCAGCTGGGGCTGCAAGCGGTGAACAGGCGGTAGGTACCAGGCAGTGAGGGCATTGCATGATGCCAGGAGGAGTGGCGGTGCGAACTGTGGGTGTGTCAGTCCATTACCACCAAAATCTATATACTAAAACTCATTCGTTTGTTTGTTTGTTTGTTCCTGAACTACAGCCAAAACAGTACACGATAGTGCGACAGTTTTAGGCCCACCTTACTCACCGTCATCCCTTTGGTGCTAATGGAAGAAGTTTCATTGAAATCGGTGTTATATTTTTTAAATTATTCACAATTTAAAGTTTAAATCTATCTCCTAGGGAGGGAGGGGGGAGGGGGGGAGGAGAGGAGGAGAGGGTGCTGCACCAATGCAGGAGAGATTTGGGCCCAACGGGTCCACTTGGTCTATACATTATAAAAAGCTTCGTTAAAACTAGAGGTTTACTGTCTAATAGTCTTTCCATAGTCCTACTGAGTTTGCCAAGCATCTTCTGCTTTTGTTTTAGTGTTTGATCACTCTGAGTTCCTGGTAAGTAGTTGCCATGGAAAGCAGGGACATGCCCAATGCACATTGTTCATTGAACAATTCAGACATTTATATTCTTTAATCGTGTATCCTGACGTCCCAAAACACTTTAACATTTCAATGATAGACACAAACAGCTGGAGTAACTCAGCAGGACAGGCAGCATCTCTGGAGCGAAGGAATGGGTGATGTTTCTGAAGAACTGTCTCGACCAGAAACGTCACCCATTCAATAGACAATAGACAATAGACGATAGGTGCAGTAGTAGGCCCTTCGAGCCAGCACCACCATTCAATGTGATCATGGCTGATCATTCTCAATCAGTACCCCGTTCCTGCTTTCTCCCCATACCCCCTGACCCCGCTATCCTTAAGAGCTCTATCTAGCTCTCTCTTGAATGTATTCAGAGAATTGGCCTCCACTGCCCTCTGAGGCAGAGAATTCCACAGATTCCATTCCTTCTCTCCAGCGATGCTGTCTGTGCCGCTGAGTTACTCCAGCACTTTGTGTCTACCTTCGGTTTAAACCAGCACCTGCAGTTCCTTCCTACACTTAACATTACAATGGTTCCGTCTTCCTGAGGCATTGGCGAATAGATTACTGTTTTACTTTGCGGCATAAATCGGGAGAAATAGAAGTGGGAGAATCTCCAAAGAGAACCCTGTCTCTTCCGAATGCACGAGGGTTTTCACTCTGTTATCACGTTTGAAGTATTAACTGATGGGACCCGGGATTGTATAATACTCTGTAACTATGTTAATCCTGTTATAAACGTAAGATTACTGCGTGGAATCAAAGAGAAATAATCCCTCTGAGGAAAATGTTATTTGAATGAGGCTTGAATGATTTAGGAATATAATGTATTTGTGCTAGCTTACGCACTCCATGTGAAATTGTATATAAATATTAATAGGAAGGAACTGCAGATGCTGGTTTACACCGAAGATAGACACAAAATGCAGGAGCAACTCAGGCAGCAACTCTGGAGAAAAGGGAACTCAGGCAACTCAGGCGGGTCAGGCAGCAATTCTGGAGAAAAGGAATAGGCAACGTTTCGGGTTGAGACCTTCTTCAGACTAACGTTACGTATTTCTTCTCTCCAGAGATGCTGCCTGACCTGCTGAGTTACTCCAGAACTTAGTGTCTATCTTCCCCATAACTCTTAATTCCTTAGTTTGATTAAATGATTAATTAGAGAAGTGCTCCAAGGAATAGCCGGTGGAATTTGACTTGAACATGTGTGAGGTGATGTATTTTGGTAATTCAAAGCAGGGATCTTATCGAAACATATAAGATTATTAAGGGATTGGACACGTTAGAGGCATGAAACATGTTCCCAATGTTGGGGGAGTCCAGAACCAGGGGCCACAGTTTAGGAATAAGGGGTAGGCCATTTAGAACAGAGATGAGGAAAAACTTTTTCAGTCAGAGATTTGTAAATCTGTGGAATTCTCAGCCTCTGAAAAGGCAGTGGAGGCCAATTCTCTGAATGCATTCAAGAGAGAGCTAGATAGAGCTCTTAAGGATAGCGGAGTCAGGGGGTATGGGGAGAAGGCAGGAACGGGGTACTGATTGTGAATGATCAGCCATGATCACATTGAATGGTGGTGTTGGCTCGAAGGGCCGAATGGCCTCCTCCTGCCTATTGTAAGGCTTACAAAGGAAATGGCAGAGTCCTGGAGAATGTTGTAGAGCAGAGAGACCCGAGGGGTACAGATGAACTGTTCCCTGAGGGTAGCGACAGAAGTAGACAGGGTGTGAAGAAGGCATTGGGCATGCTTGCCTTCATTTGTAGCACCCCAGGTCTAACTACCCCGCTAGCTAAGTCACAGAAACTTACTTACTATGAGATCATTCAGCCACTCACATAAACATCAGCTGAAAGTTGAGCAAACCTATTATTCCCATTGTCCCTCTGACTATCTCCCTGCAGCTTTCCATCTTTAATGCGCCCATCAATGTTTCGGTGAATCCTTTGCCCCTCGCCTGCCCCAAGAAATAATTTATGGTAAACGACTAATCTACCAACACATCTTTGGGATGTGAGAGGAACTGGGGTACCTGGAGGGAATCCTATGATAATTAGGAGGACGTGCAGACTCCACATCGACAGCGCCAGAGATCAGGGTTGCACGCAGGTGCCTGAAACCATAGGCCACAGTGCTAGCTGTTGTGCCACATTGGCGATGTTCCAGGACAGCTACAATGCCTGACGATGTGGACCATTCCCCAGGTACGTTTTGCTCACACAAAACTGAATCTGGATAATTCCCAATCCGTTTGTCTGTTCTCAGTCATCAGCCAAGCAATGGGAGCTGTGACTGTCAGTATTATCAAGCACACACAGTATTACACACCATTAACCTGCTTGTTGATGTCCAGTTTGGGTTTTGCAAGGCAATTTAGCTCCAGGCTTCTTGCCAAAAAGCTGATTTCCCAGAGGTGAAATGAGAATGACCACCTATAACATCAAGACAGCATTTGCCTGGATGTGACACCAAAGAGCTCCAATCAAACTGGTCAATGGATATCATAAGGAAAACAGTGCAGTGGATGTATGTATGCCTCGATGCCTTTCCTATCCAAGAACCTTTAGACTTTAGAGATACAGCGCGGAAACAGGCCCTTCGGCCCAACGAGTCTGTGCGACCAGTGATGACACCGTACAAATGCTCTATCCTACACGTTAGGGACAATTTACAATTTTACCGGTCAATTAACCTACAACCCTGTAAGTCTTTGGAGTGTGGGAGGAAACCAGGGCACCCGGAGAAAACCCACGCGGTCACAGGAAGAACGTAGAAACTTCATAAAGACATGAACGGTAGTCAGGATCCAACCCAGGTCTCTGGCGCTGTAGGGCAGCAACTCTACCGCTGTTCTCTCGCTACCTATCCAAACACCTTTTAAACATTGTGGCTGTTACTTGTGGAAAGGAACAAATTGTTTTTACCCAATTCTGTAATTTAATGGGGCGTTAAAGGAGGGTGAGAAGCTCATATAAAACATATATCTGTGGAGGGAATGTACCAGTAGTTTTAGTTTGAATTTAAAAATATACAATTAAGGACACTTCAGTTTTTTTTCCCAGGATTTGCTTTGATCTGATTGCTAAATATTGAATTGCAGAAGTGTGGGGCCTGTTGCAGCTTGCATTTCATCCATCTCAAAACAGAGGTTCGCTTGTTAACAAATGTTTTTGAAGCCAAGTAAATAGTTAAGATCCCTGAAAGCTGATAAATCACGTCACGGTAGAAATGATTGAACATGTTGTGCCTTGCTACGATCCTTCCCTTTTATTTATTCGTCTCTTTTTTTAACGTTGAAGTATTCGTCAATGAAGCGAAATCTTTAATGCAGAAGTTGGGCCAAAATTCAATTGGGCTGCATCTGAATCTGTTCTTGGAGAGGAAAATTTCCAATGGCCTTCCAACTGGGACATCAGGCAAATTACTCATCCGTCTCGTGATCAATCTTGTACAATATAAAAAGCAGAGTTGAAAGAAGTCGATCGCGAATGGGATATTCATCACAGAGACAGCAATGTGAACAGGATATTACTGCAGACACAAGGAACCTGGGGGGGAGGGGGGGGGGGGAGATCTCTGTTAACGCAACCCATTCACAACTTGAAAAATTAATCAATTAACATAAAAAAAGACTCAGATAGCAGAACCTATAAAAAATCTGAAGAATTCATGAGAATTTGATTTATCATTGATCACAGTATAAGACGTATACAGATGCTCCTCAACTTACGATGCTTCGACTCACAATATTTCGACTTCACGACGGTGCAAACGCTGGGCAACGGCAACGAGCCGCAGCCCACTTCCGGTCACGTGACCAGGCGCATTTTAAACGCGTTTGGGACTTACGACATTCTCGGTTTATCGGAACGCAACCCCATCGTAAGTTGATCAGCAACTGTATTGAAATGCAAGGGGAAGAAAAAAAAACACTGGAAAGAAATGAGAACATCTGTGCCATAATTGACCCTTAACTGCATCCAAAAGAATCAATCAAAGCAAGAGGTTTTATGAGAAAAAAAAAATGGTGCCACCTGAAGTTCAGATATTACCTGAACAGAGAGCCACTATTGGCGGATGTGGAGACAGAAAATGAATAATTTGTCAAAAGGAAATGCATAAAAGATAGGGAATAGGCAGGACTCTCAGATGTTTCATCTCTGCTTCACCGTGTGTTTAGGTTTCATGGGGCACAGGTTACCCCAAGAGGAGTTAGGAAATAATTTGCTGCATCCTACAGTTAGTTTAGTTTAGAAATACAGTGAGGAAACAGGACCTTTGACTCCACGTTGACCAGCGATCCCCGTACACTAGCACTCTCCTACACACACTAGGGACAATTTACAATTTTACCAAAGCCAATTGACCTACAATCCTGTATGTCTTTGGTGTGTGGGAAGAAACCGGAGCACCCGGAGAAAACCCACGTAGGTCATGGGGAGAACGTACAAACTCCGTAGACACAAAATGCTGGAGTAACTCAGCGGGTCAGGCGGCATCTCTAGAGAGAAGGAATGGGTGACGTTTCGGGGGTAAAATACCCTCCTTCAGTCTGAAGAAGGGTCTTGACCCGCAACGTCACCCATTCCTTCTCTCCAGAGATGCTGCCTGACCCGCTGAGTTACTCCAGCATTTCGTGTCTACCATCGATTTAAACCAGCATCTGCAGTTTTCTTTCCTGTACAAAATCGGTGTTTGTACAGCCTGAAGAAGACGAACGTCCTGGGACAGGAGACAGAGGCACCGCCTGTCATCACCATCGACGACTACGAACTCGATGCCGTCCATCAGTTCACGTACCTCAGCTCCACCATCACCGACAACCTCTCCTTGGACACAGAGATTGACAAGAGGATCGGGAAGGCAGCTACAACTCTCGCTCGCCTCACAACTCGAGTGTGGACCAATCCAAAGCTGAAAGTGAAGACAAAGATAGCAGTCTACAACGCCTGTGTCAACAGCGCGCTGTCGTATGGCAGTGAGACATGGACTACATATGCCAGACTGGAGTGAAGACTCAACACCTTCCACCTTAGAAGCATCCGCCGTATCCTGGGTATATCCTGGCAAGACAGAGTGTCCTACACCGAGATTCTGTCTGGCGCTGGCCTTCCGAGTATGTACACTCTACTCAGGCAGCGCCGGCTGTGGTGGCTGGGCCATGTCCACCACATGGAGGATGGCCGTATTCCAAAGGACATCCTCTATGGAGAGCTGACATCAGGGAGGAGAACCATCGGCCGCCCCCAGCTACGTTACAAGGATGTCTGCAAGAGGGATTTGAAGGCGCTCGACATCGATGTGGAGTCCTGGGAGAGCCTTGCAGCTGACCGTACCAGGTGGAGAGGTACCCTGAACCAACATCTCAAAACGGGGGAAGAGAAACTGATGAACGCAGCGGCAGAAAGGCGGGCACGCAGAAAGGAGCGCAGCAACTTCAACAGACCAGAGTCCACACACAAATGTGACCTTTGCCACAGAGACTGTCACTCCCGCATTGGTCTCTTCAGCCACAAGCGACGCTACTCTAGCCGAGGTGTGGAGCAAGCAGCCAACTAGGATGCATCACCCATGGTCAGCCATGACCGAGGGGGTCTAAGAAGAACAGCACCCGTAGTCAAGATCGAACCTGGGTCTCCAGGTCTAAGGCAGCAACTCTACCGCTGCGCCACCGGTGAGTGAAATTGAATGAGGTAGTCTGGGAACTTCAACAGCCACCAAAAAGGGTGCCTTTCCCAATTACACCTGAAGGAAGTAGAAATGGTGAGGCAGACATCTTTGCCTCTGTAGGCAACATGGCTCTCTGTAAACATTCACTGTTAAGTATTCCCACACACTGTGATTCAGAGGTTTTCAAGTCACGAGGGGGTAAAAAAAATCAGGATTGAGTATTTTTTCACCAGCAGATGCAAGGCTGTTTGGTCCAGGGGTGCATCAGCATATTACACTTCAGCTCCAGTTTCATGCCGTACAATATGTTAGCAGCTGATAAGATTCAGCCCATGGAGTTAAAACTCAGTTTTATATTACTAACGCAGTATGCATTAACTGATTGTTTATATATATCCCCTGCAAATACTATTCCCACCCTTTGTTACGTATTCAAACTTTGAAATATATTTTCAGCTTGCGCTGCCCATCACAAAAATCATCTTATATTAATAAGTAGCAGAGACAACATCTTCTGTTCATTGTAGTGAAATCTTGTAAACGCATATTGGCAGTGCATCAACAGCAGAGATTTCTAACCCGGGCCTGCAAATCTCAGGGCAGGGGGGGCGGGTACAGGGATGGTTGCCCAAAATTAGCTGGGGATGGGTGAGGATCATGAATGCGGAGGTGCGCAGATATGCAGGTTGCCAAATCCCTGTCCCCTGAGGCTGTGTGTGATACCCATTTCATTGTTCCAAGCTAGTTCTGTATTCTACACTCTCCCTCGTATATTGAAGCCATTACAATAGAATCTCTGAAGAATACAAAGTACTGTTACTGTCATGTATCGATTTGATGATAATCAATTATCTTTTGGACCCATATTGTGGAATCAAAGCCATACGCTAAACTATTTGGGGAGATTACACACAACCATAGATAGACACAAAAATATGGAGTAACTCAGCGGGTTAGACAGCATCTCTGGAGAAAGGGAATAGGTGATGGTTGGAAATCTGGAGTAACTCAGCGGGTTAGACAGCCTCTCTGGAGAAAGGGGATACGTGATGGTTCGGTCAAGACCCTTCTTCGGACTGGAGTCTGAAGAAGGGTCTCGGCCCGAAATGTCACATATCCGTATGTCTGATCCCCTGTCACATATCCTTGTGTCTGATCCCCTGAGTTACTCCAGCTTTTTGTATCTATCTTTAGTTTAAACCAGCATCTGCAGTTCCTTCCTGCACAGACAAGCAAAGGTTGTTTTGTATGACTATCAGCTGTTAAATGTAGTGGCTCTTGATGGTTGATGGGTTGTGACTAGATATAGAGAATGAATCATCTATTTACCTTTTGTAACTTGGTTTCACACTTCAGTTAAGATCCGGCTGCTGCAATAAACAGTTTTTAAAAATTGATTTGTGAGGTAAAGCTAAGCCAGTATTGCTGAAACAAAATACATTATACAATCTCACTACTCAAGAATGATTGGGGTCTTACAATTTTTGTAGAGGCTGAGAGTTATCAGCATGCTCCTTTGATGATTTTTTTTATGTCTTTGCTGATCTGAATCCCTCAGGCATCTTGTGTGTTAGGTTTTTCCCCATTTGTGTATTGAGTCAACTGGACAGAAATCAACAACTCAGTCCGCCTTAAACAACCCGATCTCTCGGCGGCTCAGAACTTCAACTCCCCCTCCCATTCCCAATCTGACCCTTCTGTCCTGGGCCTCCGTTGTCAGAGTGAGGCCCAGCGCAAATTGGAGGAACAGCACCTCATATTTTGCTTGGGCAGTTTATACCCCAGCGGTATGAATATTGACTTCTCTAATTTCAGATAGTTCCTCGTTCTCTCTCTATCCCCCCCCCCCCCCTCCCAGTTCTCCCACTAGTCTTCCTGTCTCCTACTACATCCTATCTTTGTCCTGCCCCCTCCCCTGACATCAATCTGAAAAAGGGTCTTGACCCGAAACGTCACCCATTCCTTCTCTCCAGAGATAATGCCTGACCCGCTGAGTTACTCCAGCATTTTGTGTCTATCTTCAGTTTAAAACAGCATCTGCTGTTCCTTCCTACACATTATAGAGTCAGACAGAAGTTAGAGATAAAGAAGACATCGTGATTGCAAACAGTTTGGGTTAGTTCGAGATAGTCCGAAATGTCAAGTTAGAAAAAGGGGACGTACAACGAGATCTGGATGTCCTAGTGCATCAGTCACTGCAAGGAAGCATGCAGGTACAGCAGGCAGTGAAGAAAGCCAATGGAATGTTGGCCTTCATAACAAGAGGAGTTGAGTATAGGAGCAAAGAGATCCTTCTGCAGTTGTACAGGGCACTAGTGAGACCGCACCTGGAGTACTGTGTGCAGGTTTGGTCTCCAAATTTGAGGAAGGATATTCTTGCTATTGAGGGCGTGCAGCGTAGGTTTACTAGGTTAATTCCCGGAATGGCGGTACTGTCGTATGTTGAAAGACTGGAGCGGCTGGGCTTGTATACACTGGAATTTAGAAGGATGAGAGGGGATCTTATCGAAACGTATAAGATTGTTAAGGGGTTGGACAAGTTAGAGGCAGGAAACATGTTCCCAATGTTGGGGGAGTCCAGAACCAGGGGCCACAGTTTAAGAATAAGGGGTAGGCCATTTAGAACGAAGATGAGGAAAAACTTTTTCAGTCAGAGAGTTGCAAATCTGTGGAATTCTCTGCCTCAGAAGGCTGTGGAGGCCAATTCTCTGAATGCATTCAAGAGAGAGCTAGATAGAGCTCTTAAGGATAGCGGAGTCAGGGGGTATGGGGAGAATGCAGGAACAGGGTACTGATTGAGAATGATCAGCCATGATCACATTGAATGGTGGTGCTGGCTCGAGGGGCCAAATGGCCTGCTCCTGCACCTATTGTCTATTGTCCATAATGCACAGAACAGAGAATTCTATTGTTGGTGAAGGGGCAGGGCTTGTGTCAGTGGATGGCAACTTTGATACCGAGGTGGAAGAAATCATTGCACATCTGTAATTGGAAAACAGACGTCAGACGTTAGGAAGGGAAGACGGAGAGGTACATTTCCTACCTATTTCTTCGGATAATATCACCTAGGGACAGCGTAGATGAAAATCATGTGGAATTATGGACATGATTTAGGATTGCCTGATGGTGAAAGTGTAAAAAAAGAGGAAAAGTAGCCATTTCTAGTGATGGTTGGATATGATCAAAGAAGTAAAACCATGGCCAGCAGGGGCCAAAAAAAATAAGGATAACTTCTCAGAATAGGATGATGTGAATCACTGTCTATTTTGAGGTGATAACTATTTATATAACTATTTCTGTATTTCTCATGCTGTTACTTTAAGAAAGGATTTCTATAATATACAAATACTTCTTTCTCAGATGACTAATAGGAAGTTGAAGTTGAGCTAATGTTGCTCTGTTTTGTATTTTAAATATGTATGGTATTTCAGTATTATTGTAACAACTTTATGAACCTTAGGTTTCTTTTCCGCAAACTATGCACAGGTTCTGACCATTGCAGCGGGGACAGTAGGTGATAAAGAAACAGCATGATTCCTTCTGTTTATAGATCAGCATCTGACACTAAAATGCCCGACAAAATTCATGCCTTCAGACAATGTAGAAAATTAATCCATTACTTTTGCTTGAATTTCCCCTTCAGAGCTTCATTATTCTGACATCAGTCTCCCTTTCATTCCAGCCCACTGGCTCCCTGTGCAGTTTGTTCCCCATGGCCATGTACTCCTGTGATGGGGTATCTTTGTTGCTGCAGGATAATTGGGCTTTGGAGCTCGTTGCCAGAAGCATCACACTCATCTCTGGGCGACTACATTTTGTCCAAAAAACTTGTTTTTTGGATGACAAATAAAGATATCCTGAATCCTGAAAGGAGGATGAAATCAGAGATTGGGACCCAGCTCAATGCTTCATGTTGACTGTACAATCAGGGCCGATTGATTGGCCTGATGCCACCACCAGTGCAGCAAGATCTCCTGTCGTCTTAGATAGACACAAAAAGCTGGTGCAACTCAGCGGGTCAGTCAGCATCTCTGGAGAAAAGGAATAGGTGACGTTTCGGGTCTCGACCCGAAATGTCACCAATTTCTTTTCCCCAGAGATGCTGTCTGACCCACTGAGTTACTCCAGCTTTTTGTGTCTATCTTCAGGTTATACCAGCATCTGCAGTTCCTTCCTACACACCTCCCATAGTCTTGGACTACTCAGGGATAGGATTACTTGCGTACAGTACAGGGGTTGGCCATGGTGGACATTGTGGGCTAAATGGCCAACTCCATGCTCTTTGACTCTAAGGCTCCAATTATTGGTCAGGCGAACAGTAGAGAATTGAAGAGAGACTCGAGTATTTCATTCTCCTATGTAATGACAAAGGAAAAATGAATTTCTTACTTGCTGCAACTTAAAAGGCCCATAAATGCATTAACACAGATGATATGTAAAATCAAAATAACACCATAAATTAATAACCATACCAGGTAATCATAATAGTGAAGAAGAAAAACTGAGTCCATAGTGCAACCAAAGACAGTCAATAGATTACAATGGCTGAGGTTAGTGATGAATAGTGGTTTAGAATCTGATAGTTGCAGGGAAGAAGCCTTTCTTTAGCCTGGTGGTTACAATTTTCAGGCTCCATCAGCTTCTGCCCGATAGTAGTAGCGAAGTGAGAGGGTGGTGTGATATCAGCTATCTTTTTAAGGTAGTGCCTTCTATAGATCCCTTCAATGATGGGGAGGTCAGGACCTATGGTGGACCAGGAAATGTCCACCACTCTCTGCAGCCTTGTTTGTTCCCGGGTGTTCGAATTACAATAGACAATAGGTGCAGGAGTAGGCCATTCGGCCCTTCGAGCCAGCACCACCATTCAATGTGATCATGGCTGCTCATTCTCAATCAGTACCCCGTTCCTGCCCTCTCCCCATACCCCCTGACTCCGCTATCCTTAAGAGCTCTGTCTAGTTTCCGAGCGAGGCTGAGATGCAACTCGTCATAATGGTCTCCCAGATAGACACAAAATGCTGGAGTAACTCAATGGTACAGGCAGCATCTCTGGAGAGAAGGAAAGGGTGACGTATCGGGTCGAGACCCATCCGATTCGAAACATCACCATTCCTTCTCTGCAGAGATGCAGCCTGTCCCGCTGAGTTACTCCAGCTTTTGGTGTCTATCTTCGGTTTAAACCAGCATCTGCAGTTCCGTCCAACACGTAATGGTCTCCAAAAAGTACAATAGAGTATTTGTCGGCATACCAAATTTCCTCAACTTTCTAACGAAATAGAGGTGATGGTGAGCTTTCTTTGTGATTGCATCAATGTGCTGAGCCCACAACAGATCTTCAGAGATACACATGCACAGGAATTTGAAGCTGGGCATTTGAAACTCATTGTTGACCATCAATACAGATGCGCTTCAAAGCTGCAGTGCTAAGCAATCACTTTCCCCCAACGCATTCTTGAAACCATCCCTGTAGGTCATCTCAGTGTTGAACAATTTCTTGGATACTGGATCCTGGCAAATGTCACACTGATACATAACAGTTTTAAGACATAACAACTTAAGTGCTGGAAACACGCAGATTAATGCATTTTATGTTATGATCACAGTTCAATTAATTAATTAATTTATGTCTCAGCATCTCACTCCATAAATAACACTCTTAATTAATTTAATTATTTAAATATCTCAGCCTGATATGTCAACGTGCCAGGGAAAGTTGATATTGGGTGCCAATTTATTATTTGTGGGAGAAACAGAAAGCCTCATGCAGTTCACAAGGTGTGAACATTTTGGTCCACGTGAGCTGCAGACTTCTACTTGCAACAAAAGGGTTTTTGTTATTGGCCAAGTTTTTTTTCCACACAAACTATGAAAAGCTTCAGATTTTTACAAAACCGATGACTTTCATTGCAGCTGAGCTCCTCTAATATCTATTTTCACAGCTGCTGCGTTTTGGTGAACAAGGCGGGCATTCTAGTAGCTGCATGGTCCTATTCTTGGAACAAAATGTTGATTGCACGAAAGCTTGGTAGAATCACCCAAGATTTTATTGGTTAACTAGACAAGTGGACCCCTTGGGGCCAAACCTCTCCTGCATTGGTGCAGCACCCTCTCCTCCCCCACTGCCCCCTCCTCCCTCCCCCCTCCCTCTCTCTCCCCCCTCCCACCCTCGCTCCCCATCACTCCCACCCTCGCTCCCCTCTCCCCTTCCCCCTCCCCTTCCCCTCCTCCCCCCAGGAGATAGATTTAAACTTTAAAATGTGAATAACTTTAAAAATATAACACCGATTTCAATGAAACTTCTTCCATTAGCACCAGAGGGAGGGACGACG
This sequence comes from Rhinoraja longicauda, assembly GCF_053455715.1. Classification (NCBI taxonomy): domain Eukaryota; kingdom Metazoa; phylum Chordata; class Chondrichthyes; order Rajiformes; family Arhynchobatidae; genus Rhinoraja; species Rhinoraja longicauda. Next base: position 16,514,906 of record NC_135982.1, on the reverse strand, counting down.
GTGAGTAAGGTGGATCTAAAATTGTCGCGCTATCGTGTACCGTTTTGGCTGTAGTTCAGGAACAAACAAACAAACGGGAGTTTTAGTATATAGATGGCGAAAGTTAAATGGGCCAAATAGCCTCCTCAGTTCAGTCGGCAACGGTGACCGGGTGCTTCCACTTGCCTATTGCTTTAAATTGCCATCTCGTTCTCACTGTGAACTGTTGGAGTTTGGCCTCTTACGCTGTTGGAGTGAAGCTCAAGATCTTGAGGTTGAAAAGGAATATATACAACCTTCAGAACTCAACATCAATTCCTATTACCTCTTACTATTGGCTCACTGCTCATATCACAGAAAATACCAAAACAGTACATCATGGCTGAGATGCCATCTCACTGTCACGTAGATGTCAGTAGTGTAGCTATGCCTGACCAGCTTGGCTAAGGCCGCAGCAAGTTCTTCATTACTTTTGGCATAATGTATTCAGGGATCATACTGTTGTTGTATCCAATGCCTTTAGCCATCTCTTGATATCTCTTGGGGTGAGTCGAATTGGTTGAAGGCTGATATCTATCATGCTGGGGATCGCCCGAGGAAGCCGAGATAGATCAATGCAAATGCTCAACTTTCTCTTTTGTACCGATTCCCCTCCACCTCATTGAGAATGGGGATGTTTGTAGAATCACCTCCTCCAGCGAGATGCTTAATTCACCACCATCATTTATGCTGGATGTGACGGGTCCAATTGCTAACACAGTCTTCCATTTTTTGGCAGCAAGCTCTTAATTCTCGAATTCTCTCATCTAGTTTATGATGACACCATCAAAAGCATATCTTCCACTCTCAGAATTCGGAAAGGGATTGGTCCATCCACAAATCTCTGGCTCACTTTTCCATCGTCATTAACATCCCGTCACCTTCTCAAGTCAAGTCAAGTTTATTTGTCACATACACATACACGATGTGCAGTGGAATGAAAGTGGCAATGCCTGCGGATTGTGCTAAAAAAATTACAATTACAGCATATAAATTAAAATTAATAAAGAAAAGAACAGTAACTCTAACTCATTTCCCAGATACAAATAATTCCTGGCAATCATCATATCATATATATACAGCCGGAAACAGGCCTTTTCGGCCCTCCAAGTCCGTGTCGCCCAGTGATCCCCATACATTAACACTATCCTACACCCACTAGGGACAATTTTTACATTTACCCAGCCAATTAACCTACATACCTGTACGTCTTTGGAGTGTGGGAGGAAACCGAAGATCTCGGAGAAAACCCACGCAGGTCACGGGGAGAACGTACAAACTCCTTACAGTGCAGCACCCGTAGTCAGGATCGAACCTGAGTCTCCGGCGCTGCATTCGCTGTAAAGCAGCAACTCTACCGCTGCGCTACCGTGCCGCCAAACTAATTTTTTTTCTCCAGTTTTACAGCAACTGCAATGCTGGAATCATACAGTTCCAGGACTATTGTTTCCATCTCATTTCATCCATCCTCATTGTTCCTCAATTGACATCCCCTTCTGACATATTATTTACAAAAGACCAACATCTAGCTTCCTTTGATCTTTGCTCACATTCATTTGTTCTTTGCACACGTCCTCTCTACTAGTTAAAAAAATGTTTCTAGGTTTCCCTAGTCCTGGTGAAAGGTCATGTTTTGAAACGTTAACTCCGTTTCTCTTTCATAGATGCTGCCAGATCCGCTGAGTGTTTCCAGCATTTTACCTTGTATTTCTGGATCTCCAGCATCTGCAGTTCTTTGATTTTAGGATTAAGAAGAATGGGGAGAAAAGAGGATGAAGTGGAGGATCAATCATTTTGGACAATAGAGCAAGTTCAATGGGCCAAATAGCCCCCTCTGCTTCCAATTTAATGGATTATTTCTGTAGTTAGTTTAGCTTAGGCATACTGTAAAGTATGGAAACAGGCCCACCAAGTCTACGGCACCCAGCGATCCCCACACTAACATTATCCTACACAAACTAAGAACCATTTACAATTATACCAGGCCAATTAACCTACAAACCTGCACGTCTTTGGAGTGTGGGAGGAAACCGGAGAAAACCCACGTGGTCACTGGGAGAACGGACAAACTCCATACAGACAACACCCAGTCAGGATCGAACCCGGGCCTCTGGTGCTGTAAGGCAACAATTCTACCGCTGTCCCAACGTGCCATCCCAAACCGTTCTTCAGGTTAATTTCCTATGCCATCAAAGGAGAAAAGTTCTGTGCAGAAGCTGGTCTGGGTATAATTTGGGTAACAGCGTGGTAGGCAGCACAATCAATTAGCCGCTGTTCACCAGCTGCCGCCGGCTGTGGAAGGGGTAATTTGCACGTTGGAATAGGGTTATTTCTCTTTGTAGTTTAGAAGGACAGCAGGTGCCATACTTCAAAGAAAGCTTGTAAAATTAATCCAAATTTATGTATTTTTACTTTAATGATTCCTAGGCATATTGAAATAATCAGGTGAAACAATCCCCATGTGTACTGGTACAGACATTTTACATCCGACCGTTTCTTTTTTCTGTGCTTATCTGCTTGCTAAAGCGTGACAAAGTTGAGGAATAGTGCACATATTTTGTGAACATAAGTAACATCCAATGTGAATTATTTTTGTTTACAATTATATCCTCATTCTTCTCCCTGCTCCTTTCCCAAGCTTACATTTCAATCTTGCTTATTGGTAGCAGATGTAACCGCAGCTACCTGAGCAGTTTGATTCATGATTATAGGGCTTGGTGTATGCAGGAAGATTAAGCAGATTGAGCCTGTGCTCTTGAGTTTAGAATTAAAGGTAATCTCATTGAAATGGGCAGAATTCACAAGGTGTCAAATTTATTAAGAATTACTTGTATAGCTTTCTGTTTAAATGTGTTGGAAGGAAAAGCTTAATGTATTGTATGCGAAACAGTTAATGATCTGAAAGGGGTTGATTTAAAAAAAAACAATGAACACTAAGATTGCTGGAGTAGTGGACATTGTGGAAGGGTGTCAAAGTATACAGCGTAATATAAATCACCTACTGAAATTGGTAGAGAAATGGCGGATGCAATTCGAATCGGTAGTAAGGAAGGCAAACGCAATTTATTTTGAGGACTAGAATACAAAAACATGGATGTACTGCTGAAGCTTAATAAGGCACTAGTCAGACCACATTTGGAGTATTGAGAGCAATTTTGGGCCCCATATCTGAGGATGTGCTGGCGCTGGTGAGGATCCGGAAGAGGTTTATGGGAATGATCCCAGGAATAAGTGGGATAACATATGACGACCATTTGACAGCACTGGGCTTCTACTCGCTGGAGTTTAGAAGGATAAGGGGGGACCTCATTGAAACTTGCCAAATGGTGAAAGACTTGGATAGAGTGTATGTGGAGAGTATGTTTCCATTAGTGGGAGAGTCTAGGACCAGAAGCCAAAGCCTCAGAATAAAAGGATGTTTCTTTAGGAAGGAGACGAGGAGGAATTTCTTTAGTCAGATGGTGGGAAATCTGTGGTATTTATTGCCACAGAAGGCTGTGCAGGCCAAGTCAGTGGATATTTTTAAGGCGGAGTTAGAATCTTGATTGGTAAGGGTGTCAGAGGTTATGGGGAGAAGGCAGGAGAGTGGGGTTGAGTTAGATCAGCCATGATTGAATGGCAGAGTAGACTTGATGGGCTGAATGGCCTAAATCTGCTCCTCTCACTTATGAATTTATAGTTTAATCTGAGTGAGTGTGATCATTCCCAGGATGATACCTAAAGCTGGCACCTAATGCTAAGAGTAGAAAAGCACAACCATTTGAATCAGAATGTAGTAAATCCAAGAGGCAATTTATTAGAATAGTCAAGGATTTACTATAAATATGTACAATTTTGTTGACATTAAGAAAACACTATACATTATTGCAATAGATGTTTTTTGTCCGAGTGATACAGTATTAATAAAATCTATAAACAAATCTCAGCATACTGTTTTATAACATAGAAACTCATACCTCACTCAATATAAAATTTGCATTGTACAAAACAGTATAAAGACTTCGGATTTCTACCAAAGTGATACCGATTCAGGTTATTCATGGACTGAAAAGTAGACATCTTTTTTAAATAGCAACATATATCCAGCTGATTTTGGAGATTTGTTTCTTTTCCAATGTTGGCTGTGGCATTTGCTCATTCCCACAAAAGATGTTCCTGGAGCTTTCTCAGTGATTTTTCTCTATACAATGGAGGGTGGCCAGGTTTACCTTTAGTGTATAGGAAGGAACTACAGATGCCATTTTAAACCAAAGCTAGACACAAAATGCTTGAGTAACTCAGCGGGACAGGCAGCATCTCTGGAGAGAAGGAATGGGCGGCTTCTCGGGCAGAGACCCTTCTTCAGACTGATCTGCATTGCTGCAAAGTTAGGAATCAAATTTCCAATAAGTATAAAGTGTAATGGAAATGGGCACAGTATTGTGGTTGTTAGGTGTATTTTCAAGTTAAGTGTATTTTGAACATCGAATCAATGTATTTATAAGATTTGTGATGGAATTTAATGCCCAGTGTGATGAGTTTTAATTACCCAGAGACAAATGCTCTATGAACCTTTTTATTTTTAAAGTTCCACATCTGAGTTTAATTGGCATATAGTGCAGAACTGACAAAAATGTAATTCTGCTGAAGCTAAGTTGGTATGCACCTAAAATATTTTTTCCACACTTGCAATTTTTCCCTATTTTTCGTTTAACACTTGATAGCATTTCTAAAACAACATTGTTGAAATTGATAGGGTGGCTCCACAGTGGGTGTAGAAGGAAATCCCTTGGAACACAGAGTACATGTCGCAAGAAAATCTGTCACCAGCCTCTTGCCAGGTGCACCTGGTTGTATATCCTGAGGGTTGATCAGGCTCTGATCTTCTCCAGCATCTCAGATCCCCATACACCCAATTCCTCAGGGGATTTGCTCCCAGTCCCTCCCATCACTGCACCATCCATTCTTTAAGCAGCAGCATTTCCCAACAACTAAAGTATGTTTGTATGTTCCCCTTTAGGCCGTGGCTTGTAAAAGGTCACAACGGTCAGCCCAAGTGCTGGCAGCTATGTTCTTGCAATAGATCATGTTGAAAATAGCACACACAGGGAAGCTGACAAATCTGCTCTGGGAACCTCACTTGAAGATTGGGATTTTTTTAATTACGGCATTAAAATGCAGTAAAGCAAACATTAAGATGACTGTCAAGTATTTGTCATGCATGTACTATAATTTCACGATGCAATGTGAAATTTATATCATAAGTAATAACATTGGAAACTCATTATTCAAACAAATTAATTTTATGATACGTACATTCAGTGGGTCTCTACAAATCATTTGAATTTAAAGCTAAAAATCCGCCCTCCAGATAGACATTATTCTTGCAAAAAGGTTGCCAAATATTTCCGTATATCTTTGCAGACTTCATCAAAAATCATAATTTTTTCCCATAATTTAAAAAAGTGCAGGTCATACATCCATGTTAAAAAATCAACATATTTACATCAGCTGATATCTTGCATTGGATGTTTCCCTGTACAGGCAGTTCTGCTGCAATGCGATAGTTGTGTTCCTAAGAAACCCCGCAATGAATGACAATTGTCATTGGGGTAAAGGGGGCCAGGGGCTGCAAAAAAAAGTTATTTTTCCAGCATGATTTTCAAAAGTACAAGGGACTTTTTAAATAGTTTTAAAAAAATCTGTAGGCCAGAAATATACATTGTAAATTGACACTGTTTAATAGAGTATCATTGCAGGAGTGTTAATCTAAATAATCACTTGTCAATTTAAATTGCCACCCGCAGTGAAGTTAACAGATTATGTCCTTAAGTGACAATGCTGTCTAATTACTGACAGGCATGTAAATGGAAATCCTATTCCCCCCCCCATAAACTGTTTTTTCCCCAAGACAAAGTTTTTAATTTTTTTTGTCAATTTTCAAAATAAACTTTTAAATGGCTCACCAGTAATCAATGGAAAGCATGTTATAACAAATTTGCATTATGGAAACAGCATTGTAGCAGAACTACCTGCAATTGGGTATTGGAATAGCACCCCCATTTGAAACCCGTTTGTGAAATCTTTCTCAAATAAAGACCTTCCAAACATGTTCTTCAAATTAATGATGTCTACCTTTCCTGAAGCTGCATCTTGGAATATTGACAAATAATTGTGACAACTCTGTTTGCCCATAAGGTTTCTTTTTTATTCAAATACTAAAAACAATAGAACCTAATCTATTACCCAATTCAGATTTTACTTTGTTGCCTTGTCTGAATAAGTTTCTGTAAAAGCAGCCCAACTAAAAATCCAGCATGTACTTCAAAAAGCGATCAGCCACAGGATTTGGGTTCAATGGGATCACAAATGTCTATTTGAAAATTGATCGTCTGCACCCGACAGCTACATGGCCAAATGTTTTATCTTTACACTGAAAAGATAGCAGCACTTTTTCGAAAATGTGACTTACTCAACTTGCTAAAGGTCCTACTTTGATTGCTTTACTACTTAACATGGCATTGAACATGAGAAAAAGATGTTCTATGAATAAAAAAAAAAGATTTGACGATGGAAGAATGGCTAGAAACACTCAGCAGATGAAGCAGCCTCTGCGGAATGAGACACCATTAATGTTTCATGTCCGGGGCTCTTCTCCAGTTCTTTCCAGACTCTCCAGAGTCCAAGATTACTTCCACAGATGCTGCCTGACCTGCAAGATGTTTGGAAGATGACCTAATCTAAACCGTGGTAGTAATTAGGAAGCGATTCTAGGCTAATGGGGAAGTGGGCAGTTTAAATTATTATAAAAATCCCTATCCAATGATCCCTGTTAAATGTTGAGTATGGTAAAGAACCAGATTAGTGTTGTGGCTTTTAACAGGCAGTGCTTTCTTTGCATTGAGTGTTGAACAATGAAGCCTCTGGTATTCATGGAATTGTATGTACCTTACACGTTTTCAAGTAAACTTGATCTCTGGAAAATTGTCCTTTAAAGAAAGAAATGAGCTGTCTTGCCCCAGGTTGCCCAAAAAAACCACAAGCATGTTTGAACAATTAAAAAGCTTGGCTTTCATCCAAAGAGATAATTTTGAGCAGAGATGAAATACTGGTATACATGTTCACATTATTTGGGAGTACAGGCAACTCACATTTTATGCGGGGATAACATTATTGAAAATAAGCACACAAATCAAAAATGCGTAAACTAAACATTTAAATGTAAACATTTAAACACGTAAATTTGAACACTTCAAAAATAGAGCATGCATATTAGGTTTTTGTATTAATTAACAGCATGTTATTTCAAAAATGCATAACTCAAACAAGCGTAAAACACGAGGTGCCTGTACCATTAGTTAAGTGCTACATATCTCAATAACCTATTTACTGGTCCTAACTGTTTGATTTTTGAAAGTGCCCAAATATGACTCTTCTAGCAAAAAAATATTGTACAGCTAATTCCCAAATGAATAGATGAGGCAAGAAACCAAATATTTAACAGGATTTTGGCTTGTTCTCATCATTAGCCCTATTTTCCAGTTTGGTGAAAGTCAGTAATTTCACTTATTGCAAACGATTTGCAGATAACAAACGACTTTTTGATGGATACAAAGAGACTAACCGCAATATTGAGAAAAAAAACAAACATGCTGGAGGAATTCACTGCATCAGGCAGCATCAGTGTTCGGAAAACACCAGACAACGATTCGGGTCAGGACCGTTCTTTATACTCAATCCCGTCCATTTGCCTCCACTTTTCCTTAATCGTTCTGCTATCAGTTACAAATTCATCATATATCTTTGATAAATTGAACTTAATGCCACCTCTTTGCACAATAAAGCAACAATAAAGAAAAAAATCTCTTGTAATATTAATGAAAGTTCAATTTGATTTGCTATTCCACAAACACAAAAATCTAACATAATGCAAAAGATAGATAAAACTGAAGACTCTTCTTACAGCAGATCCACATGGGTCTAATGTTACTTTCCCAGCAGAATGAGAAGTAGTTACCTCCAATTTTAAATGTCCTTCAAAGACTGACATTCTAAAGAATCTACACTGGAAGATATGGGTTAATTCTCTCTACTGAATAACAGAGTTAGTATATGGCCATTGCTTGGCTCAATAAAGATAATTTCAGACTTGGAAGCTAATTTTTTGCAACCATGCATTCCACAATGTGCACAGCTGGAGATTCATCTGGCACCAAGGAAAATATGTGGGTCAGATGAGTGATCAAAGGCTGACATTTTAAAGCACCTTGAGACTTTCCTTGGTTGGTTCCAGTCTAGGTGAGCCCAGGACTGATCAACTATGGTAGTTCTGAGCAGAGCGCCAGAGAGCTAGGGGTGAAAATAGTAAAGCTTTCAAGGACTTGCCTTAGTGAGGCTCCAATCCAGTTTGTCAATAAAAAATTTACATTGAGAGTTATTAACCATGAGAATACTCAGGACGGATGGACTAATTTCTCCTGGAGACAGGCCACTGGAAGAGAATGACGCGAGTCTGATGATCAATTTGGGTCAGAGGCACAAGCACAACTCAAACCATGAAATGCCCGATTGAATTTTCAGAATATCACAAAAGGACCGAAAATGGCCATGATCACATTTCACTCCATCCATATTTTGTTTTCCAGTGATGGTGCTGAAATAAACAACACATCGTAACCCAATTGCAAAACATGCATTTTCCAATCTCTGCAGAAGAAACATCATCATCCAGGTTTGGAAGGGATATTCATTGATCGAGGGTCTCAAGGACTTAATCTTGGAATCATTCCAAAAGCAGCTAAAGATGACACATTATGATCAGGGCATAAAGATAGGACAGAATTTCCATGGAAAACCAGTAAATCCATTTCCATTTTTTGCAGCTGTTGCAAACCAGTTTCAATTATGTGGGTTTCTTGGAAAACATGAGGCATGTATCATTACGGGAATTTGCTGAGGGCTGAAGAGGGCAATGTACTTATGTTGGACTTTCCACAAGTATTTTTCAAAAGGAAGTATGATTCATCCACAATTCAAACAGTGCCAAGTAGCACTATGGGTGAATGGCTGCTGAGAATTCATTAGTTACACCCAACAACTTTGAGGTATGCAAAGAGGAAAAAAAACATCTATTTATTCTCTTTTGTTCACTGATTTTTTTCAGCATTTGAATTATTTTTAAGCAAAAATACAAAATATTAAATACCGCATCCATCTGAAGGAGACATTTTCTTTTCCAGGTCCAGTTATCTTGCTAATTTGCTTTTTAACAATTTATGCATCACATCTCCAAAATTAAATAAAGCCCAAAAATTAAAACAAAACTCCAATATCATATCATATACATACAGCCGGAAACAGGCCTTTTCGGCCCTCCAAGTCCGTGCCGCCCAGTGATCCCCGTACATTAACACTATCCTACACCCACTAGGGACAATTTTTACATTTACCCAGCCAATTAACCTACATACCTGTACGTCTTTGGAGTGTGGGAGGAAACCGAAGATCTCGGAGTAAACCCACGCAGGTCACGGGGAGAACGTACAAACGTACAAATATGGTTAACAACTCTCATTAATCAGACCCTGAAATTTATCATAAAATAGAAAATAATGGCACTGGAATGCAATTACAATCAAGAAATCAAAATGACTATAAAAGTCAAAATAAATCTAATGCTTCTTAATGTCATTTTTCAATTGGGAGCTAGATTATTACTTCCTAGATCCATTTTTCTCAGTTCCTATAATTTATCTGTGCATCATTTGTGCTGCCAAATATTAATTGTTTAACTTAGATGATCTGGACATGCTGATACATACAATGGGACAAAATTACAATGGCATCAACATTATAGTCATAATATAAAATATGCAATTTAATTTCACATGGCAGGCTATAAATAACATTACAAGCTATGAATGATTTTCACTGGTAACCTTTTAAGAGCTTAAAATAAAGCTCTGAAATTGAAAATTGGACATCACATTTAAACTTATTTTCTGTGATTAAATAAAACTTTGCTTAGGATAAGGCAAATGCTTAAAAAAGCCATTGCAGTACCCAGTTGAAATATAACCATAACACAATGCTAACATTGTGCTTGTTGTTGCAACTTATGCAAAACTAAACAAAATGATTTTCATGACGCCAATACCATTGTTCTAATCCACTTCGTAAATGAGAATGCAACGCATTATCAATTTTTCCCCCCCATATGTGCCTTTGCTCGGCGATAGAAAGTGGCATCGTTTAAAGAAAGAGTTTGCTAACTTTAGCAGGAACAGGGGCTCAGTTAGAACATTATCTTTTCAATGATCACACTTCAAAACAAAAACCAAAGTGGAATCAACTTCAGTTTGGACACTGCCATCTAGAAAGGAGTCCGTGTCTTTAGTTTGGCAAGGTTCCTGGTGGAGCTAACAATATACCAAATACATAGAATAATCCCAGTAAAAAATTCAGTTTTGCAGTCTTCTGGGGAATTTTGGCATACTGCCGGCTTCGAAATTGTCGTTCAAGTGCAAATGCCAAAGGCAGAGTAAAAAGTGGCAATGTGAGGCTGATTGTATAGTGAGTTGCTAAAATACAAAATATAATATAGGGTATAAATATTAGTAGGTTATACACAATGTAAGATAATGTTGGTCCAATAATAATGGCAAAGGTAACTATCCCAGCTTGCTTATCGGACTCCATGTCTCTGGTATTGTTACTGTGCAGGATAGCTTCTGTATTCAGGGCTAAAGGAATTGCATAAAGTAACGGGGAGATGGCCAAGTAACCCACTTGAACAGCATAGGCAAACATCACAGCGAGTGGACCGAAGGTGATCAGAATGATGATATCACCAAGGGCAAAGTATTTAAATCCAATACCTATAGAGGACCAAAAGAAAACACCAATGGTTAGCATATTTGAAATGCAGTAAATAAACACAAAATACATGATTACTGCAAGATAGACACAACAAGCTAGAGTAACTCAGCAGGTCAGACAGCATCTCTGGAGCAAAGGAATAGGTGACATTTTGGGTCGAGACGTTACCTATTCCTTTTCTCCAGAGATGCTGTCTGACCCGCTGAGTTATTCCAGCTTTTTGTGTCTAACTTCGGTTTAAACCAGCATCTGCAGTCCCTTCCTATACATTAGTATTACAAAGTATCTAAAAAACATACTGAAGGCCCTTTTGACCACTTAATTGATGCTCATTCATGCTGAAAGAGGATTGCAAGTGTTTAAGTGCAGAGTTATAGCACCATGCATTCCCACAAAACACAGGTAATTCAACAGACAATTTATCCATTAAATCTCAATGAGGCAAAAATTGGCAAAGCTTTAAGATTGAGGGCAAAGGTCAAGTTGAGGACAAATTTAATAGGTACCCGAGGGCCACACAGAAGGTGGGGGGGGGTGGTATATGGGATCGAGCTGCCAGAGGAAGTAGTGAGGCGCACACAATAAATAGCATTTAAACTATACTTGGACACGTACATGAATGGAAAGATTTAGAGGGACATGGGCCAAACTGAACTAGCTTCAATGGGGCATCTTGGTCGAAATGGACGAGTAGCACCAAGGACTTTCAACTTCAGGCTTAGATGACAAACTTCTGTTAGTTGTGCTACATGCACAAAGCAGTGAGGTGCCATTTAAAGTGCATCTTAATTCTGGTTCAATGAAACCAAATATTAAAAACTTAATTCAACATTTGCACGTTATTGTATTCTACACCTTCTGATTTGCAGTTGTACCTCTCTTAGGAAGTTGAATAATATAGGTCTGTAACTGTGACGTTATAATTATATAATTCTGCTCTAGTCCAGGTATACCACTGATTTTACGGCAACCATGGTTCCGGAGCCTTGCTGGAAACTTGCATTCACCAAGTCCGGCCGTGGAAGTCCCAATTAGGTCGAGACCGTCCGCCACATTTTCGGGGGCAGGCAGTGTGGGGGGGATTTCAAGTGTGCTCTCGTAATTTTGTCCGGATTAAAGAAGGTGCCGCACTACAGTTGCCGGAAATTCAGTGGTATCCCTGTACTTTTGTCTATGCACTACCTGCTGTATCTATGTACAGCTTGACTCTTCTCACGTATAGTATGAATTGACCAGAAATCATGCAAACAGAGCTTTTCACTGTATCTTGGTTCCAAAGCACCCTGCCCTGCATGATCTTGTCCTCTCCATCCCTGCAACCTCCACAAACCCTCAATTATTGATAGACGCAAAAAGCTGGAGTAACTCAGCGGGACAGGCAGTATCTCTGGAGAGAAGGAATGGCTGACTTTTCGGGGTGGACACCCTTCAAACAAGGTGACGCAATTATTGATCCAGTCCTCAATAATTCCCAAATTAAATCCCTCCCAATTATGGAACGATCTATGTTCCCTAGTGCTCTTTCACTCAAAAGTCACCGAAAGGAAGCATGCAGGTACAGCAGGCAGTGAAGAAAGCCAATGGAATGTTGGCCTTCATAACAAGAGGAGTTGAGTATAGGAGCAAAGAGGTCCTTCTTCAGTTGTATAGGGCCCAAGTGAGATCGCACCTGAAGTATTGTGTGCAGTTTTGGTCTCCATATTTGAGGAAGGATATTCTTGCTATTGAGGGCGTGCAGCCTAGGTTTACTAAGTTAATTCCCGGAATGGTGGGACTCTCGTATGTTGAAAGACTGGAGCGACTAGGCTTGTATACACTGGAATTTAGAAGGATGAGAGGGGATCTTATCGAAACATATAAGATTATTAAGGGGTTGGACACATTAGAGGCAGGAAACATGTTCCCAATGTTGGGGGAGTCCAGAACCAGGGGCCACAGTTTAAGAATAAGGGGTAGGCCATTTAGAACAGAGATGAGGAAGTGTTTTTTCAGACAGTGTTGTGAATCTGTGGAATTCTCTGCCTCAGAAGGCAGTGGAGGCCAATTCTCTGAATGCATTCAAGAGAGAGCTCTTAAGGATAGCGGAGTCAGGGGGTATGGGGAGAAGGCAGGAATGGGGAACTGATTGAGAATGATCAGCCATGATCACATTGAGTGGCGGTGCTGAATGGCCTACTCCTGCACCTATTGTCTATTGTCTAAAACAAACTACTTCATACTGTGATATTTGACAATGGAAACACAGTAAGAAGAGCAAAGTTTACAGGAGATGCAGGACAACCCTTTTTTTTTTTACACAGGTTGGTGACCACATAAAATGCACTGCTATGGTTGGAGATGGAGGCAGATACGATAGTAGCATTCAAGAGGCTTTTGGATAGGCACATGGATATACAGGGAATGGAGGGAAATGGATTATGCACAGATAGACAAGAGATAGTCTTGACATTATGCTCGGCACAGACATTGTAGGTCAAAGGCCCTGTTCTTGTACTGTACTATGTTCTAAGAATACTCTCAGACACATTTTAGGAAATTAGTATTGGCACTGGTTTATAATTGTCACATGTACCAAGATACATCGAAAAGCTTTGTGTGGTATCCTGTGAAATCATACACAAGAGTACAATCAAATCACGCACAAGCTCATCAGGTAATGCAAAGTGAAAAAAAAGTGCAGAATACTGTGTTACAGCACTTAATACAGAGAAGGTGCAGATAAAATAAGTGCAAGGCTCTCCATTACACTGCAAATCTACAATAGGGATTAATGAATGTCCACCATTACCACAAATGGTGCCTGACCAACAATGTTACACTCTCGCTCACTCCTAATGTTACTGCAGTTCATACAAATCTCGTAGTTTTGTTTTACTGTTGCTTAATTCTAACCCAAAGGTTTGCTTTACACTAATCAGGGAGCAAATTCCTTTCTAGTGCTGCTAATATTTCTTTGAGTCAATAATGCCACTGGCCCCATTTTTTCTACCAGATTTTCCCCAAAGTAGCAAGTTTTCATTCACACCCTTCAAGTCTGCACTCTGTTATTCCTTGCCTTATGTTGAACTTTGTCTCCAGTAAAGAAGAGGTTGCCATTTTGCTCAGCAGTTCCACGTTGACCCTCATATTTCCCTCAACCTTTGCAGTTTACTTTCTTACAAGCGCCCATCAACGCTGCTTTGATTCTTTTTTTACCATAAACCTACCAAAAGGGATAGATTGTAGTAGCCAATTAACCCATCAGCATATCTTTTGGAAGGAAGACACAAAAAGCTAGAGTAACTCAGCGGGTCAGACAGCATCTCTGGAGAAAAGGAATACGTGACGTTTTGGAGTTGAGACTCTTCTTCAGGCTGAGAGTCAGGGGAATGGGAAACGAGAGATATAGACGGCGATAGAGAGATTAGAACAAATGAATAAACGATATGCAACTGGAGCACCAGAAGTCAGCGCGGTCACAGAAAATGTGGAAACTTCACACAGACACTACTCAAAACTCAGAATTGAATCCAGGTCCCCGGAGTAGTGAGGCAGGGACACTATCTGTTAAATCATTATATTAGTGTAAATGATATGATGTATCTTATGTATGTTTTATATATTTTGTAAATATTATTAAGCAACTAATTAAAAAAGATTAAATACAGTAAACTCCAGTAACTAGACATTCTTGGGACTTTGCTAGTGCTGAGCCAGATTTTTCAGACTATTGGATGGACAAGACCTGTTCCACCTCAGTCATTTCTTCTTTTCCCTGCTTCTGTCAGACAAAAGGTACAGAAGCTTGAAACCAGACTCAGAAATAGTTTACTCCCTGTTATTGAGCTTCCGACAGTTCTTCCAATTGTTAGGGTACTGTCCAATTCACTTTTACCTCAAAGTGGATATTGAACTTTAACTAAAGGAAGTGCACCACTGCAATGCAGAGGACTATATTCTGCACTGTGTATCTTCCTCTTTGCTCTACCTATTGTGTTTGACATAATAGTATTTATGTATAAAATTGTCTGACCGGATTGGGGGGGATGCAAAACAAAACTTTTCACTATACCTTGGTGCATGCGACAGTAATAAACCTAACTCCCCTCCCCCCCATTCATATCAACCCCCTTTTATCTCACTTTCTGTTTACATTATACATTACATATGTTCTCCAGTGAATCTAGCCAGCTGAGTGGCAAGTATACATGTAGGACTGACTCGTGTTGGAGCTGCAAACCTACACATGTTCTTGACCCATCTCTGACCGTAGCCACCCACAGCTTGGACTCTGGTTCCCAGCCACACAACCATTTTATATTCTGACCCACTGGTTTACAATCTGGACTATTAAAAGAAGCAGGTGTCTAACAATTGGGATTGTAAATGATCATGCAACATAATATTACGGTTTCTATGTAATTGTTTTCCAAGGACCAAATGCCAAATAAAGGTTTTTTTCCAATCAAAGCCGTGTCATAATGGTTCATTTCTGCAAATGCTTTTCTACTCTATTCCCCAACATGAGGTGATTAAAACAGAAGTGAAACCAGGTAGGTTTCAAGCCCTAGATTAAAGAAAGAGAGAAAGATGACAAAGTTATTGAGCAAACCCAATCTTTCGAAATAAAATTCAGGTCTGTTAAATAATTAAATTTGAAAAAAGTATTCTACACGAGTCTATAGTACGTGTATGTCTACCACTCCTCAAAACTCGCCAGCTTCGCAAGAGAACGTAAACTGTTGTGCAATGTAAACAAAAAGTGAGAATAAAATGACGATGGTACGAATAACCTCGCCTGAAGAAAGGTTTCCACCTGAAACTTCGCCTATGTTCCCTGGAGAAGCTGCTTGTCCGATTCAGTTACTCCAACACGTTGTATCTCCCTCACTACAAGACCTTTCTGTTTTTACTTTCACTCTCTTTATCGTTTATGTTTTAGTTTTGAAATCATACAAAATTATGTGGGTTTAAATTGCTTTAAGAGAGCAACATCATGAATAACAATCCGGCCGTACAAACTTCATACCGTTACTTTAAAATAAAATGCAATTGGCAAAGTCAAGAAAGTAATACAACGGTTCAAAGAAAACTATAAAGGTGAATGGTTCCTGGTGAAACATGCTCCAGTGGAACTGAAAATAAACTCGGAAAAGTTGAAATGCAGGCAAAACTCAATAGGTTAAGTAGCGTCCGTGTGTAGGGAAATAGCTTTAGGTTCCGATACCCTTCATAAAAACTGGCCAAGGATTTTCGACCTGACGGTTTATCTCTCCACAGGCGCTCGCTGCTTATCCAGCTGAAATGCCCAGCCTTTTATTTCCATTACGGATAACTGGCACCTGCACTTTTATTGGTTTTTGTAATTAAACTGAAATTATGGCAGTTCAGTGATTTCCCTTCCACGTACCTCCAGTGTACAGAAACGAACTGGACAGCCCCCCGAAGAAGATGAGAGCCAAGTGCTCGAGTTTGAGCTTGCACAAGTAATAGAGGGACGAGGCGCAGAGGACGCCCAGGGTGTAGAGGAAGGCTCCGAACCGCACCACGTCCTGCGGCTCCAGGATGCGATCCACCAGCGTGCGGTCGTCGCTCTTCTTGTGATCGATGCCGCGGCTGAAGTCGTAGTAGGTGTTGACCAGGTTGCCGGCTCCGTGCACGGCCAGCACGGCCAGGGCCGCCAGCAGGCAGATGGGCAGGTCGAGGTGGCCCAGGTTCTTGTAGGCCAGCGCCGTGCCCAAGGCCACGGGGGTGAGGGAGGCGC
The DNA here is from genome assembly GCF_053455715.1 of Rhinoraja longicauda. NCBI lineage: Eukaryota > Metazoa > Chordata > Chondrichthyes > Rajiformes > Arhynchobatidae > Rhinoraja > Rhinoraja longicauda. The sequence continues at coordinate 16,498,288 of NC_135982.1, read as the reverse complement.
TGAAGCTCCAGGGTCGAAGCGCCAGCATGTAGGCGGCACATTTGTACCTCAGGGTCCGGCCGACAGCGGACGATGGAGTTGCTGCTGCTGTCGCCGCCGTTAGTGGCGGCGGCGGCTCGGCAGCCCCGCCCTGGCCCCTGGAGTCGGCATCCACGTCGATCGGATTGATCGCTCCATTCTGTTTCATCCTCGCTCCCGGGTCCGCGACGCTCCGACCACCGGCAACCGCACGCGCAGCCTGCCCTACCTGGCAACGCCGGACCAGCGCCCGCCGCTCCTGACGTCAGAGCCACCCCCACGTGACCCACGGCCCCAGCCACTGGGCGAATCTGCGCTCCTCCCCACCGTCAGGGAACCGTGCTTTGCGCGCGCGCATCTCTGCTCCACCGCCCAGTGAAGCGTGTACGTACACGCGTGCTGGCGCGCCCTCCTCAGGGAGCAGTATGCGCGCATGCGTGTTAATGCTCCCTGTCAGGGAGCCGTGTAAGCGCACGCGTACGCATGTTCCACCGACCGGCCGGTGGTCCAGCGAGCATGCGCAGTGTCGCTGCAGTTCAGCGGGTGTGCCGCTTGACATCAACAGAATCTCCCTCCCCCTCCGTCCCAGCCCCAAGTCCCAGCTCAGGCATCAGCGCCATTATCTCGGTAACTCCTTCCCTCCATCACCGTTCGGTTCATCGCCGGGCGCCGCACGCAAAGTGGCGATTGGTTCAGCAGCGTGCCAATGCGGGCGGGCGGACGGACAGCGCCGGCGCATCATTGCCCTTGCTCTCAACATGGCGGCCCTGCCTGGGGAAGTCGCGCCGCAAATCAATGTTTTGAAGTGAAGATTTCATGATCTGTTTGTCATAAAACCACAGGAGAGTAAGTATTAATAAAGTACGGTGTTTACATTATCTGTTGTGCTGCTGCAAGCGAGAATTTCATTGTTCCCTTTCGGCGCATATGATAATAAACCACTTTTGATTCTTGACCATGCAAAATACAGATTACCTATCTGTTAATGATATGGTGATTAGGTTAATTAATATTTTATTTCTGATTATCTTGCACAGTTCAATCTAATTGGGGATTTATTATTTATATTTCGGCCTGGTGCGGTATTTTGAACTAATTGGCTATGAAATGCATTCTAGTATATAAAGTATAAATTCTACAATCAGCTGGCAGCTGAATTAGAAAGATGTGGGTTTAAACAAGTTATCCAGATTGGTGTAAAGTACTGAGAGTATGCTACTTTATAGAGATGTGGTTCTTCTGCTTAATTGTCAAAGACTTGAGGTGCTAATACTATCAACATAGAAAATGCTGGAAGTGCATGGTACAGTAAACCCTTTTTATTACAGACCCATTTATAAAGGATTTTGGTTATAGTCGACTGTCTTTTAAGAAGATAGACTCAAAATGTTGCAGTAACGCAGCGGGACAGGCAGCATCTCTGGAGAGAAGGAATGGGTGATGTTTTGGGTCGAGGCACTTCTTCAGAACACAGGCTACATTGAAATTGACAGGGCATTGAAATTGACAGGGCATTGCAATTGACAGGGCATTGAAATTGACAGGGCATTGAAATTGACAGGGCATTGAAATTGACAGGGCATTGAAATTGACAGGGCATTGAAATTGACAGGGCATTGAAATTGACAGGGCAATGAAATTGACAGGGCAATGAAATTGACAGGGCAATGACATTGACAGGGCAATGAAATGAACAGGGCATTGAAATTAACAAGAAATCTCTCCAATTGACACTTAACCACCAAACAATGTGACAAACAGTCTTTAGTATTTTTAGCTTGCAGTAACAAAATACATTTTTCATTATTAAAAATAACTTTATTTATAAAAAGAACATTGCTTCATGGAGTGACCGTTGTTGGAGTGGAGTGAATCCCTTACTCGGTTGCGCAGACAATCGGCAATAAAGGACACCATGTCATCGTCCCGCTCTCCCATGGTCTGGTTATAACGAGGGTTTACTGTATTTGATCTGATAGAAATGTATAAAATCATGACAAGAACAGAAAGGGTGATTGCACAGTCTTAAACATACAGAACGTAGAAAAGTAATGCACAGGAACAAGCCATTTGGCCCACAGTATCTACACCAAACATGATGCCAAGCTAAACTAATCTCAACTGCATGCACATGATCAATACCCCTCCATTCCCTGCACATCCATGTACCCATCTAAAAGCCTCTTAAAAGTCTACGACTGAATCTGCCTCCACTGTCATCCCTGGTAGCAGATTCCAGGCACCCACCAGCTTCTGTAAAAAAAACAAATTGCCCCGCATATGTTCTTTAAACTTTGCCCCTTTCACCTTAAAGCTATGATCTCTAATCTTTGACATTTCCACCCGAGGGTAATGGATATGACTGTTTACCCCATCTTTTCCTCTCATAATTTCATATACTTCTATCAGGTCTCCATTCAGTCTGACATTCCAGAGAAAACAATCCAAGTTTGTCCAAGCTCTCCTCTAGTTAATCGCCTTTAATCTAGGCAGCATTCTGGTAAACTTCTTCTGCACAGTCTCCAAAGCTTCCACATCCTTCCTGTAGTGGTGCAACCTGGATTGTATGCAATACCAATATTCCAATAAAAAGCTGGAAATTACCCCTTTTATTCCTCCTGCCCCCTTCCCCAAGGAATCCCCCTGCTCCCCTTTTTGTTCCATCCATTTGGGCATGCCCTCTTCCAGGCAATCCAACTTGTTCTATTCCCTTGCTCAAGGCTGGGTCCCTTGCCACCCCCTCCAGGGCCTTCTGCCTCTCCTGCTGTCTCTGCTAAATGCGTTTTGGTTTAGTATAAAGACACAGCGCGGAAACAGGCCATGCGGCCCACCGAGTCCACGTCGACCAGCGATCCCTACACACTAACGCTATCCTACACACACTAGGGACAATTTACAATTATACCAAGCCCATTAGCCTACAAACCTGTATATCTTTGTGTTTTAATCTGAGGATTATGATGCTAAAGGCCACAATGAGGCAGAGATCAAATGCACCCACTTGTGGTCTCCTCCTTCCTCACCTCAATAGTGTGACAAAACCTGAGCTTTAGAACCAGTTGCAAAGAGATATGAATATTTTTTAATTTTAAAAACTATTTAAATTTAAATTGATTTCAATTGTTTTGAACATCTGATTATCAGACTCGTTTACCACTATTTGGTTGGTTTGGGGGAATTCAGCATTTTGGGATCTGTTTGCCAGCGGCAGTCTGCTTTGCCTTGCATGACAGTCGCTGGATTTAAACTTTGAATTAGTTGGGAGATACATAGTCATTTAGCTAACTCCAAAGACGTACAGGTATGTAGGTTAATTGACTGGGTAAATGTTTTAAAAAAATTGTCCCTAGTGGGTGTAGGATAGTGTTAATGTGCGGGGATCGCTGGGCGGCGCGGACTTGGTGGGCCGAAAAGGCCTGTTTCCGCGCTGTATATATATGATATGATGATATGATATGATAATGCAGCCACATATAACATATAGGCCTTGAATATAATTTTTGATTGTACCTTGTTTGCTGAATGCTGACGGCACTGTCAGATCATCACCATACGTAGACTGTGTGTTACTAATCTGTTGACTATGTCATGTGATTTGACAGTACTCTGAGATTCAATGCTCCAAAAATATCTCTATTCATTGACTCATTATCTTCTTTTGGAGTTAAGTTTAACCACCTAAGCTTTGTATCAGTAAAATCATTTGTATGTGGTATGTACTTTGCTAAGACTTCGTTTGTGTTGAATATTTAATAGAGGAGGTGCTGCAAAAGACGTTTGTGCTTAAATAGCTGGAATGTTACCGTGCTTGGAGTAGACATCTAACTAGCTGACAGATATCAGGCCTCTGACAGTACATTCTACACTTATTCCATTGCCAGTTTGTAATTTTCAATAGGAAAGTGTGAGATTAGGCAAGCAAATAGGGATCCCGGAGTGATGAATAATCTACATTTACGTTTTGGGTAAGAATATATGTTGATGTGTGTATTTATGTATCAACTTATGCTGTAAAGATATGGGATGAATGTCAGTTTTTGAATTATACGAGTTTCAACGCGAGGTGCCAACTCTCTGTAGTTCAAGGATATATTAACATGACATAGAAGCAGATAATGCTTGTAAAGTTGAGAGCAGGTAGCAACTGTGGAGAGGTAAGTGGTTAAATCATTAATGTCTCAGGTCAGTTGCTTTTCATCCAGTTAGGTGATTGAAGCAGTTAGAGAAATAAGCTTTGAGCTAGTACAGAGTCAAGGAAAGGGGAAAGACAGGAGAGAACAAATGGAAGATATGTGGTAGTTTAAAAAGCAGCAATGTGTAAATGCCAGGAGAATGATATGTGATTAGCATCGGTAATGGGGCAAAAGAAGGAAAAAATGTTTCTGGCGGAGGTCAACTTGCCATAGTATTAATTTGAAATAAATGAATGATCTGAAATTGGTGGATTTGTTGTTAAGTCAGAAAGGCTGGAAAGTGCACCTTGTCCAAATGTAAACAGTTGGTATTGGAAGACTAACTTGTACAACTGAGCCGATTCCTCAAAATAAGTTAGCGGGGATTTCTTGTGGTCATGAAAGGAATTAAAAACATTTGGTGTTATCTGAAATGATGGAAGATTTTGTAACGTAAAATAACAAAATGAGTGTACAGTAACGTTTCTGGCCTCTATTATGCCTTTTTCCAGCTCTTAACTGTAAGTATGGCATTCAGTCACATGTCCTTCTAATCCTCAAAACCATTCTCCCCAGCAATTCTCCCAGTTAATCAACTTTGTCCATAGTTAACTTGCAAGCGGTGCTTCAACTCTTCCTCACTTTTGAGTGGTAGATAATTTTCAACATGACTCGCCCTGACGATCATTCAGAATGGGATGAAGAATTGGTCCTGCCTAGAACCATCTGCAAATTGCCACTTTCTGCAATAACTCACCAAGGCTTAAAGGCAGTAATTTATAAACATGCAACCTCTGTCATCTGACAGCAGTCTAATAGGAGCATCTATCTCCAGCTCAAAATCCCCCTTGAAGTTGCAAACCATCATGATTTGGAAATATAACATCCCTTGCCTTTGCTTGGTCAAAATGCTACAATGCCATTGCAGTCAGCACTATGCTTTTGCCAGATGCATTGTAGCAGCTCAAGAGGGCTCATTACCATCTTTTTGGTCAATTAAGGAAGGCAGTAAATACTGATCTAGGCCATACCTTGTGAATGAATAGAAGAAAATCATGGCTGTGTTCAGATATTTATGGCTGTATTTAAATCTTGCAGTGACTGAAAGCCAGTGTCTCCACAAAACCTCGCTGCCATGGTATCTCTGCAACAAAAGATATGTAAGCAGATTACTGATGCATGTAAATGTGAGATGGCCTTTCTGAACGAAAATGTAAATTGGGAATTTGTTTAAAAGTGTCAACATTCTGTGGAATACCATGCAGTGAATCACTGGACAATTAAGTCCCATTTTTAAAGTTCACTGATAAATCTTCACCTCATTTAACATGTTCTGCACTGAATGAGCTGGTATTCTGATGAGAAAATGACTGCTTTTTGGGATGCACAATGTTCTGAACTTGCTCCAGCACGGAAAATGAATAGATGTTTCATTGAGATATAACTTAAAGGGTAAAGTGATCAATCTGTGGCCAACTAAAGAGGTTAAGGGTTGTACGAGATTAAACGAGGAAGCTAATAACATTGCCCGCAAGCGTAGAAGGGCCTGTCCCACTTAGGCGATCTTTTTGGTGACTGCCGGCGACTGTCAAAGTCGTAGCAGATCGCCGAACTTTTCTTTTACCCGCCGACAATGACCACGACAATGCCGAGTCAGGTCGAGATTACAGCGTCTTCTGAAACATCGCGAAAATTCCCACGCTGTCAATGCTTCTCCGGCGTCCTGGTTTTCGATGAAATCACTGACAAGTCAGTAAGTACTTGAGAGTTTTGAACTATAACACCTTGTATAGGTTACTTAAAAACCAGGCTTCACTGTAACAAGGAATAAACAGGATTTACTTCCAGTTTACTAATAGCTGTATTAATTTTTATTTTTTTTTAAGTGGTTAAGTGGATTTTTGTGAAAAGTGTGTGGGCGTTCTTTGAAAATGTAAGGGAGATGCATATCTGGTTTCTGGGTTGAATATCTGGGTTTGAAGCCCACTTTAAATGTAATGGCTGAGGCCAAAAACATTGCGAAAATCCCCACACTTACCTGACCGTCAAACTGTCGCCTCCAATCTACCTGTCAAATGTCCTGATGGTAAATAAATTGGTTAAACACAAGCATTTTATGGTATTTTGAAATGACTTTACTTATTTTAATATTATGTGCTTCTAAATGCCTAAGAGAACCTAGCAAACCTGGGGACAGCATGCGACAGCGCCCGCAATAAGCAACGATACCTGGCCACAAGCCAGCTGTCGCCGAGAGATTTCAAACCGTTTGATTTCTCGCGACGCGCCGAGATCCACTAGGATCTTTGGAAGACTCCTCACGATCATGCCCGCGACACCCCGGCGAACTGTCGGTGACAGCCTAGTCGCCGGCAGTCGCCTTAAAATCGCCTAAGCACTTAACAGGCACTTAAGTCTGTTTATCATTTTTTTCGTTTTGAAAGTTAGATTTTCTCAATCCTGTGGCTTTCATTTGTAATAGCAAGTAACAAAAAGTATTACAAAAATACGGTTAATCCTGCAGTTAATTACGTAACCAGGTAGATCTAGTTAACCAAATTGTGTACCAACTTACAACTTGTCCTGCCGGGTAATATAAATTTGTGAATTCTGCTATATTTAGCACAGCATTTAGTGCTTGCTATCTATGGAAAATTGACTTTGGTGACTAAGAGACTTCAATGAGACAATGGCAAAACGCATCTTTAAACCTAAATACTATGGGTTTAAAAAATAGTTTGTTTACCTTTTCTGATCTGTGAGTTAATCTGAGATAATGTGAGTGTTCAAAGCAGTCTGTTTTAAAATATAATCTACTGCACGCGTTCAACAAAATCTTGAAACTAGGTTAGTAAATGGACAAAATTATAATTAATTTCAACAGTAGGTAGCTGAAGTTTCATAAAAATTGGTTTAATAAATACGATTAAAGCAAAGTATGGTGGGACAGGAGATACATAGCATGTCCAAAGCATGGGAACTGAAGGAAACCATTAAGACTCATAATGATCACAGTAGCATGGCGGTAGAGTTGCTGCCTTAGAGCGCCAGAGTCCCGGATTTGATCCTAACTACGGGTGCTGTCTATATGTTTGTTCATTCTCCCTGTGACCGTGTGGGTTTTCTCCAGGTGCTCTGCTTTCCCACCACACTCCAAAGACGTACAGGTTTGTAGGTTAATTGGCTTTGGTAAATTGTAAATTGTCCCTCGTGTGTAGGATGGTGCTACTGTACGGGGTGATTGCTTGTCGGCGTGGACTTGATGGGCCGAAGGACCTGTTTCCGCTGTACCTCTAACATTGAAACATAGAAAATAGGTGCAGGAGTAGGCCATTCGGCCCTTTGAGCCTGCACCGCCATTCAATATGATCATGGCTGATCATCCAGCTCAGTAACCTGTACCTGCCTTCTCTCCATACCCCCTGATCCCTTTAGCCACAAGGACCACATCTAACTCCCTCTTAAATATAGCCAATAAACTGGCCTCAACTACCTTCTGTGGCAGAGAATTCCACAGACTCACCACTCTCTGTGTGAAGAAATGTTTTCTCATCTCGGTCCTAAAAGACTTCCCCCTTATCCTTAAGCTGTGACCCCTGGTTCTGGACTTCCCCAACATCGGGAACAATCTTCCCGCATCTAGCCTCTCCAACCCCTTAAGAATTTTATATGTTTCAATAAGATCCCCCCTCAGTCTTCTAAATTCCAGCGAGTATAAGCCTAGTCTATACAGTCTTTCTTCATATGAAAGTCCTGCCATCCCAGGGATCAATCTGGTGAACCTTCTCTAACGTTTACTGAAGTAAAGCTGCGGTATGTGTATAATAATAATAATAATAATAATAATATTCATTTATTGTCATTGCAACGAGTACAACGAAATTAAAAAATAGCCAATCCTGACGGTGCGTACAAACATATATGCAATAAATGCAAAAACAAATAAATACATAAATACAATTAAATACAATTATATGACCGATTTTTTAACGGTGTTGCCTAGTGCAAGGTAGTGTTCAGTTCTCGTATGGCCCTGGGGTAAAAACTGTTCTTAAGTCTGTTTGTTCGGGATTTGATCGACCTGAAACGTCGACCAGAGGGCAGATGAACAAACAGACGGTGGCCGGGGTGGGATGGATCTTTTATTATTTTGCCTGCTCTACTGAGGCAGCGTAGGCTGAACAGGTGCCAGAAGCTGGACACGTACTCAGTCACTAGAATGCATTACAGTTCATGAAATGTACCTGGATGCACCAGTTGATAGTCATACTGATAGCTTAAAGTACTGCAGTCATGTCCAGTCTAGAGCAGAGGAGAGAGTGACTACAGATGAGACAGGCATAGGGTATTGAAGATGGCATTGGTAGAGCCTTAGTCTTTACGCTTATCCAAGGAACATGAAATTCCTTCAGCCTGTGGGAGCAGAATAAGCAAACTGCACTGTGGAAAAGAATACCATTCAAAATGGGAAAGTGAAAAGGGATGAAGTAATGATCAGATAGATACTATTGGGGGGGGGGGGGCTGGGGGGTAAGATGCTGTGATGTACAGCAATGAGCTGAAAGCTGAACTACCTGTCCTGTGACAGGATAAAGTACATGTTGGTGCAGGAGAGGAAATTGAAGTGGCCAAATAAATACCCGATTGTTGTGGTGTTTGTGGAAACCAGTGACATAGACAGGATGAAGAAGGAGGTTCTGCAGATGCTGGTTTACACCGAAGATAGACACGAAATGCTGGAGTAACTCAGCGGGACAGGCAGCATCTCTGGATAGAGGGAATGGGTGACGTTTCAGGTCGAGATCCTTCTTCAGACTGAGACTCTCAGTGTGAAGAAGGCTCGACCCGAAACATCACCCATTCCTTCTATCCAGAGAGGCTGCTTGTCCCGCTGAGTTACCCCAGCATTTTGTGTGTATATTCTGATGAACGATTATTTGCCGATAGGTAATAACCCTTGGATTACTACATGAATTATTTGTAAATTGGCATAAAGCAGAAAGTTAACCATCCTAGAATTCCCAGTCTTGATTACTTTGGAATCACATCTTTTTAATAACGATCATATTGTATCCATTTATTTCTGTTCGTTTCATTAACTTGTCATGTTTTGAATGCTACATGTATGCAGATAAAAGACCATTAATTGTGCCATGTAACAAATTGATGTGACTCTAATAAGACTCTTATGTTGATTTGCTGTGCTCATTCGTTCCCCACTTTGGTTGTCACTAACCATTTTGATATCCTACATTATTGCCCTGTTCTATCTCATTAACTTTCTAAATTGCCCCTTACCAGAAAACTCCTTTTTAGGTTAAAGCCTCATCAATAACTCTAGTTATTCAATTCATAAAAACTGTTCCCGGTCCAGCTGAAGTGAAGACTGCCTCAACAGGTATCCTTGGAATAGGAAGAATATCCTATGAGGAACAAGTTAGCTGTTGAAAGTGTTTTCAATATCAAGAGTTAATATTATATGATTATCATAAAGGGTTCAGGCCCTAATTGTATGTTCACAAGTTATAGTCAGAGAAAGAAAAAAATGTTCAATCCTGTTAACTTGTTTGGTATGTCTGGCAGCATTTTGATTTGTTTATAGTTTGCAAATTTTGAATACCTGAATTACATAAGGGGGAGGGGGGGGGGGGGGGGGGGGATACCTGTGACAATCATAACATGACTGTGTGGCCAGATTCAGCTCAAACTCCATCATCAAGTTTGCTGATGACACTGTGGTGGTGGGCCGGATCTCCGACAACGATGAGAAGGCCTACCGGGAGGACGTGGCTGATCTGGGACTCTGGTGTCAGGACAATAGCCTCCTCTTGAATGTAAAAAAAACTAAGGAGCTGATTGTGGACTTTAGAAGGGCTCAACATCCAAGGACATACATGCCACTGGAAATAAATGGGTCTACTGTGGATAGGGTGAGCAGTTTTAAAAACTTGGGAGTCCACATCAAAGAGGATCTGACATGGGCAACGCACATTGCCGCACTGGTGGGTAAGGCAAAGCAGCGCCTTTACCACCTTAGACAGCTGAGGAAATTCAGAGTGTCTCTGAGGATCCTTCATTGCTTCTACTCTGGGGCTGTAGAGAGCATCCTGTCCGGCAACATTACAGTCTGGTTTGGGAACAGCTCTGCCCAGGACAGGAAGGTCCTGCAGAGAGTAGTGCGTTCGGAACTACACTCGCCCCCCATGCAGGACCTATACATCAGGAGGTGTAGATCGAGAGCAAGCAAGATTATGAGGGACCCCTGCCACCCCAGCAACGGACTGTTCCAGATGCTATGGTCAGGCAAACGCCTCCGCTGTCACGCTGTGAAAACAGAGAGGATGAGACGGAGTTTCTTCCCACAGGCCATCAGGACTGTTAACTATTATAACTCCAGGGACTAAATTTTGTCTTCTCTGTATTAACATTTATTTATATGCTGTAACTGTAATTCTTTTTTTTGCACAATCCGCAGGCATTGCCACTTTCATTTCACTGCACGTTGTGTATGTGCATGTGACAAATAAACTTGACTTGACTTGTCAAATAACTGTGAGATTATTTCTGACTTGGAAGCTTATAAAAGAATGCAGAAGTAACTTTGTGCTATTGTAATTGAAGATATTTGAAATAATTAAAAGTATGAAGTAACAGGAATTTGTTAATGGATGAATGCGTTGCACCACCATCATGGAAGTTTGATTTCCCTTTTCCATTGACCAACCACACTGTTGAAGGTTCAGTCTGGAAAGAGGAGATCAGGCCCTGCTCACAACAAGATTGGGGCAAAAAACAAAATGGTGGATGAGCTCAGCAGTCAGGCAACTTCTGTGGAGGGAATGGAGTGACGATGTTTTATGTCAAGACCCTTAGATTTCTCAGTCTGGAGAAAGGACCCGACCAGAAACGTCATCTGTCCATTTCCCCCACAGATGCTGCCTGACCGGCTGAGTTCATTTAGCACTTAGATTTTTGCTCAAGATTTCAGCATCTGTAGGCTCTTGTGTCCAACACGATTGCAGTATTAGTTTCTGGAAAATAGTTTATCGTCTATGCAGAGTCCTGGTGAAAAGTAATCACACATTTTTATCAGAGGGAATGGAAAATTTATAATTGAGAAACAGAAACATCTCTTACGTTTGTTTGGTCATCCTAAGTGATTGTGTGCGTAATGTAACCTTGGTCATTACGTCCTCAGAAATGGTACATTTCACTGGTGTTGCTGTTGTGTTAATGGCCTGAATTTCCCTGTGAAATGACAGCAATTCCACATGAAACCATCAGCATTTGCCTGGTAAGTATCAAGAAGGTCAGGACTTCCTGATGGGCATTCAACAATATCGTACTACTCGGGGAGTATCCACTGAACCTGTAACCTGTGTTCGGATAACCTTGGTGAAGGAACAGCATCTCTGTAATTTTCAACGGAAGAAACAAGAACATGGGTTAGAAATATATTTTGCATCATTTTAAAATCATTGTTCACTAATATTTTTATTTAACTTTTACTGTTAATTATTTTTTTTAATTCATAGTTGTCCATCTGCATATCAGAGACAGAATCGTATTTTGGCAGCTGGCTAGGCAGGTGATTAACTATGTCAAGTTTCTTTAAGCATCAATGTGGGTCGAGCTTGTAACATGATTAGATTTATGCCAGCGTTTCTGCAAGAAGGCTAGCGATTGAATAGCCACACAAAATAAGCTCATTTGTATCGAGTAGGTGAGCAACAAGGTGCACATTGTCCAAAGCTGCTGGGAAGTTCTGTCCTATTCCTGGTGCTCCATTCTTACTGGGGCAAAGCAAGGTGTCTGTGTAGCCAAAGATTAAGGAAGAATGGGCGGCATAGTGACGCAATGGTAGAGGTGGTACCTTGCAGCGCCACAGACCCAGATTTGATCCTGGCTACGGGTGTTGTGTGTATGGAGTTTGTATGGTCTTCTTGCGACCCTGTGGTTTTTCCCTGGGTCCTCTGGTTTCCTCCCACATTTCAATGACATGCAGGTTTGTGGGTAAATTGGCTTCGGTAAAGATTGTCAATTGGCCCTAGTGTGTATGATAGTGTGGGGATCACTGGTCAGCACGGACTCCGTGAACTGAAGGGCCGGTTTCCGCGGTGTTCCTCTAAAATTAATTTTTGCAACATTTTGTTTGCAGAACATAAAATAATAATATGCAGAACATAAAATATGTTCACGTTTCGTATATTTTCAGAACTTTTTTCCTGTTGATTTTAGATAGAACATTTTGTGCATTTGGTGACCATGCACATATAGTACATTCAAGAGTGTAAACCAAAATAAAATGTAACGTCCATTCAGAAATGTTCTTTTCAACTCTACCGATTTCAATACAAATAGAATAATCTTGTGTTGTTATTGAGAAAACGATGACGCACGCTCTAATCTTGATTTGTTTCCTTCTGCAGAATCTGCAGCTCTTTAGATTTCGCCATGTCTGGAAGCGGGTCCGTCCTTCAGCAGTTTATCAGTGGGTTGAAGAGCCGCAGTGAGGAGACCAGGGCTAAATCTGCCAAGGACCTGCAGCACTATGTTACCACTGAACTTCGTGAGGTACAACCAATTAGTCATAAGGATTGTTCAAAGTCATCTGCAGGTTTATGAAAATGTGTTAAAAAAAAATTCAAAACTCGGTTTGTTTTACTACATTTGGTTACTGAGCATGCTGATTAGGAACACAACACTTTGAAATTTATAGTCATCAATCACGGAAGCCATCCCTGCAGTCCACTGAGTCTACGTCAACCATCAAGCACTAATTTCACACCAATCCCATTTAATTTTACCTGTATATATATATATATCCCAATCAATATCACCCCCTTCCCCTCCACCCCAACCCCAGATACCTCTACTCACCAACTCACCTGTGGCACTATATGGTAGCCAATTCATCTACCAACCCGCAAATCTTGATAAGTGCCAGCAAACTGGAGCCCATGGTGGAAACGTACACAGTAACAGGGAGAACATGAAAGTTCCACACGGGCAGCACCCAAGATCAGGTTAAACTCAAGTCGCTGGTGCTGCGAGGCAGTAATTAGCTGCAATTTGGTCTGAATTTGCAGTCTGTCCCAAATTTGGTGCATGTTAATTTACTAGATTTTGCTGGCCTGCTCTCACCAAATAGGTCCCTATTTCCGTGGGTCACTTTCCCTAGTTCGGGAAGATCAAAATGGCCACAAAAGGCCTGCGATAGAGTGGCAAGGCCTAAATCAGTGGCCTGACCTTGACCAAGGTTCTCTGATGCCCTTGACATCTCACTGGAAATTTGACAACTGGTCAAGCTCTTGGCCAGCTTTGCTAACTTTCAAAGCTGTCAAGGTCATTAAATCGCATAGTCTCTCCTCTTAACTGAGCCACTCTGTCTCAGACAGCACCCTGGTGAATCCACTCTGCTTCCTCTCAAGTGTAAACATTGTTGTGGAATCAGAACGGCACTTAGTATTCCAAACGTGGCTTCACCAATGTTTTATAAAGTTTTACCGTAACTTCTCTGCTCTTATTCTCTATCCTGGCTAATGTAGGCAAGTATCCCACGTGCTTTTTTTCACCATCCAATATACTTATGAAGCCACCTTCGAGGATCCTTGGACTTGTGCGCAAAGTTTCCTCTGTTTCTCAATTCTCCCTGGGGCAATGTCTGTGATGTCCGGAAGCACTGTAAAATTAATATGGATAAAATAAACGATTGTCAGCTTAGAACATAGAATAATGCAGGCAGGCACTTTATGGCTGTTCCGACTGTGATGCCAATCTAATCAACCCCATCTGTCTGCACGTAGTCCACATGCCTGTATTTCCACTTGTCTGTCTAAATGCCTTTTAAACAGTGCTATCATATCTGCTTCTACCACCTTCCCTGGTAGCACATTCCAGGCACCTACCACTCTCTGCGTAAAAGAAATACTTGCCTCATAAATATCCTTTAAACTCCCCCCTCTCGCCTTAAACCTATGCCCTCTAGTACTTGACATTTCCGCCCTGAGGAAAGGACTGTGCCGCTCATCATTCTATGTACCTCGGGGCGACCTGACAGAAGTGTATTAAATTATTCCAATGTTTTTGTTTTGTTCTAATTTTTTTTGCTGAAAATGTAAAAATTGACAAAATATAAGCCTTTTAAATAATTAAAATCATAAATAATTGAGGTTGTGTGTCGGTCGCCTACCTTATTTGGAGACTATAGTATTTGTTATAGTGAATGGGCCTGTGGATCCTGCTTAAGGTCAAACCTTGTGCAGGATGTAAGAGTGCATTCCCCACCTTACTGTTGAGTATCTCAGCTACTCTGCCGAAGATAGACACAAAAAGCTGGAGGAACTCAGAGGTCAGGCAGCATCTCCGGAGAAAAGGAATAGGTGACATTTCGGGTCAAGACCCTTCTACAGACCTTTCTCGACCCGAAACATAAACCTATTCCTTTTCTCCAGGGGCGCTGCCTGACCCGCTGAGTTACCCCGGCTTTTTGTGTCTTCAGTGTAAACCAGCATCCGCAGTTCCTTCCTACACAACTCTTATCCGCCGTTGGGTTCGCTTGGGAATACAACAACTGCTTGCAGCGTTGAAATCACTGCGGACGCCTGTATATTTGCCATGCATGCAGTTGTCCTGAAGCTTCCCTGTATTTATGCTGAGAATTACCATCAGTTCCAGCAAAGTCAGGCAGTGTCCAGTCCAAGTTTCATTTTCTTGGAAAACACATCTTTAGAGCGAATGAAAATTCTTTCGAATGGACTTTTATTGGATCCCTTTTTGAGAAACGATGGCTCTAAAATATTTCGGGGCTCCACAGTCCTCCCAGTGATGTTGTTTTTATTTTGCCAGTGACCAATCTAGTGCTTTGCATTTTTTAATCTCCCACTATCATCTCTCGTTCCTGGGTAAACAATTAAACAGTGCGATTAAAAACGAAACCTCTGGGGCCAGCTCGTCGGCCTTCAATTCTTTGCATCAACTGGTATCTTGTGATGAATGTTACGCGAAGATTTAAGAAACGTTTTAAACCTCATCAAAATGACGTGCGCAGGTTTACAATGTTTTAACTTCTAACATGTGTCTATTTAGGTTAATCAAGAGGAAGTCACCTCTTTCTATGATGAATTGAACCATCACATTTTTGAACTGGTTTCCAGTTCCGATGTGAACGAGAGGAAAGGAGGTATCCTGGCAATTGGTGCGTTGGCTTTGGTACAAGTAGAAATAAAGACTATGCTGTAAAATTTCTGGCTATGTTTAAAACCTATGCAAGAGTTTGTCATATCACATTTTAGCACACTCTAGGACACCCTGTGGTGGGATGGTATTCGCTCTTAATTAGTACGTTACGAAGAATAATTTTTAAAGTTAATAGCTGCGGGGAAATGAGCAGTTTGTAGCGCTGTCTTTTTGCTTCCTTGGAATGCGCAATAGAATTCTGATAACCTGGCACACTTTGGTGGTACCAGCCTGACAGATTTTGGGAACCAGTGGATGTTAATCCTTCTAACACCTGAACACACATTTAATGTACAATGTTTTGAGATCTTATGCAGTAATATAATACATTTTGCAGTGAACCCTATGAGCTTAAACCCTATTAGCTTGAAGTGGGGCCCTTGACAGTTGAAAGGAAGCATTAGAAATGGGGCCCTTGTGAGTTTAAAGGGAGCAGGGAAACATGGGCCCTGGTAAATTGAAGGGGCGCTGGGGAGCAGAGGTCCCAGTGAGTTGAAAGGGAACAATGATTGCATGGTGTACCAGTTGCTGAGCCATCAGCATTTCTGAATTGTTGGATAGCAGATTATCAGCTTTATTCTAGTTTGTGCACCTATTTTAATCTTGAGGTACAGTCGAAAAGCTAAAAATGGGTTGAAATACGAGGAAATTTCTGTTATGTATAAATGCAAGGTTATTTTCTTTTGAAAGGATAATCACAGAAAATGTATTTTGAAGCTAATATGTCTGAATATTTCTAAATTTGCTGATAGGATCTCTATTTTTGATTGTAGCTACAAATATTTATTCTCAACTTTTTTAGTTTGTTCACTGTGATAATCAGTCATGTTTCCTGTTATCTGATGTGTGAAATTGTTTTTCAATCCAAATGCAGTAAGTCTGATTGGGGTTGAAGGAGGCAGTGCCACCCGAATCACACGGTTTGCCAATTACCTGCGGAACCTATTCCCATCCAGTGACCCAGTCGTAATGGAAATGGCTTCAAAAGCCATGGGCTGCCTTTCCATGGCTGGTGATACCTTCACAGCTGAGTACGTGGAGTTTGAAGTCAAACGTGCCCTGGAATGGCTGGGGGCGGATCGCAATGAAGGAAAGCGTCACGCTGCGGTAATTGCTGCCTTCAACTGGTTTTACCGACGTGAAAGTTACAGAAGGGGGGAAGTATTAAAAATGTGTGATCCTACTGTCTCCGTGTGGGTGGGGGATTGCAGAAGCAAAACAGGGAACCTATTGGTAAATCTGCTTCTTGTGTAAAAGCTGGTTTTGCAACTTGCAATCATTCTTGCCCATTCCAATACTACTTGTTGTTTAGAGGCAGTTGGTCTATTTCTATTTATTTAGCTAGCTACAAGAAGGTGTGGATGGAAGCTGACCCTTTCATGTTTTTAAACATTTTCTTCAGTTCAAGGAAGCCGGTTGTCTCCATTTGGTGCATTCTAATTGCAACGAGCATGTGATTCAATGGGGTAAAAATAAGGAAGATTTTACTAATTATCACAGCAAATTATAGTATTCTTGTACAATAGTTCTCTTAGTTATCACAAAATCAGCATACCCCACTTATCCATTGTCACCAACATTTTCCAAAAGATACTTGTTTTGTAAAATGTGTCACCCCAGGGTATTTCAGAGCAAGTTATTTCCATTCAGGATCATTGTCCAAAGCTGTCCTCTTTAATTGACTTGCATGGTTTTAATATGCTAGTCTTTGGGTCAGGGTAAGAGATGTTTTCTTTATTTATACAAGTCACATACATCCAGTTTCCAAAAAGAGGGCTTGCATTAATATAGAAACAGACAGAGATACCCGAGTGCTTCACATACAATTAATTATAACTTGAAATTCTCTAGTCTGACACTCCAGGGACCCGAAACGTCACCCATTCCTTCTCTCCAGAGATGCTGCCTGTCCCACTGAGTTACTCTAGCATTTTCTGTCTACTCTAAGGATATGACAGGTGCCAGATCACAGAAAATCTGAATCACTGAAATTCTGACAGGATATCCATTCTTTTTAATGTATAGACACACTAGATCACATGAGAGTTTCGAGAACTGCCCGTGATCCAAAGTTTCCGTACGTCGGAGACGCTGTCAACTGAGATCCCTGTGGGATGAGATTGTAAACGTGGTATTGGTAGGTTAATTAACTAGAGATTAGTACAGTTCTTAGTTAATTTCAGATCTCGGATAGATCTCAGTTACTTGCCCTCTCAGCCATTGACCGACTTGCTGAATGTTTCTGGCACTCTGTTTATATTACAGATTTCCATTTTTTTAAGCAAACAATTAAAACATTTTTCAGTACTTTTACTGAGCAAGAAAAGTTGGATAACACAAGGAAAATTCTGTTTCTTAAAGAGCCAAAGCCAATCATGTAACATTTAACCCATTAGACCCAGGCAAATTTCAATGTAATGTCTCGCTCAAAAGATGGCCCCTTGGACAATAAAAATCATCCTCGTGTGGCAACCTAGTTTATACACATGTGTCTGGTATTTAGATTATACTCTTTGTGAGCTGAGTTTGTCATGAACTTCTCTATGCTAATGTTGGGTAATGCCCATTGGCCTCACTTTTAAAGCATTGATTATAACTTTTGAAGGTTTATTTCTTTTAGCTCCAGACTTCCTACTTTTCGCCTGAAGGTAGTGCTGCACATTGAGATATTGTTTTATCGGCTCTGACAGTTTCTGGACACCATGTTTATGTACATTATTTTTGGTGGTTGAGTTTAGATTGCATATATGTTTGGCCTTGAAAGCGTTCAATCCTGAAATTACCGGATTACCGAAATCATGCCAAGGGTCTGGTGAAATTCTGGCTCCAGAAAGCTTAATTGATTTTATTTGTCAGTATTCCACTCCTGTTCTCCCTCTATAGAATCAACAATGACGGTGTTATGATGAGCCAGCTCACCAGCTGAGAGGGCCTAATTTTGCATAGATCATTCTCGTGTGTTGATATGGTGACACCTAGGCTCGATGGGCCAAATGGCCTACTCCTGCACCTATTGCCTATTGTCTATCCCTGAATGAAACTTATGTTTGATGACACGATTAATTCACCTCGTGGATAAATGCAAAAAAATGATTGTTGATGAAATTTCTTTATACCGATCATAGGAATTTTGAATGATTCAAAGGGAATAAGAGTTAGATATATCTCTTAGATATACATCTTCGGGTTAACGGAATCAAGGGATATAGGGAGAAAGCAGGAACGGGGTACTGATTTTGGATGATCAGCCATGATTATATTCAATGGCGGTGCTGGCTCAAAGGGCTGAATGGCCTACTCCTGCATGTATTTTCTATGTTTCTATGAACAGTAGAATTATGCAGTATGGGCTTGCAGCAGAAAAGGGCATATTTTTGTCTATACTTCCTATGGTAAAAGAGACATAGGTCTGAGGTCTGAGGTCGGGACGATTGTCATTACAGAATTATTTATTTCTTCAAATAACTTGTTCCATTTTACAATATTGCACCCTAACTGTTAAAAATTTCCCAAGCTGTTTCTAACCTGTACCATGATATATTTTTTGTGATTTTTATTTTTCATTTACAAAGAAACAAGATTTATTTACATGAAGTGCCCAATAAAATAATGTGAAACTATTTGTCTAAGAATAAAATATCTTATTCCGAGGTAATATTCTCACCTATATATTTCTTGGAAAAAACAGAAGTATACCTGTAGATGGTTATGCATGCAACCTATACTGTAGCTACCTTATCACCACTAACCACGCCCCATCCTATTAGTACAACTGTAGTCTCCTCCCTTTGTTCCACCCTTTTTAGGTCCCGGTACGTCTGAAGGCTGGATGCAGTCAGTGCTGGGACGTGTGTGCCATGTGCTATAATAAACTACCAGTAAAGGTTACAGTGTGTCAGAGAACACTCCTTTACATGGTGTCAGAAGTGGGATGCGAGCGTTTCCCGTTTACCGGTTTTCATTTATTTTGTTCCCGTTAGTGCCCAGTTTCGGGTTTCCCTCGATATGGCGTCCTCATGCCGAAAGCCATCTCCCCTTGTCTTCGATGCCGACATTGCGGAACGATGGTCGACTTTTGTGATGGACTACACTCACTACGTCAATATTGCGAACCGGAACGACCCAGCCGCGGTCAAAGCATCACTTTTGCTCAACCTGGCCGGTCCCGACGCAATGAAGAGAGCTCAAGCCTTTGTCTATGCACCAGCGGTCCTGGATGACAACGACCAGCCGGTCGAGCCAGCTGAATCGGCCGACGACCCGGTATGTCTTTTGCGCAAATTCGCGGAGCTATGCGACCTGCCCTCCAACCGTATACTGGAGCGGGCCAGGTTCTTCTCACGCAAGCAACAGCCGGATGAACCTGTTGAATGCTTCATTGCCGACCTGCGACACCTTGCCCAGCGGTGCCGATTCGAAACCATGCGCGACCAGCTCGTCAGAGACATTCTCGTTACCGGTATGGTCGATCAGAAGCTGCGTGCCGACCTGCTGCAACGGCCTGACCTAACCCTGACTCAAGCAATGCATGCGTGCCGCATTGCCGAAGTGGTCCACCATCCTCACGGACAGAGGGGGTCTGACAACCGAGCCGTAAATTTAACTGGAGTTGCTGGACAACGACGGATGAGGGAGAACTTTCGCCCTCCACAGCGGCCCGTTCGCACACCCCGGGACCCAAGATCTAACAAGTGTCCTAACTGCAGCTACGTACACTCCTCAGAATCACAGTGCCCAGCCCTTGGGAAGACATGCAATTTCTGCGGGAGAAGAAACCATTTTGCAGCTGCCTGCCGATCCCGTGGGAAAGTTCCCTCCGCTCCCAGACAACTCCTAGACAATCTTTTGCAGGTTGATAGCGAGATGGACTCTGAGCCCAGCTTTTCCACGGGAGATGTAAGTATTTACACTCTCCTCCACAGCCGATCTCGCCTCCCCGATCCTTCTGTGAACATAACTGTCAACAATAAGTGTTTCTCTGCTAAACTTGACACGGGGGCGAAGGTGAACGTAATGTCAACAAAGCTGTTCCACCGGATAAGGAATAATGAGCTGCTGATTGCCGACCGCTCTGTTTTGCGTGCCTATGGGGGAGAGGAACTAACACCTGTGGGGAGGGCGACCTTCCACTGCGTGCTGCAGGAAGGTTCCCAGGACCTGTCTTTCTTCATTCTGGACAGTGACTGTGTGACGTTGCTTAGCAACCGGGCATGCCAGGATCTTGGGCTGGTGTCGTTTAACCATACGGTCCACAAGGTGCAACCTGTGATGGATCCACTATGTGAGTACCCAGACCTGTTTGACGACAAGCTGGGGAAGCTGCCGGTGGTGTACAAGATCGCGACAGACCCATCTGTGGAGCCCGTGATCCGTCCACCCCACAGGGTGTCTTTTGCCATGAAGGGCAAAGTGGAGAATATGCTCAAGGACATGGTCAACATGGGAGTGCTGGAGGCTGTCAGCGATCCAACCGTATGGGTCTCCACCATGGTCGCCACGTTGAAGAAAGGAAAAAATGAGATACGGGTGTGCATTAACCCCAAGGACTTAAATATGGCAATTAAACGGCCCCACTACCCCATGAGGACTGTCGAAGATGTTGCCGCCCAGGTGGGACAAGCTACTGTGTTCTCCGTCCTCGATGCAAGGAGCTCGTTTTGGCAGATACCCCTGGACAAACGCTCCACGGATCTGACCACGTTCAGCACGCCCTTCGGCAGGTTTAAGTTTTTACGGATGCCGTTCGGCATCAACTCTGCCAGCGAGGTATTTCAGCGTTCTATGGAACAACTCTTTGCAGGTCTGCCCTGCGCGATTATTGTGGATGACATTCTGGTCTATGGGAGGGACGTGGCCGAACATGACCACAACCTCCGGCGGATTTTGGACCGTGCCCGGCAGATAAATTTGAAGCTCAATCGGTCAAAGTGCAAGTTCCGGGTGCCTGAGGTCACATACGTCGGACACATCTTCACAGCCCAAGGGTTAAAGCCAGACCCGCAAAAGACCAGCGCCATCTCTGAGCTGCCGGCCCCGACTGACGCTGTCAGTCTGCAGCGCTTCCTGGGCATGGTGAACTACCTGGGGAAGTTTATCCCCGACCTCAGCGAGTTGAGCGCACCCCTGAGACAACTCACAAAGAAGGACATTGCCTGGGCATGGTTTCCACACCACCAGCAGGCGTTCGACCTGCTGAAGACGAGGCTGGTCAGCACACCAACACTAAGGTTTTTTGATCTGCTGCTTCCAATCGTGGTCACCTGCGACGCCTCCCGATTTGGACTGGGTGCTGCCTGCCTGCAACTCCACGCTGACGACTCGCTGCAGCCTATCTCCTATGCCTCTAGGACAATGACGGCCACAGAGCAACGCTATGCTCAGATAGAGAAGGAGCTGCTGGCGGTGGTTTTCGCGTGTTCGAAGTTTAGAGACTTCTTATTCGGCACCAGGTTCACCATTGAAACGGATCACCAGCCACTGGTGACAATACTTAATAAACCGATACACTGCGCTCCTGCCAGACTACAGCGGATGATGCTGCAGCTACAGCGCTTTGACTTTAAGATCGTATATAAGAGGGGCACCGAGATGCATGTGGCTGATGCACTGTCCCGGGCCCCCCGGACCTCCTGCGACCAGCACCCCTTCGAGCAGTCGGACTTACAGGTACTGAACGTCAACTTCGTCCCTTCTCACCAGCTGAAATGCCTGGTTGAACACACCGCAAACGACCCCGACCTGCAGCAGCTTGCTGCTGTCATCAAGCGCGGGTGGCCCACCAAGCGGAATTCGTTGCCTGCCAGCGTCCACCCCTATTTTTTGGTCCGCGATGAGTTAGTCCTCCGGGATGGTATTATTATCAAAGGGCACAAGGTTGTCATCCCGGAATCACTGCGTGGCTTGTATTTTGATGCCGCCCACATGGGACATCCCGGTGCAGATGCCACCATCTCACATGCCCAGGACCAGTACTACTGGCCGGCCATGGCTAAATACATCCAAGCCCGAGTCGATTCCTGTCCGGACTGTCACTCGCTTGCCCCGCATCAGCAAAGACAGCCACTTTTGCAGCAGCCTGCACCTGAAATGCCCTGGACTTCTCTGGCTGCCGACATTTTCGACTGGCGTGGTAAGCAATACCTTGTGCTAGTAGACTCTTACTCGAATTGGTTCGAGGTGGACTTCCTCCCTGCCATCACCTCCGAGATGGTGATCAGCAAGCTTCGCCGCCACTTTGCCACGTTTGGTTCCCCTGTCCGGCTGCAGACAGACAACGGTCGCCAGTTCACCAGCGCTGAGTTTCGAGCGTTTGCCACAAAGTGGAACTTTAATCATTTCACTAGCAGCCCGGAGTACCCTCAAAGCAATGGTCTAGCGGAACGGGCGGTCCGGAGCGCTAAGCACCTGCTTGAACAAACCCGCCTCTCGAACGGGGATTTCTATCAGTGTCTCCTGAACCTTCGCAACATTTCTCGAGACATTTCCATGGGATCCCCTGCCCAGCGACTCATGTCCCGAGTTGTCCGCCCTCCGATGCCTATTGCCCAGCAGTCCCTGATGCCTAAAGTCCTGCAGCCTGCTGATGTCCAGAAACGTATTGCCCAAAAACACGAGATCCAGCGACGGTCGCATGATAAATCCTGCCGCCCTCTTTCTCCACTGATGCCGGGACAGGTCGTCCGTTTGCAGACGTCCACCGGCTATTCCCGACTTGCCACCGTCGTCGGGTTTGACACCGCGCCACGTTCCTACCTCGTGGATTTCGAAGGGACTGTCTACAGACGCAGCCGCCAGCACCTGTTGGCGGTTAACGAGCCCAAACCACCTCCTGCGGTTCCGTATACCCCTCCATCGCGTGTCGAGCCTTCCTCCACTAACGTACCCTCTGCTCCCTGCATGCCACGGTCGGTCCTTTTGCCTCGGGTAGCCCCCCCTGCTCCTCCCGGGCTTGCTCCCCAGGCTCTGTTGTCCCCTGCAAAATCTTCTCTCTCTCCAACTTCAACTCGTTCTACCCCTTCATTTTCGCCTGGCTCTCCTGTGTCTCTCCGTTCCCCCTGCAAGCTGGGTTCTCCACCCAGCTTCTCTCCTCCTGTTTCTGTTCTTGTCCCCCCTCCTACTCTTTCGGGCGGGGAGGGTGAAGGTGCTGTGCGCACTCGCTCGGGTCGGATTGTAAAACCTCCGGCTCGCTACGGAGAATATGTCTAGCTTTGCAGGTACTGTATAATAATCCTGCTACTGTAGTAACTTGTTTGAATTGTAAGGGGAAGGATGTAGATGGTTATGCATGCAACCTATACTGTAGCTACCTTATCACCACTAACCACGCCCCATCCTATTAGTACAACTGTAGTCTCCTCCCTTTGTTCCACCCTTTTAGGTCCCGGTACGTCTGAAGGCTGGAGGCAGTCAGTGCTGGGACGTGTGTGCCATGTGCTATAATAAACTACCAGTAAAGGTTACAGTGTGTCAGAGAACACTCCTTTACCGGGCATGCCAGGATCTTGGGCTGGTGTCGTTTAACCATACGGTCCACAAGGTGCAACCTGTGATGGATCCACTATGTGAGTACCCAGACCTGTTTGACGACAAGCTGGGGAAGCTGCCGGTGGTGTACAAGATCGCGACAGACCCATCTGTGGAGCCCGTGATCCGTCCACCCCACAGGGTGTCTTTTGCCATGAAGGGCAAAGTGGAGAATATGCTCAAGGACATGGTCAACATGGGAGTGCTGGAGGCTGTCAGCGATCCAACCGTATGGGTCTCCACCATGGTCGCCACGTTGAAGAAAGGAAAAAATGAGATACGGGTGTGCATTAACCCCAAGGACTTAAATATGGCAATTAAACGGCCCCACTACCCCATGAGGACTGTCGAAGATGTTGCCGCCCAGGTGGGACAAGCTACTGTGTTCTCCGTCCTCGATGCAAGGAGCTCGTTTTGGCAGATACCCCTGGACAAACGCTCCACGGATCTGACCACGTTCAGCACGCCCTTCGGCAGGTTTAAGTTTTTACGGATGCCGTTCGGCATCAACTCTGCCAGCGAGGTATTTCAGCGTTCTATGGAACAACTCTTTGCAGGTCTGCCCTGCGCGATTATTGTGGATGACATTCTGGTCTATGGGAGGGACGTGGCCGAACATGACCACAACCTCCGGCGGATTTTGGACCGTGCCCGGCAGATAAATTTGAAGCTCAATCGGTCAAAGTGCAAGTTCCGGGTGCCTGAGGTCACATACGTCGGACACATCTTCACAGCCCAAGGGTTAAAGCCAGACCCGCAAAAGACCAGCGCCATCTCTGAGCTGCCGGCCCCGACTGACGCTGTCAGTCTGCAGCGCTTCCTGGGCATGGTGAACTACCTGGGGAAGTTTATCCCCGACCTCAGCGAGTTGAGCGCACCCCTGAGACAACTCACAAAGAAGGACATTGCCTGGGCATGGTTTCCACACCACCAGCAGGCGTTCGACCTGCTGAAGACGAGGCTGGTCAGCACACCAACACTAAGGTTTTTTGATCTGCTGCTTCCAATCGTGGTCACCTGCGACGCCTCCCGATTTGGACTGGGTGCTGCCTGCCTGCAACTCCACGCTGACGACTCGCTGCAGCCTATCTCCTATGCCTCTAGGACAATGACGGCCACAGAGCAACGCTATGCTCAGATAGAGAAGGAGCTGCTGGCGGTGGTTTTCGCGTGTTCGAAGTTTAGAGACTTCTTATTCGGCACCAGGTTCACCATTGAAACGGATCACCAGCCACTGGTGACAATACTTAATAAACCGATACACTGCGCTCCTGCCAGACTACAGCGGATGATGCTGCAGCTACAGCGCTTTGACTTTAAGATCGTATATAAGAGGGGCACCGAGATGCATGTGGCTGATGCACTGTCCCGGGCCCCCCGGACCTCCTGCGACCAGCACCCCTTCGAGCAGTCGGACTTACAGGTACTGAACGTCAACTTCGTCCCTTCTCACCAGCTGAAATGCCTGGTTGAACACACCGCAAACGACCCCGACCTGCAGCAGCTTGCTGCTGTCATCAAGCGCGGGTGGCCCACCAAGCGGAATTCGTTGCCTGCCAGCGTCCACCCCTATTTTTTGGTCCGCGATGAGTTAGTCCTCCGGGATGGTATTATTATCAAAGGGCACAAGGTTGTCATCCCGGAATCACTGCGTGGCTTGTATTTTGATGCCGCCCACATGGGACATCCCGGTGCAGATGCCACCATCTCACATGCCCAGGACCAGTACTACTGGCCGGCCATGGCTAAATACATCCAAGCCCGAGTCGATTCCTGTCCGGACTGTCACTCGCTTGCCCCGCATCAGCAAAGACAGCCACTTTTGCAGCAGCCTGCACCTGAAATGCCCTGGACTTCTCTGGCTGCCGACATTTTCGACTGGCGTGGTAAGCAATACCTTGTGCTAGTAGACTCTTACTCGAATTGGTTCGAGGTGGACTTCCTCCCTGCCATCACCTCCGAGATGGTGATCAGCAAGCTTCGCCGCCACTTTGCCACGTTTGGTTCCCCTGTCCGGCTGCAGACAGACAACGGTCGCCAGTTCACCAGCGCTGAGTTTCGAGCGTTTGCCACAAAGTGGAACTTTAATCATTTCACTAGCAGCCCGGAGTACCCTCAAAGCAATGGTCTAGCGGAACGGGCGGTCCGGAGCGCTAAGCACCTGCTTGAACAAACCCGCCTCTCGAACGGGGATTTCTATCAGTGTCTCCTGAACCTTCGCAACATTTCTCGAGACATTTCCATGGGATCCCCTGCCCAGCGACTCATGTCCCGAGTTGTCCGCCCTCCGATGCCTATTGCCCAGCAGTCCCTGATGCCTAAAGTCCTGCAGCCTGCTGATGTCCAGAAACGTATTGCCCAAAAACACGAGATCCAGCGACGGTCGCATGATAAATCCTGCCGCCCTCTTTCTCCACTGATGCCGGGACAGGTCGTCCGTTTGCAGACGTCCACCGGCTATTCCCGACTTGCCACCGTCGTCGGGTTTGACACCGCGCCACGTTCCTACCTCGTGGATTTCGAAGGGACTGTCTACAGACGCAGCCGCCAGCACCTGTTGGCGGTTAACGAGCCCAAACCACCTCCTGCGGTTCCGTATACCCCTCCATCGCGTGTCGAGCCTTCCTCCACTAACGTACCCTCTGCTCCCTGCATGCCACGGTCGGTCCTTTTGCCTCGGGTAGCCCCCCCTGCTCCTCCCGGGCTTGCTCCCCAGGCTCTGTTGTCCCCTGCAAAATCTTCTCTCTCTCCAACTTCAACTCGTTCTACCCCTTCATTTTCGCCTGGCTCTCCTGTGTCTCTCCGTTCCCCCTGCAAGCTGGGTTCTCCACCCAGCTTCTCTCCTCCTGTTTCTGTTCTTGTCCCCCCTCCTACTCTTTCGGGCGGGGAGGGTGAAGGTGCTGTGCGCACTCGCTCGGGTCGGATTGTAAAACCTCCGGCTCGCTACGGAGAATATGTCTAGCTTTGCAGGTACTGTATAATAATCCTGCTACTGTAGTAACTTGTTTGAATTGTAAGGGGAAGGATGTAGATGGTTATGCATGCAACCTATACTGTAGCTACCTTATCACCACTAACCACGCCCCATCCTATTAGTACAACTGTAGTCTCCTCCCTTTGTTCCACCCTTTTTAGGTCCCGGTACGTCTGAAGGCTGGATGCAGTCAGTGCTGGGACGTGTGTGCCATGTGCTATAATAAACTACCAGTAAAGGTTACAGTGTGTCAGAGAACACTCCTTTACAATACCTATTATCTTTTGCATAGGCTGCACGTTAAGCTTTTTAAGAGTAACCGAGAAACTCTGTTTTCTTTCAATTTTAGGTTCTGATCTTGCGGGAGTTGGCAGTTAGCGCACCTACTTTCTTCTTCCAGCAAGTGCAGGCTTTCTTTGACAACATATTCTTTGCAGTCTGGGATTCCAAACAGGCCATAAGGGAAGGTGCAGTTGCTGCCTTACGGGCTTGTCTGATTCTCACCACTCAAAGGGAGACCAAAGAAATGCAAAAGCCCCAGTGGTACAAGGCAAGTACAAGGAGGAAAGACTCTTTCTTCATCACAACCAATTGTTGAAGGCTTGGTATGTTTTCTCAGTGAGTCGTAAAAACTTACAAACCAGTAACTTTGATGATTGCAGTAAGCTATCAATTGTTGTCTGAAAAGGACGCTAAAATTGAATCCTAATTATGAGTTGGAGACAGGGAAGCCTGTCTCTTTTAAAGTATTTTTTTTCTACTCCATGTGAAATCATCTTTAAGCGATTGAAAGTCACATCTGGAATTCTTTACTAAGCTGCTGACGTTTTCCATTGCATATGGTACAGTTTTTGGGAATGTGTGGTGTCACCAATCCAGCATCAATTGGTGACTTTAGTTTTTGATCGTAATGATCTCGCGATTTTGCATCGATCTAAAATAAAATAGCACTTATTTATTTGATCGTAAAGGGAAAATTCACTTTTATTCTATTGATGTTGCTCGTTGTTTAAAATCTGGAGATGCGTTGGTTTTTAAACAAGTTTTGATGTTTTGTATCCAGCAAACCTTTGAGGAGGCTGAGAAGGGATTTGATGAGGCCCTGGCTAAAGAAAAAGGCTTGAATCGTGATGATCGTGTACATGGTGCTTTGCTTATTCTAAATGAACTGATTCGTATAAGTTGTATGGAGGGAGAGGTATGTTCAGGATCTATTGTAATAACCCATAAATATATATCCATTATGTGGCCCTGACCTACTGGTTACATTTGTGATTTAATACAGAATGTACTGCTAGAAATGGAGGATATTTACTCTGAAATGTTTTTATGTGCTCTGTAAAAGTTTCTTGTAGCTTGAGTGTTTTGTAAGAGCTTCTTGTAGGTTGAGCTACTTTTTCCTCTGCCACATTGTAGAAAGTGAATGTTTGCCATCATATCTACAATTCCTAATGACTTATTTTTGCAAAATCAAAAAATATACAGTCACAGCATTGCTCATATGTCACATAGGTTCATAAATGATAAGAGCAGAATTGGCCATTTGGCCCATCACGTTTACTCCGCCATTCAATCATGGCTGATCTATCTCTCCCTCTTAACCCCATTCTCCCGCCTTTTCCCCCATAACCCCAGACACCCGTACATTGATAATGCCTCCCATCCTGCTGGGCATTTAAGATTATATATCAGGATCAATATTAATGGAGATGCAAGACACTGCGGATGCTGGAACCATGAGCAAAAAAACATAGTGGTGGAAGATCTCGGAGTCAGGCAGCAACTGTGGAGGGAAGACCCTCCAATATTATTGGCAGTATTAGCAATGATTTTTATCTCATGATTCCAATAACAATTATTTTAATTCTGTATCTTAAAAAAAAAACATTTTCTGGTTCAGAAGGATCACCTCACATAAGAAATGGCCAATTTACTTCTCGCATCTGTGTCGTTGATAAAGATTGTGGCCTTAACGGGGATAAATAGTTGGATCGGTCGTAACCCATTTAAAATGTTTCTCCTTTGCTTCTCTTGAACTTCGGACGAAAAAACAGGTTGTTTCCACGTTGAAAGAAATGTTGCATCTTTCTGCTTTAATCTATACTTATTTATTGATTTTATTTCTTTGATCAAAGCGCTTGCGAGAGGAGATGGAGGATATCACTCAGCAGCAATTAGTACACGATAAATACTGCAAGGAGCTGATGGGATTTGGAACTAAGCCCCGGCATATTACATCCTTCACAACTTTTCAGTCCGTGCAGCCCCAACAATCAAATGCACTTCTCGGGCTTCTGGGGTATAACACACCCCAAGGCATCTCGGTGTTTGGAACTACTCCCGCTCCCACCAAGCCAACCTTGGTGGAAAGTCGATACTGCCATGAGCATATGGAGGTGCGATTTGAACAGGTAAATGTTAGCTTTTATTGTGTATTATTGTCATTGTCTGCTATGTGACTGTAATCTCAGTGCAACAAATTGACCAGTGGAAACATGGTTTCGTATAGACCCGTGCCAACTTAGAGTTAGCCATTTTGCAGTCTTTATGGCACTTTTGGTTTTGCCCAGTAATTTATTTGATTGAAGGTGGAAATTTACCTGCTATGTGGCTAGTAGTGTTCATAGGTACAGACTAAGAAGACTGAAGGACAGTTAACTAACTTTCCTTGTAGCATTTGTTTGAGAAAGGTATCCTTTGAGATAAATTTTTTATTGGAGATAGGTACATCTTTACAGTCATACATTTTTAAATTGATAATATTGTCAATTATTATTATATTGTCTCCAATACTTTTTGTCCCCTTTTTTTTTAAAAACTAGATAGAACTAAAGAAATAGATGAAGTAAGGAAAGAAAAGAGAGAGAAGCAAAATAAAAACAAAAACAAGAACAAATTGTAAGGATAAGGAAAAAGTTAGTTAAAGAAGAGTGGAGAAATTTATTAAAATAACAAAAACTTCATTCGAGATATATACGTACATTTCAAAGTGTAGCATTTCATCCATTCTTTAGTCCGAGTGCTAGTCAGGTTCCTGTGCTGAACCATTCTGACCCTTTAAGTAATCAATAAAAGGAGACCATATTCCAATGAATAATTCCTGTTTGTCCAACAGGGAAAATCTGATTCTTTCCACGTTTAAGGTCTCCGTCATTTCTATAATCCACATTTTGATTGTGGGGACCGTAGGGCCTTTCCAAAATTTTAGAATTAATTTTTTTCCCGTTATTAAACTATAATCCATAAAGTTTCTTTGTGTTGTTCTAAATGTTTGATTTAATTCTAATATTCCGAGTATAATTAATTTTGGATCTGGGTCCAATTGTGTGCTGGTTACTTTAGATATTATGCTAAAAATATTTACCCAGAATTTTTTAATTTTTATACAGTTTGCGAACATATGAAATAATGTAGCTTCTAAATGTTGACATTTATCACATTTAGGTGAGATATGTTGGAAAATTTTATGTAGTTTTGTTTTTGAATAGTGTAACCTATGTATTACTTTAAATTGTATTAGAGAATGTCTGGCGTTTAGTGAACACTGATGTATATGTTGCAAACTTTCTTCCCAAGTATCTTTCGTAATTACTTGGTTTAATTCTTTTTCCCATTTTTGTCTGTATAAGTCCGTGGAGGGAATGTCACTGTCTAATAAGATATTATATATATAAGATATTAATTTTTCTGTATTAGGATGTTTGTTCCAACATTCATCAAGAATTTCTGAATTTCTAATTCGAAAATTTTGGGAGTTCGATTTTACATAATCTCTAAGTTGAAGATATCTGAAATAATCATTTCCACGAAGACCATAAGTCTGTTGCAACTCCTGAAATGTCAGAAAGGTGCCTTCCTTATAAAGTTGTCCCATATTTTTAATTCCATAATCCTTCCATTGTGTAAAACCCCCGTCTACCCATGAAGGCTTAAACAAAGGATTATTCACAATTGGAAGAAAAAGTGATAAATTATCTAATTTTAATGTCTTTTTTAATTGTTTCCAAATTCGTGTAGCACTAAATATTATAGGGTTTTCCCTATAAATTTTTTTGTTTAATTTAGACGTAGCAAATAATATCGAACCAATATCAAAAGGTAAACAATCTTCCTTTTCCATTTTTAACCAGTCTGGTTGATGATCTATTTCTTCCAACCAGAAATTCATATTTTTAATATTAACTGCCCAGAAATAAAACAAAAAATTGGGTAAAGCCAGGCCTCCATTTATTTTTGATTTACACAAGTGTCTTTTGTTTATCCTATGATTCTTATAATCCCAGATAAAATCATTAACAATAGAGTCCAATTTTTTAAAAAAGTTTTTTGTCAGATATATCGGAATTGTCTGAAAAAGGTATAATATTTGCGGTAAAAAAATCATTTTTATGGCATTAATTTTGCCAACCATTGAGATAGGGAGTGTTTTCCAATATTGAATATTCTTATGTAGTTTGTTCAGTAATGGGGGGAAATTTGCTTTAAATAATGATGTATATATCTTAGTTACATAGATCCCTAGATATTTAAATTTTTCATTTACTATTTTAAATGGAAATTGTTGTATTATCTGTTTATTATGTTCCCTTATTGGCATAATTTCGCTTTTATTCCAATTTATTCTGTATCCTGAAAATGAACCAAATTGGGTTATTAGCTTTAATAGGTTTGGAATACTAATTTCTGGTTTTGTGATGTAAATTAATACGTCATCTGCGTATAGAGAAATTTTATTCACTGTGTCCTTTGTGTTATATCCATGTATTTCCGGATGCCCCCTAACTCTTTCTGCCAGTGGCTCAATAGCAAGCGCAAATAATAATGGGGATAACGGGCATCCTTGTCTACAACCTCTAGATAGGCTAAATTTCGATGACAACCTTTGGTTTGTAAATATTCTGGCCGTGGGATTTGTATATAACAGTTTTATCCATGTACAGAATTTCTCCCCTAGCTGCATATTTTCCATCACCGAAAATAAATAAGACCATTCAACCTGATCAAATGCTTTTTCAGCATCAAGTGAGATTATTGCTAGATCTTCATTAATAATTCTCTTGGAATATATAATATTAAATAATCTTCTTAGATTATAGTATGAGTATCGTTTCTGAATGAAGCCTGTTTGGTCAGGGTGTATTAATTTATTCATCACTGTACTTAATCTATACGCTAGTATTTTAGTTAAAATTTTTTGATCTGTATTTAAAAGTGCAATTGCTCTGTATGATCCCGGATCTTCCGGATCTTTATCAGCTTTAGGAATGAGTGTTATTATAGATTCATTTAGAGTGTCTGGAAGTTTCTGTTGAGTATATATGTACTCATACAGTCTATGTAAACGTGGGCTAAGCAAATCATAAATTTTTTTATAAAATTCGGAGCCTAAACCATCTGGTCCTACTGCTTTACCATTTTTTAAAGAACCAATAGACTCCTCAATATCCTTTGTCGTAATCTCCCTTTCTAATACTTCTCTATCGTTTGAATCTAAACCTTTTAAATTACATTTTTTTAAAAAGTCTGCTATTCCTTCTGATTGTGCTACGGTTTTAGTTGAATAAAGGCTCTGATAATATTGGAGAAATCTATCATTTATGTCCTTGGGCATTTTTAATAATTCTCCTGTCTCTGTTCTAATTTTATGAATTATTTTTTCCCCTTCCATTTTTCGTAACTGACGTGCTAATAGTTTTTGTGGTTTGTCTCCAAATTCAAAATGTAATTGTTTTGTTTTTTGATAGAGTTTTATTACTTGTTCTGAATACATTTTATTTAATTTATATTTCAATACCGCAATTTTATTATATTTTAGAGTAGATGGCATTCTCGCATTTTCAATATCTAGTTGTTTGATTTCACTTTCCAATGTTTGTTGCTTAATCCTGTTCTCTTTATTGTAAAAAGCTTGAGCAGAAATTAATGTACCTCGAACATACGCTTTAAACGTTTCCCACATAAGAGAAATAGGTGTGTCAGGGTTGTCATTTGCCTCAAAAAATATTTGAATCTGTTTAATAATATATTCCTGGCATGACTTTTCGTTCACAATTTGTGGGTTAAATCTCCAATATGCTTGTTTCTCGGACATTCCATTTAATTTAATCATGAATGTTAAAGGTGCATGATCTGAGATTATAATATTATGGTATTTTGAATTATAAGTAAGTGAGATAAGTTTAGCGTCGACCAAAAAATAATCTATTCTTGAATAGGTTTTATGTACAGGTGAATAAAATGAGTATTCTCGTCCAGTTGGGTTTTCCACTCTCCAAACATCTTTAATATTACTAGTGTCCATATATGCATTTAATAAGTCACTGGAATGTGATTTGGTTTTCCTTTGTCTTGTTGATCTGTCTAAATAGGAATCTAAAGTACAATTTAAATCTCCTCCAATTACTAAATTATGTTGTGCCATTTCCGGAATGCAGTTAAATATTTTCTTAAAGAACAGTGGACTATCAAAGTTTGGTCCATATACATTAACAAAAATCATTTTTTGTGCATTTAATTCTCCTATTACAATAATATATCTGCCATCCTTATCGGTTATAGTTGATGTATGTTTGAATAAAGTACCTTTCCGAAATAATATTGCTACGCCTCTTGATTTATGTGTAAAAGAAGAATGATATGTTTTATCTATCCATTTAGCTTTCAGCCTATGCTCAGCATCTTTTTTTAAATGTGTTTCTTGGATGAAAATCACGTCAGCTTTAATTGCTTTTAAATGTGCTAATACTTTACCTCTCTTAATTGGTTCATTAATACCTTTAACGTTCCAACTGCAAAACGTTATTCCTTCGTTCCCCGTATTCATTTTTAAATCTTGCATTTTTTGTCTATGGGGGTCTATAATAGAGCCAATGGTTCAGTTCAACAGACCCGACCCCGCACCCGAACACTGAATAGATGAATTTTAAGACTCTTAAATGCCTCTCACATATATATCTCCTTTGCTCCAATTTATAACTCCGTTCAAACTGAAAATAATAATGATAGTTTGTAATAGAAAAAAAAAGAGAATAGATTAAGAAATTAGTATTGTGCACAAAGAAGGAAAAAACTACATCTAATGTTAGTGCAGTTAGTGCTAGCCATACTAGCATGGCTACCCATCTACCGACTTCCGTAGTTGATGTTTCGAACTTATCCAGCCCCTTTGTTTCTTGGAACTTGTGTTCCATAGCAATATTTTACCGGGGGTATATCAAGTTCCAATAGTCGGAAGAGTTATGATACAAATAATAAAACCCAGAGTTAAAGGAACAATAAAGGTAAAAATGATAATGAAAATTACTAGCAGGAAAGGAAAGAGAGCAGATTTCCAAACATAACATATAAGATCCAGCTCTGTATTTACCTCTAATCATTCCATTATAAGTAACTTTATAAGTAAGTATTAGTCATTAGTAATAATTATTGATTCTAATTGTTAAAAATACCGCGGTATCATTTTAGTATTCATTAGTTAATTATATTAGTAGCGCAGTTATTAGTATCCATGGCAGAATTTCCGATCCACTTCTTTCTCAGCTTCTTTAGTCATCAATTCAATTCCATGCAGTCCTGCAAAGTCATTTATTCATGATGAGGGATCAGGCATCTTCTCATGACCTAAACTTCTTGGCAAAGTCCAATGCTTTCACAGGGTCGGAGAAAAAGTATTCCTTCCTGTCATAAGTAACTCTTAAGGTAGCAGGATAACTCACACCATATTTCAAATCCTCCACTTCCCTCAGAATACTTTTGGACTCGTTGAATGCTTTTCGTTTCCTTGCAACCTCTGCTGGATAATCTCGGTAAATGCTGATACTGTGACCCTTAAAATCAAGCTTTCTGTTTCTTGATGCTTTTTGCATTATCTCCTCCACAACATAGTCGTTTTGTAATTTTATTATCATTTGTCTTGGGGGTGCGCCTACTCTTGTCTGGCGTCTCATCACTCTATGTGCTCGGGCTAGTTGAGGCTTTTGGTCCAGAGATAAAACTTTTTGCAGTAAATTTGCAGTGAATTCTCGGATATCTTGATCTTTCTCTTCCCCTTCTGGGATACCTGCAATTCTTAAATTCTGTCTTCTCTGGCGACCTTCCAATTCAATACATTTCTCATTTATTTTGACCATCATATCAGTTAGAAAGGTATCCAATTAGCCATACTCCTTTGTGGTTTCCCCAAATTACCGGTTGGGATTGGTAAAACATTTAGTAGTAGTTTTTGCTTCCTTTCTAGTGCTGAGTATCTTCAGCATTTACTGTTCACACTTCAGTGGCCCAGATTAAATTGGAATCTGATGGTTACATATTTGTCATTAGTGATACATAACTTGAATTTAAATTCCATGGGTGCCGCCTTTCAATTCTACTCGTGTCTCTGGTTCAAAAGTTAAGATCTTGAGATGCTCGTCAGGGCATGTAGGACATCTGTAATTATGGGAAAGGTTTTAATTGTTTTATTTCTTATTCTTATGCTGTGCTTTAGTGGACCATTTTAAACGAACGTGAGATCCAAAAAAGGACAAATTCCGAGTTTAATGTGATGACACAGCTTTTTTGATAGGCTTTGGCTTGGGGATTGATTTTTGATATTTATTATTTTTAATTTCTGAAAAATAGGAAGTATTCCTTCTAACCTGCAAGGAGGTGGTAGTCCAGGGAGTCAGGGGGTATAGCGAGAAGGCAGGAACGGGGTACTGATTGTGAATGATCAGCCATGATCACATTGAATGGCGGTGCTGGCTCGAAGGGCCGAATGGCCTACTCCTGCACCTATTGTCTATTGTCACCAGCTTTAGTCACTGGTTTTTGGTGCTGAATAGGTTCAAATTTTCTTTTGAGCATTCTCTGTTCCAGGATTTCAGAAGAATTTAAAAAAAAATGGGGTTCTTGTTTCTATTTTAAATATTGGGCCTTTGGCTTTATTTTGTGCTCTGATTTTCACCTTTATTGGAATAATTCAAGCAAGTTCAAATTTGATTTTGGTGGCACATTGGCAACAAATAGGGAAGACCACATATCACAAAATATGATGAGATGAAGGAGGTTTGGCTTTTTGTCTTGTATATATTTTAAAAACGTTTTCCATAAAGCCATAAGTGAAACCATAACTAAATTGGTTACAGAAAGCATGTCAAATAATTTAATTAGTGGAGAACTGGCCTTGTCTTCCATACAAAGTGTTAGTCCCCTGCATGAATTATAATTGTCACGTACAAAGTGTTGTCACACATGGACCTGCGATACAACGTGAGTAACAGCACAGCCAAATAATCTAAAAGCAATAGAAAGCCCTCTTTAAATTGTATTGAACTTTATTCTCTGATTATCTTCAAAGACAAACAATGGCGTTATTACCAATACGTCAACATGCTGGGAAAGGTCACTCGGATTCAACAGAATCAATGTTTGATCTCCGGATCAGAACACTTCCTTGTAACAACTATAAGGGCGTGCCAGAACTTTTTAATTTGTCAAGACATTTGTACACTGCTGTGTAATTTTACTTTGCAGAACCACACTCTTCAAGCATTGCTGCATTCTACCATTTATTTCATTATTCTGCATTTGTTAATTGAGGTTGATTATATGGTTAAGATGTAATAAGCTTTGCAAAGCATGAATAGGCGAGCAACGTTATTCCAATTTGCTTTTTTTTCCCTCTGATTTCCTACCTCTTTACAAAAATTCGACTACCAGAGCCAATGCTTGACTATTCCATTGAGATTCTTTCAGATCTCATCCGCACACAATCTGTCTTGTTTGGTGCTAAAGTTTGAGGGTTGAATCTAGTCATTGCTTTTCATGACATCCTTTGTATTCTGTATCTTGTCTTGATTTCACCTTAGCCAATATCAGCAGAAGATGTGCTTATGTATAAGTTGAACTTCAGATCTGGTGGATGAATTTTACGTTCTATGATCTTTGTGCAGGTGACTAGATGGGTGCTGAAGTATCGCAGTAGTAAAAATCCACTCATTCAAATGGCAATCTTAAACTTGATTCCCCGCCTTGCTGCTTTCCAGCCCCACTTGTTTACAGGTGAGCCAGGTGAAATTGATAGTTGTTCCAATATTTTGCATGTTACTTTGGGCAGAGATTGTCTGTATATGGTATTAGTGAAAGTGCTGGAAATGTTGGTACTTGAAATAAAAAGACAGGGTCACTTGTTGGTCATGTCAGAATGTAACACTATCTGTTGTTACAGCTGCTCATACTTGATCTACAGCTTGAATCTTTCTTCATAGTGTTCGCATTATGATGCCAATGAATGGTGCCATTCATTCCTCTGAAGAAGGGTCTCGTTCCGAAATGTCACCCATTCTCTCCTGAGATGCTGCCTGACCCGCTGAGTTTTGTGATAAACATTTTGTCCAGTATTTTGTGATACCTTCGATTTGTACCAGCATCTGCAGTTATTTTCCTACACCATTCATTACTTGATCATTATCTCAATGAGGTCATCTTTAGGCTTTTATTGTAAGCCTATAAATTAATAATAACACCAACAACTGGCATTTATGTAGTGAACAGTGAAGATGGTTAACTAAGATTACAACGGGATCTTGATCAACTGGATCAATGGGCCGAGGAATAGACAATAGGTGCAGGAGTAGGCCATTCGGCCCCTCGAGCCAACACCACCATTCAATGTGATCACGGATGTGCCCTCTACTCTACCCCCTGACTCTGCCATCCTTAAGAGCTCTATCTAGCTCTCTCTTGAATGCATTCAGAGAATTGGCCTCCACTGAGGCAGTGAATTCCACAGATTTATAACTCTCTGACTGAAAAAGTTTTTCCTCATCTCTGTTCTAAATGGCCTACCCCTTATACTTAAACTGTGGCCCCTGGTTCTGGACTCCCCCAACAATTCAACAGATGGAGTTTAATTCAGATAACTGTGAGCTGTTGTATTTTTGCAGGGTTTGCATAACAAATGGTAGGGTCCCGGGGAGTGTTGTACAACAGAGAGATCTCGGGGTGCCAGTATATAGTTCCATGAAAGTAGAGACATAGGTAGATGGGGTGGTGAAGAAGGTGTTTGACTCGCTTGCCTTCATCGGCAAAGGCATTGAGCACAGGAGTTGGTAACACAGCTGCATTTACAAGACATTGGTACAGCCACATTTGGAATGCCATGTACAGTCCTGGTTGCCCAGCAACAGGAAGGATATCATTAAACTGAAAAGGGTACAAACAAAGTTTAAAGGATGTTATAGTAGGTTTGGAGGATTTGAGTTGTAAAGAGACTGGATAGGCCGGGTCTCTTTTCTTTGGAGCTTAGGAGACTGAGGGGTGATCTTATAGAGATTTATAAAGTCATCAGGGGTGTAAATAAGATGAATAGCTGCAGTCTTTTCCTCAGGATAGGAGAGTCTAAAACTAGATGACACGGGTTCAAGGTGAGAGGGGAAAGATTTAAAAAGGACCTGAGAGGCAACTATCGCTCAGAGTGTGTTGCATATATGGAACAGGCTGCCAGAGGAAGTGATAGAGGAAGGCAGAATTACGATATTTCAATGTCAATTGGACAGGGACAGGATAGGAAGGGTTTGGAAAGATATGGGCCAGGTAGAGGCTAATGGGCTTGCTGGGTTAGGCAGCTTGGTCGGCATGGATGAAAGTTCGGCTGAAAATTGGCTGAAAGTTTTCTATTTTGGAATGTCTTGTCTGAAGGGGTAGTGGAAGCAGAACCAGTAGTTACTTTCAAAAGGGAATTGATTCACTGTTTAAAATGAAAACAATTGAAAGGCAATAGAGGAAGAGTAGGAGAATGATACTAATCAAGGGAACTCTTTCAGTTAGTCTCGGCAAGCACGATAGTCTGATTTGACTCTATGCTACAAAATTGTAGGAATATGCTTCATTGATGTTGAAGCTAGAATGTAATGCGTCCAATGCGAGTAATTCCTTTCTGTTAAGATAGGGAAGTGTATACTGAGGAAGAGATATATACATTAATGACTTGGATGAAGGGATTAAA
The DNA here is from genome assembly GCF_053455715.1 of Rhinoraja longicauda. Lineage (NCBI taxonomy): Eukaryota > Metazoa > Chordata > Chondrichthyes > Rajiformes > Arhynchobatidae > Rhinoraja > Rhinoraja longicauda. The sequence continues at coordinate 16,459,377 of NC_135982.1, read as the reverse complement.
TATACCATTAGCAAATTTGCAGATGATACAACGCTGGGTGGTAGTGTGAACTGTGAGGAAGATGCTATGAGGTTGCAGGGTGACTTGGACAGGTTGTGTGAGTGGGCGGATGCATGGCAGATGCAGTTTAATGTGGATAAGTGTGAGGTTATCCACTTTGGTGGTGAGAATAGGAAGGCAGAGTATTATCTGAATGGTGTCAAGTTAGGAACAGGGAACGTACAACGAGATCTGGGTGTCCTAGTGCATCAGTCACTGAAAGCATGCAGGTACAGCAGGCAGTGAAGAAAGCCAATGGAATGTTGGCTTTCATAACAAGAGGAGTTAAGTATAGGAGCAAAGAGGTCCTTCTGCAGTTGTACAGGGCCCTAGTGAGACCGCACCTGGAGTACTGCGTGCAGTTTTGGTCTCCAAATTTGAGGAAGGATATTCTTGCTATTGAGAGCGTGCAGCGTAGGTTTACTAGGTTAATTCCCGGAATGGCGGGACTATCATATGTTGAAAGACTGGAGCGACTAGGCTTGTATACACTGGAATTTCGAAGGATGAGAGGAGATCTTATCGAAACGTATAAGATTATTAAGGGGTTGGACACGTTAGAGGCAGGAAACATGTTCCCAATGTTGGGGGAGTCCAGAACAAGGGGCCACAGTTTAAGAATAAGGGGTAGGCCATTTAGAACTGAGATGAGGAAAAACATTTTCAGTCAGAGAGTTGTGAATCTGTGGAATTCTCTGCCTCAGAAGGCAGTGGAGGCCAATTCTCTTAATGCATTCAAGAGAGAGCTAGATAGAGCTCTTAAGGATAGCGGAGTCAGGGGGTACGGGGAGAAGGCAGGAACGGGGTACTGATTGAGAATGATCAGCCATGATCACATTGAATGGCGGTGCTGGCTCGAAGGGCCGAATGGCCTCCTCCTGCACCTATTGTCTATTGTCTATCGAGATACAAATCAGAGAACAGTTTGATTTGAGCAGTTATTCTATATTTGGTGGTTAATTTGAAAGAGTTGATTCTGTGTCCATGACTTGCCAATGGTTGATGAAACTCGAAAAGGGAGGGGAGTATTATCTTTTAAAACATTATATTCACTTAGTAAATATAATAAACATATTCATTAAAACAATTGTTTTATTTTAATGTAAGATGATTTTTATTTCATGCAGTGCTGTTTGTATATTCACTATTGACTCGCATACATTCTTACTTCTGTAGAACAACATCTTAATGACTCCGTAAACCATCTAATGGGCTGTCTTAAGAAAGAAAAAGAGCGTGCTGCTGCGTTCCAAGCCTTGGGTCTACTCGTGGTGGCTGTAAGAGTGGAAATTAATCCCTTCTTGCAGAAAATCCTGGAAATTTTAAAAGGAGCCCTCCCACCAAAGGACTTTGCACACAAGTAATAGCGGGCCAAATGAGTTGACTTGTGTTAAATATTTCACTTAAATTCTACAGCGTTATATTTTTGCTATCTGTTTGGTTGAGAAGGAATTGAAGACTCACGAATAGGCTTACACATGGTCTCAATTCCAAGGCTAAGCAATGCATCTGCAAATGTTTCCTTGACTTCCATTTTAGGCAGTCCCTTGGGATTGAGAATGACTTGCCTCCACTGGTTTACACCGAGGTTGGCCAATGAGTCCACCGTGAAAACTGCAGGCGCTCCCGCAAATGGGGCGAACAGTGACCGATGGGGAAGGCGGTGGGTGGTTTGTGAACTGGTTTGGGTTTCTTTCGTGACTTTGAGCAGATATGGGCTGGAAGGATCAATGGAGAAGTTGCACTTCTTCATGAGGCTTTGAGCACATCCTTGAGTCTTTTACCCTTGTCTCTAACAATGCATCGATCAGTGGCAGCACTTTTCTGGTCAGTTTCCTTTTTGATATTTGATGTATTGGAAACCCAAAGAGTAAATGAAAAATTTCAAGATTCTTTGAAACCTAAGTAGAGCTTTAGAGATTGTGGAAACTTGGAGCTCAGGATTTGGCCATGTATGGCCAACTTTATGTCTATTGTCATGTATTTAGTTATTTCTATCTGCGTTAGCTTAGAAGAATGTGGTTAAAAAACAATTTAAAATAACACATTTTAAATGATGGATGTTTCTTTTGTTTGGTGTTGGTTTATGATTGTATGTGTTATTGCATATTTTTATTGCTTATTTTTATTGGTCTTATTGTTGAACTGCGGGTAATTTTTCATTTCACTGCACATTTATGTGTATGTGACAAATAAATTGACTATTGACATTTCCAGCTTAATTTGTGCTCATTTTTCCTAGGAGGCAAAAAGCTGTTCAAGTGGATGCGACTGTTTTCACTTGTATCTGTATGATAGCTCGAGCCATCGGACCAGTTATCCAGCAAGATATTAAGGAACTACTGGAGCAGATGCTTGCCGTGGGACTCAGGTACTGAATCACTTACACAGTAACTGTTTATTTACTTGGATAATTTTAATTTGGATTGATTCAAGTTTAGCATTTTCAATTTATTTTTAATTATGTTATTAAAAAATTCAGCAAAAATACATAGATTATCATCCGGTAAGGACAGGAGATTTTATATTTGCATTATGTGAAGTTACTTTCATCACTTGAATACAAATTATATATTTGAGGACTTTGGGATGAGGAGTTCCAAGGAAAACCTGTTAAATGTATAGGAGATGATGAGAATGCTTTATCGAACATCTGACGGCAATATTTGGAGATTAAAAAAATGCATTTGGTCACAGATCAATTTAAGTGTGCAGGGTCAACCCAGTGATAATATTTGACAAGCTTTTAGCAGGTGATTTTTGTGATGATTATTATTATAGAGGGAGAAAACAGTATCAATAACCAAGGAGTCAGATACTGTTTAGCGTGTGTTGGAAGGAACTGCAGATGCTGTTTTAAAACGAAGATAGACACAAAACGCTGGAGTAACTCAGTGGGACAGGCAGCATCTCTGGAGAGAAGGAATGGGTGACGTTTCGGATCTCTCCAGAGATGCTGCCTGTCCCGCTGAGATGCTCCAGCATTTTGTGTCTATTACTTGATAGCTTGTAATGTATAAAGTAGCTGCCGACAGCTACGTTGACCATTGGAATTGAAAATCAAAAACCTGCATGTGCTGAGATATGTGAAATAAAAACAGCAAATGCTGGAAATACTCAGCAGATCAGACGGTATCTGTGGAAAGGGAAATGGAATTATTCTTTTTAGGTTGATGGCTCTCCCATCAAATCATTCCTGTATTTCCTGTCTTTATTTGCCCTTTGGCAGCATTAGTTTATTCACTTCCAGTGTTCAAGCCCATTCCAGTAATTTAACTGTTTCTGCTTTAAAGTCCTGCTTTGACAGCTGTCCTGCATGATCTGAGTCGACAAATACCACAACTGAAGAAGGATATTCAAGATGGCTTACTGAAGATGTTGTCACTAGTGCTGATGCATAAGCCCCTTCGACATCCAGGCATGCCCAAGAGTTTAGCCCAACAGCTTGCTTCCCCCAGCTTGATGAATATCCCTGAAGCAAGCGACGTTGGATGCATAACCCTTGCACTTCGTACCTTAGGCAACTTTGAATTTGAGGGTAAGGCATGGCTTATGTGGTCCTTGGTTTAGGTGGTCATTTTTAATGAATGAAACTGAAAATATTCAGCAGCTCTGGCAGCATGTGGAGAGAGAAAAGGAGTAATATTTCAGGTCGATGACCTTGCACTACATCAAGTAAAAGGTTAGACAAAACAAGTTTGAAAAATATGTGTAGGAAGGAACTTCAGATACTGGTTTACAACGAAGATAGACTGGTCAGCTGGAGAAAAGGAATAGGTAACATTTCGGGTCGAGACCCTTCTGGAAAGGTGCAGAAACACATGCCACATTTGAAAGATTTCTGGATGAGGACTAGTTAACGTCTTAGCTATGTTTCAAGAGCGGGGAGTGAGATTGACCCAGGTAGTTCCTTTTTTTGTTTGCAGGGATGATCAAATTGCCTCCTTTAGTGCTGTAAATATTTAAGGGCTGGATTGTGCTAAATCTGCCCAACCTGAATGGACTTGGATGAACTCTGTGACCAGAACCAATCTAGTGAACGTGCACATCGAGGTGAAGTTTAGTTAGGCTTCAGATGGCGTTCTGCTGAGGCCCATCCCTGGGAATGCCATGACAGCTTTTGAAAGGAAGGAAAGCAGGGGATCGAGCTTCAGTTTCTGTGAAAGCTAGAAGGCTTTTTTTTAAAATGAGCTTAATACTTTGAGGCATCTGAAAGCTATTAAGACTAATCTACATTGTTAAAAGTATAACAGCTAAAAGAATAAAGTTATTCAAAACACATTCAAATGCTTGCAAATCAATAGCATTTTCATTAAAAATACTTCATTATCCAATGGAGAAACCTCATTTAAAAAGAATGTGGTCACCAATCCTGCACAAGATACGGTTGGTGTCGGTTGTGAGAGGCATATTTCAGAAGACCAAACTCCACTGGTGGATTCCATATGGAATCCAGCAAAGGAGTGGAATGACAGAGACTGCAGCACCTGTCTCTTGGTGGAATTGGGTCAATGTTGATTCACGACTTTGGAATGGCAGAAAGCTGGAGGCTCCTCATAATTCAGTTCCGCAAATCTATGGGAAGGGAAAATTAGAAGAAGAAAAAAGTGGAATGGGAGGATGAATTGTTTAAATGATAAACAAATAATGCAAAGCAAGAGGAAGCGGTAACGAGCAGAGAAAAAGAAACAAACGATTGGTCCAAGGAAGCAGTAGATCCCATCATCAGAGGCATTGAGGTAGCCACTGATTCTGACAACGTAGCAGTGTGGAGAAGTGGGGAGTATGATCTGAAAGGGTTGAAGTTTATTCTGACATGTGAATGTTTGCAAAATAATGAATCCAAAAAACAGGTGCTTTTCTCAAGTTTCCATTTGACTGTGGTGTTTTGTGGCTGAGGATGAAGAGGATATAGTCACAGGTCAGAACATTACAGTGACAAGTGATTGGAAGTGCACGATCCTACATAGATTGTTCAGAGGTTTATGTATTGTAGAGATGATTTTGCACACAAAGTTTAATGACACGCAAGTTTTTTTCACCCGAAAGGACTATCTGGGACACTGCATTGTGAGAAGATAGTGGATTTAAGGGCAGGTGTCGTCTCAGTTTAAATTAATTTTATTTAGCTACCTTATTTTCTCCTCTTGCTTTTAAAAAAAATAATAATGACGATCAAATTTTTTAATGTCAAAATTTATTGGTGGTCTTTAGAATGTACGAAACAATAATGTTTCAATTTATACTTCCGGGTCTGATGTTTTGCTGCACTTTGGAGGATTTATTGATCCAGATTAGAGCAGGAGTCACAGTCCAACTTAAACAGTTTTGTGGACTTGTCGATATTTATTGTCTTCCAGAACTTTTTTTATATCAGTTGTAAATAGAATATGATTAACAAGTCTAAACTGCATGAGAAAATTCTAGAAAATTAAGCTAGAAAATAACATGGACTATATAATTTTTTAATATACATATATGTATGTGTGTATATACCACATATATATATATATATATATATATATATACACACACACATATATATGTATATATATATGTGTATGTGTGTGTATATATATGTGTGTGTATATACATATATATGGGTGTGTATGTGTATATATATGCGCGCGCGCACACACACACACACACACACACACACACACACACACACACACACACACACTGAAATACCAAATGTTATTGGATTTTTAACATATGCCTTATGTACCTAAATGTGGACTTATTTTTGTTCCATGTTAATGCAGGCCATTCTCTGACCCAGTTTGTCAGACACTGTGCAGACCACTTCCTCAACAGTGAGCACAAAGAGATTCGAATGGAGGCAGCCAGAACTTGTTCACGACTCCTAACTCCGTCAGTCCATCTTATCAGTGGACATGGCCATGTTGTCAGCCAGACAGCTGTTCAGGTTGTGGCAGATGTGCTTAGCAAACTCCTCATTGTAGGAATTACGGATCCAGGTAATTGTTCAGAATTTGACCTGCTAGGGGGGGTAAGACTATTTGGTTTACTGAGTGAAAAAATGATGAAAGCACTTCAGCTTGTGTAATTTAATCACAGTACTTGTGGGTTTTTTTAAAGCATACATTGTCAAAAGCTTAGGACTCTATTCGGGTTGGCACCATGATTGCAATTGCTATGGGTAATTGACAAAGTGAATCATGTGCTTAGGCCAAACTAATAAAGCTTAATTGGTAAAATAAGCATTTGTATTAAATGAGCGTTGACTGAAAACTACATCTTTGCTCATTTTAGATTTGTATCTTTTAAATGTCTGCACTAATCTTCCTGGAATCCCATTTCACTCTATGATAAGACCTACTACTGAAGCTTATCTGTAGACACCTTTGAACCCACTGCATAGTATTTTGTTACAGTTCAAATTAAAATAGTTTTGCAAATTGATCGGTGTTTACCTTTTTTTTATAAACTTCTTTATTGTGAAAGAAAGTAAAACTGCATGAGGATATTTTTCTCAAAGTTCAACAAGGCGTTAAGTAATAATGTCATTTAAGTAATAATGATTTAACTGTAGAAACCTCTCTTCCATTATTTTGCCTAATGGGATATTCTGTTATTAAAAAGTAAATTGGTTCTGTTTTGTAATACTTAATTAGCAAATAGTAGAATGCAAACTAGTGGTTCTAAATTCTAATGTTTCTAAATTTATGGCGAATTTTGTTTGTCCCTGTTTATTCAGATCCTGATATTCGTTATTGTGTGTTGGCGTCTTTGGATGAACGTTTTGATGCCCATTTAGCCCAGGCTGAGAATCTGCAAGCTCTTTTTGTGGCACTGAATGATGAAGTGTTTGAAATCCGAGAGCTTGCCATCTGCACCATTGGTAGATTGAGCAGCATGAATCCTGCTTTTGTGATGCCTTTTCTTCGCAAAATGCTGATACAGGTAGAATTTAAAAAATAGTACTGTTTGCTAGTCTGTATGAATTTCACACTCTATGCTTTGCATTAGACTGAACAAGCAACCCCCAAAAATAGCACATTTACAGTAAACATTGATATTCTTGCTCTGTCCTGTAAAACAAAAGTACAAAATGACATAAAAGAACATTTTGAAGGTATCCTCTACCTGTTCCCCCTTGGTCAATTAATCCGCCGTCATGGTCTCAACTTCCACTGCTTCGCCGATGATATCCAGCTCCTCATCTCCACCAAGTCAATCTCCACCACCACACACTCTACACTGACAAACTGCATCACTGAAATAAAATCTTGGCTTCAATCAAATTTCCTCAAACTCAACTGCAACAAATCTGAAATCATCATCATTGGTCCAAAAACGCTCACCAAATCCACCCAAAACTTCATCCTCAATATTGATGGTCTCCCAGTATCCACCTCCCCTCACATCCGGAATCTTGGAATCATCTTTGATCAAACCCTCTCCTTCGACAAACACATCAAACACATCACAAAGACAGCCTTCTTCCACCTCAAAAACATCGCCCGTCTCCGTCCATCCCTCTCCTCCACAGCTGCAGAAACCCTCATCCACGCCTTCATCACCTCCCGTCTGGACTACTGCAACAGCCTCCTCTATGGCTCACCCTCAAAAATCATCAGTAAACTTCAATACATTCAAAACTCCGCTGCCCGTCTACTCACCCACTCCCCGATCCGTGACCATATCACCCCCGTCCATAACAAGCTCCACTGGCTCCCCCATCCCCCAGAGAATCCAGTACAAAATCCTCCTCATGACCTACAAAGCCCTCCATAACCTGGCCCCATCCTACCTGACTGACCTCCTCCACAGGCACACTCCCACCTGCACCCTCCGCTCTGCTGCTGCCAACCTCCCCCCCCCCCCCCCCCCCCCATCCGGACCAAACTCAGATCCTGGGGGGACAGGGCTTTCTCCATCGCTGCTCCCATCCTCTGGAACTCACTACCCCAAACCGTCAGAGACTCCTCCTCACTCACCACATTCAAAACATCACTGAAGTCTCACCTGTTCAGCACTGCCTTCAACCACTGACCGTCACCTCACCTTCTGTCTCCTTTTTCTGTTTGTTTACTTATTTATCTATTTATTTTCTTCTCTATGTTCTAGTAATCCCTGTAAAGCGTCTTTGAGTGTTTGAAAAGCACTATATAAATGTAATGCATTATTATTATTATTATTATTATTTATTCACAAAATGCTGGAGTAACTCAGCAGGTCAGGCAGCATCTCGGGACAGAAGGAATGGGTGACGTATCGGGTCGAGACCCTTCTTCAGACTGAGTCTGGAGTCTGACCGGAGTCTGAAGAAGGGTCTCGACCCGAAACATCACCCATTCCTTCTCTCCCGAGATGCTGCCTGACCTGCGGAGTTACTCCAGCATTTTGTGACTAAATACCTTCGATTTGTACCAGCATCTGCAGTTATTTTCTTATACTAAAAGTACATTTTGCTTGTCTTTTATCTTGCCTACGAAGTCTCATATTAATCTTCCTTTGTGTATGCATTTGCCATGTTCGTGGGATGAGGGAACTATATTTAGCAAAGATAAGCACTATTTACTGCTTATTTTATTATCTTCTCATGAACTCTTCTATTCTGCCAGTAGGTGGAGTGTGTGAGTGGCTTTTGTGTTTATTTTGAGAAAAATCTAGTGAAAGCAATCCAGTCCTGATTCAGCTCAGTGGTATCCTCGTGGGATTTTTGGGACATGGAATTTGGTGTGCTGGGAGAAGAGCAGAAATGATCAGTCTTGCTAGAAGTCTGCCAAGTACAAAAAACATGTCAAAACTAATTAATTGCCTTAGTACGAAGGAACATTTTGTACATTATTAGTACGCAATTTCAAGATGAATTTTCAATATTGTCGGAATTATTTATTCATCCTTGTGAGGGATTAATAACAGTTTATTATCTTTCATCCAGATCAGATGACACAAGGTTGGGGAGTCAGACTCTTATATGGGTAGACAGTTTGTTAATTCATTAGGTACGAACCTTGAGATGTATTTGAATTATACTTGCGTTTTTAATCGTTCACACCAAGGCAACTCTGAATGTGAAAGTTGTTCCTTTGTAGTACTATCGCGTTAGTACTAAGCATTGCAGTTGTGACCGATTAGTCTAGGTGAAAAAAGTAAGGTGTTGTGCATTTGATACACAAATAATTTTGTACCCCAGTGTTTCTGCCACAATGAGGAAAGAGACAAACTGATTAAGGAACTGATTCTGGGCAGTGAGGTGGGCCAAGTTACAGTGTCGTACAGCGTGGAAACAGGCCCTTCGGCCCAACTTACCCACGCCAACCAAGATGCCCGATCCCACCTGCCTGCGTTTGGCCCATTACTCCCGAAACGCATCTTGTCCATGTACCTATCCAAATATCTCCAAAAGTTAACAAAGTGAAGGTGAAGAAACATAGTGGTGACCAGAGCATCAGTATATTGTGTAGTAATAGAAAAGGGCAAGTACCAATCTGAAACTGAAATCTAGAATAAAGGAAGGACAGGCAATGTGGCACAGGAATAGTGAAATCAAAGAATGACAGGGAGAACTAATAGGACAGTGCGTTTTCTTTTAATGGGACAACGAGTTGCCTTTAAAGGGGAGCTTATGCGGGTAGAGTTTAGTGGGGAAAGACCTGACCCGACACGTCACCTATTTATCCCCATTTTTATTTTAGTGGGGGAGGGAAGGTTGATGAGGATAATGTGATAGATGTCACGTAAGGGTTGTCAGATGAAAAGCTAGTTAGTCAGATTGAAGCCCACGGAAAAATCAGTCATGGTTGGAATTGATAAGAAATCGACTGAAGGGAAGAAAGCAGAGTTTAATAGTAATTTAGTTGTGCAGTAATAATTAATAATAATAAATAGTCTATTGTAGTTCAGGGCTTATTTGAGGTTATAGTGTTTAATAGCCTGATGGCTGTAGGAAAGAAGCTGTTTCTGAACCTGGACGTTACAGCTTTCAGGCTCCTGTACCTTCTTCCCGATGGCAGTGGTGAAATGAGTGTGTGGCCAGGGTGGTGAGGGTCTCCCATGATGCTGGCTGCGTTTTTGAGGCAGTGATAAATCCCTTCGATGGTCGGTGATGGACTGGGCAGTGTTGACAACTTTTTGCAGTCTTTTTCGCTCCTGGGCGAGCAAGTTGCCGAACCAGGCCGTGATGCAACCAGTCAATATTCTCTCTACTGTACACCTGTAGAAGTTCAAGAGAATCCTCTGACATACCGAATCTCCGTAATCTTCTCAGGAAGTAGAGGCGTCGATGTGCTTTATTTATAATTGCATCAGTGTGCTGGTCCAGGAAAGATCTTCGGAAATATGCACGCCCAGGAATTTGAAGTTTTTGTCTCTCTCCACCATCGTCCCATTGATATAAACAGGATTGTGGGTCCTCATCCTTCCTCTTCCAAAGTCCACAATCAGTTCATTGGTTTTACTGATATTGAGAGCCAGCTTGTTGTGCTGGCACCATTCGGTCAATTGGTCGATCTCATCGATTTGACCAATGATAAGGTGGAACTTCTCAAGCTAACATTCGGTATCACTGAATTAGCCTAAGAGACCTCATAAAGGGGCCAAGCTAAAAATGGGAGAAGAATTAATGACAGCATGACAGGAAACCCGGGCATCATATCATATCATATCATATCATATATCTACAGCCGGAAACAGGCCTTTTCGGCCCTCCAAGTCCGTGCCGCCCAGTGATCCCCGTACATTAACACCTTGCGGACTGAATAAATGTGTGCTGTAAAGCAGCCGCCCAATTTGTGTTTTGTGGCGGATAAACATTGTCAGCATTAAAGGGGAAGAAATGCAAATGGAATAAAAGATTGCAAACGTCAACAGCTCTTAAATTCTTATAACTCTCTAGCTCTTTCTTCCCTTTTACTATCCTCTGGCTACTTTCTGCCCTTGGTTCAATCTCTTGCCACGTTTTCATAGTCCCTTCTCATGTTCCTCTCTCATCCAGAATGACTGTGGAAGGAGCTTCCGGAGGAGGTAGTTGAAGCAGGTACTATTGCAGCATTAAGGCAACATTTAGACAGGTACATGGATTGGATAGATTTAGAGGGATGTGGGCTAAGCTCAGGCAGGTGGGACTAGTGCAGATGGGCGTGTTGGTTGGCATCGGCACGTTGGGTCGACGGGGCTGTTCCCACACTGTATGACTCTATGACTAACTCTCAGCAGATGCCTTGGTTCATTCCCTAAAACCCCCTCTTAATGAATTTCAAGCCCGATATGATGGTAAACTCTTCAGGCATTTTTACCTCTGTGCCTGGACCTTTGGCTGAGAGTCTTTCCTCATCTCTGGAATGCCGAACCCAGCTTGATCTGTCCCCTCAGTCTCGCAAAAGGAAGCAAAGTGTTATTCGTGGCCTCTCTTCTCCCACAATGGAAATGGATACACCCATCTTCCCCATCGTAAGCAGGCCTGCCCGCCAGCCCTTTAATCTCTGCTGTGCGTGGACCCTCAGGATCCCTGGGTGCAATCTCCAGCCAGTCGGTTTAACACAGTACTTTGGTGGGAAACGGATTGGAAAAAAAAATTGCAATTACTTCCTACTGTTGAATTCAGCCTCAGCAATGGCTGGCTTTTCCCTCTTGTGCGCCCTCTAAGTATTGGGGCCTCCTTGTCAAATGCAGGAGGTGATACAGCAGAGAGCAGAAAGCAAAGTGGAGGTATTTAGTCTGTGAAAGGAAATAAGTTGGAACATGCCATTTCCTTTAAAGTCTCCAGCTTGGAGACGGGAAACCTTATAATAAATTGAAGTACAACTGTAAGACACTGTTGCAAGCTGAATGCTTACACAGTCAAGGTCTCTCTTAGTCTTGCCCCATGAGGAAATGAAATCATTTGCTAAATTGTCTGGTGACCCTTTCAGTGGAAATTCAGAACAGATGTCAAAAACTTTTGACAGTTTTGGTCTTGTTTTATATTTAATTTAGTTTAGAGATACAGCACGGAAACTGGCCCTTCGGCCCGCTGATTTCATGCCGACTATCGATCACTACCGTACACTAGGGCTGCACTATCCTACGCACTAGGGACAATTTTACAATTTTTTTACTGAAGCCAGTTAACCTACAAACCTGTACATCTCTCGAATGTGGGAGGGAAACCAGAGCACCCGGAGAAAACCCACATGGTCACGTGGAGAGCGTACAAACTCCGTACAGACAGCAGCTGTAGTCAGGATCGATCCCGGGTCTCTGGCGCTGTAAGGCAGCTACTCTATCGCTGCGTCAGAGTGCTGTTTTGTTTTCTCATTTTCCACCAATATCATTCTGCAGTTAGATGCTTGGAATCTTACCCTGCAGACTTTTCATTCTGTTTTGAGTTGTAAAATCTAGATGCCTAACAGAGCAACTGGATGTATTGGAAATCAATTCATATTTTTTTAAGAATAACACTAACAATCGTTATGAAATATAGACTTGCTGTTCTGATTTAAATAAAATTACATCGATGAAGCATTATATAAATGGGGCAACAGATGGGGCAATCAGAAAGAGAGGCCTGGGGTTAGTAACTACAAAGTATAATCAAACCATTTCTGCTTCCAAAATGGAAATGCACCATGACACAATGATATGAATCAGAAATAGTTGTGCATGCTATGATAACATCAACAATCTATTGCAATAACCTTGCAAGCAGGAACTTATTTTTAAGAAATTAATTTTAAGATAATAACAACAGAAAATACTGGATGCATTCAACAGGGCAGGCAACATCAACAGGGAGAAAAATATTTTCGGGTCAATAATCCTCATCGGAACTGGGAAAGTGAATGGTTTTCAACATGAAATGTTAGTTCTGTATTACTTTTCAGATATGGTGCCTGACCTACTCAGTGCTTTTTTTGCTGCTGTTTGGATATCTGGCATCTGCAGATGTCTATTTTTTGGATTGGTTTGCTAAATGGCCTACTCCTGCACCTATTTTCTATGTTTCTATGTTTCTAAATGAGCGAGATGCTAAATTTCAGAACAGTGAGAGAATGGAACATCTGAGTTTTACTATATTCTTTAAAAAAAAAACAGAGTATCGTTTAAATATATCAGACCAATCTAAAAAGCTATGAAGTGAAACCCATGCTTTCCCCTTGTAGCCTTTCTTGTGCATTGGAAACTGATGGAGATTGACTGGGTTGTTTTCTGGCCGTCCATACCAGGAAGGGTACATGGGGCCTGCATCAACATGGGAAGGTACTGGGGCTTCACCTTTCCCTGCTGCAGTCCAGGAAGAATTGGAGCACATCCGTATCAGGCCCTCACAACTGTATTAAATGCGGCATCTTTTGTGCTTCTGCATTTGCGCAAAAATTCCAAAGTTGTTGGCATACAGGAGGAAACGTTGACAGCTACTTTATCCATGCAATTTTTTGCAAAGAGATTATAACCTCATGCAGTGCCAATTTTTCCCGTTTAATAATATTTTTATTCTACCCTATTTTTCAGCCAGAGTGTGAAATGCTCTTGATAATGTGCAGATTGAAGAGATATCCAGAATATTTTCTTATTGCCTTTGATGTTAAAGCTGTTTGTAGAACCAAATCTGAAAGGCTGACAGTATTTGGTAATTTACTTAAGGATGTCATAATGTGCGTTCATCTTTTATATGCTTGTAACAAGATATTTAATACTTTCAACTATATATTTAGTAACCATATAGGTACTGTTTTACAAATGAATTGTGCAGATTCAGATTTACGAGGAAGGCCTCTTTTGCAGGTTTGCAATATCAAGACGTCATTAATATGTATTTTAATATAAAGTAACACTGACAAATATAGTGGCCTGGTAGCCATTATAATCAAAACTTTTATTTCCTGTAACCTATCTCACAAGGAATCATTTATGGACAGTTTCATTGTCCATTTATGAACAGTATCATTTATGGACAGTTATAAACAGAAGATATCTTGTGTGGAAACAATGATTTTACTTTTGCTTTTATCCTTGAGACTCAAAGGTTAATAGAAGCATTGGTCTAAGAGTTTAGGTCTTTGTTAATTGAGAATGAAAAGTTTGTATTCACCCAACCATCATTTATCTTGTGTTGTGGAGCATTGGGAGAACCTTCTTGGGATTGTTAGAGCTGCTCATTTACAGCAACTCTTCACACTGTAGATTTCTTTTCAGTTTTTATAATCTAAAGTTGTCTCAGAAGCTTTCCAAAATGAAAATGTGATGTCCTATATAAAAAAAACTCACCAAAATTAAAAGTAAGCTAACTTTGTTTGTTTTTGATTTATTTGTTATTCACAGATTTTAACTGAGCTGGAACACAGTGGAGTAGGTCGAAACAAAGAACAAAGCGCCCGAATGTTAGGCCACTTGGTTTCCAATGCCCCTCGCCTTATCCGGCCATATATGGAGCCTATTCTCAAGGTGCGCGAGAACATATGTGGTTTCTTACAGTGGTTGTTTGTGTAGAAAGATGAAATTGTCATTCATGCTAACACTGCAGTATTAGATTGTATGTAAAAATGCTGCATATTTACTCTTATGACTTGTTTATATTTCCTTTCAGGCTTTGATTTTAAAACTGAAGGACCATGACCCTAACCCTGGAGTGATCGTCAGTGTCCTGGCTACAATCGGTGAACTAGCCCAAGTAAAGCCATTGTCATAACTTCTCTGTAATACGGTTTTTTGCATTTATGGACCTCCAACAAATTATAAAATGTGTAACAAAATATTGTTAGAATGAAGTTGACTATACTAAGGAAAACCATACACGTTTATGACATACCTTAATTCAAGAAGAACAACAATGATAACCCATGTAACCACAGGCCCATTAGCCTTCCGTCAACAGTATGGAAATTGTCAGAGAAAGTTAGAGGGGACAAGATTTATATGTCTGGAAAGACGGGGTGAGTGGGGATGTAAGAAAATAACTGCAGATGCTGGTACAAATCGAAGGTATTTATTCACAAAATGCTGGAGTAACTTTCAGAGAGAAGGAATGGGCGACGTTTCGGGTCGAGACCCTTCTTCAGTCTGAAGAAGGGTCTCGACCCGAAACATCGCCCATTCCTTCTCTCCCGAGATGCTGCCTGACCTGCTGAGTTACTCCAGCATTTTGTGAATAAATACCTTCGGGTGAGTGGGGATGGTCAGCATGGTTTTGTGTGGGGGATATCCTGTCTCATTCATTAGATTTGAGTTTTTTTGAGGAAATAACAAAGATAGGAAGGAAGGCGGGATGGTAAATATTGTCTGTACGGATGGATTTTAGTTAATAAGGCCTTTGCCAAATTCCCATCAGTCTAACGACTGATCCAGAAGTTTGAGGCACAAAAGGATATAGGGTGAGCTGTTAATTGGATCCTGAATTGGCTTGATCACGGGAAGTAGCAGATAGTGGTGGGAAAATGTTTCTTTGACTTATAGTCTGTGACCAGTGAGTGGTGTAATGCAGGGATTGGTACTGGGATATGTCCTATTTGTGATATATATTCAACGACTTGGATGTGAATGTCCAGGTATGATTATTAAATATGTGCTTGATAAAAATACTGCTGGTATTGTAGATAATGAGGAAGGTCGTTCAAGGCTAGTACAGAGTACAGATTAAATAGAAAGTTTGGCGGAGCACTGGCAGGTAGAATTTGGGCCCAGCAAGTGCGAGGTGATGCATTTTGGGATGTCGAGTCGGGATAGGATATAAAATGTGAATGGTAGGCCACTTAGAAATGTAGATGAATTGCAGGACTTTGGAGTCCAAATTCATAATTCCCTGAAAGTGGCAAGACTTATCCTGAAAGTGGAGAAGGTGATAAAGAAGGTGATAAAGAAGGAAGGAGAATGGGGTTGAGAAGGAAAAATAGATCAGCCACATCCCCTGGCAGAGCAGACTTGATGGGCCGAATGGCCTGATTCTTCTCCTATGTCTTATTGTCTTATGGAGTTACAAATTTGAGAGTCACATATAGGGTAGATAGCCAAATTCCTTTTTCCTTTCCAAGGATAGGGGCCTCAAAAACAAGAGGGCATAGGTTTAACGTAGGGAGGGAAGATTAAAGGGAACCTGAGGGGTTAGATTTTTTCCCCACATGGAGTGGCTGATATCTGGAATGCACTGCCCGAGACATTTAGACCGTGACTTAAATAGGCATGATATACAAGAATACGGTCCTAAAATAGGCAAATAGGATTAGTGTCGATTGGCAAAGGGTTTGGCATGACTATGAGAAGTTGTTTCATGATGGCCAAGATCAACTCAATCCTAAACCAATTTACCAGATCTTGATATGAAGCCTTGCAGGTTATGATTCTTCAAATGGATCTGTAAGTGCTCTTAAATGTTGAAGGTTTCTGCCAATTGTCTTGTCAGTCAGCACATTCCAGATCCTCAACACTTTTTCAAAAGGAAAATATTTCTTCTGCCCTCTAATCATGCCATTAGTTAATTCATATGAATGTCCTTTGGTTGTTGATCTCCCTGCTATTTGGATCCTTGCTATCTATTTTAGACAGGGCCCTTGTAATTTAAAGCACCATTATTAAATCTTCTTTCAGCTTCAGTTATAAATAAACAAAGCAACTTGTCCAAACTTACCTGGAAGCTAACATTTTCCATTCCTGGAAACATCCTTAAACCGTCTCTATTCCCTCTCATGCAATCTCTTCCTTCCTTGAAATGTCGAGACAAAAAACTTGACATAGCAACTCGGCTATGGCGTATCTAAAAGTTTCAGCATAATCACGAAGAAACCGGGAAATGCAGAAGATAGATACAAAGTGCTGAAGTAACTCAGCAGATCATGCAGCATTTCCAGATGAAAAGGACAGGTGATGTTTTGGATAGGGAATCTTCTTCAGGGAAATCCCATTGCTGGCTTACAAAAAAAAGACACCAAATGTTGGAGTAACTCTGCGGGTCAGGCAACATCTGTGGAGAACTTGGCAAAGTGACGTTTCGGTCGGGACTTGATCTGAAACATCACCTATCCTTGTTCTCCATCGATGCTGCCTGACCTGCTGTATTACTCCAGTTCTTTGTGGCATTTTTGTAGCTTAATTTTATTCTTATATTGAGTAACAAAGGAAAGTAATTGGTATTAACTCAGAAAATGCTCAGACACCATCAGTGGTGGAAATGGATTTAATGTCTCAGGTTGTGACATTTTCAGCATGATGATTAATGTTTTTTTCACAGAAAGAGGTCCTTTATTATTACTTAAGCTTTCTGAACCACCTTGTCTGTCTGTCCCATTACTTTCTGCCATGTGCAGCTTCTTCTGATTCTTCACACTTCTCGCTATATTGCCACCTTGTTCTTGACTTCTTTGTCCTTTCCAAAGAGTTTTCAGGATGGAATCCCACTTACCATTTTTCTGACCAGTCCCTTTGATATCCCACTCATACTCTGCAGCTTTATTCACTGTCCATTATGCTGCTGATACTTGATCCATTTGCATACCCATGTCGGCGCGGACTCGGTGGGCCAAGTGGCCTGTTTCCGCGCTGTCTTTCTAACCTAAACTAAACTAAATTAGCAAAAGGCTCAAAATTGATCCCATGAATCCCAAACGAAAGAGATCTCAGGTTATAAAAATATCCTTTGTTTCCTTGGGTTTCATGGAGTTTTATTTTTCTGACCAGTTAGCCATCCAGGCCTTCTCATCCAGACTTGGAGTTCAGCAGTGGACCTGAATCTTGGTTAAATTACGAGCATTTATGCTTCATTTTATGTGGAATCCTCTGCATATTCTGACCTGGCATGAGATCTGAGCCCCCATTGATTTTAGTGGGGGTATTTGGCAGCAAGTTCCGAGGCAAAGGGGAAGTTTCTGTTTTAATTATTTCACTTCAGTTTAATGTTAAATAGCAGCTTGTATTCAAAGTTGGCTCAGTGACAGGAAGCAAAAGGGTGATGGATGTTTTTATGAATGAAAGGCAATACCTTGCTTTTTGTATATTGATTTAGACAAATGTAGTAGGTAGATAGAAGAAACATTGCAGCTAGAAATACTGGATACACAGTTGAGTAGCAAAGCATGAGACGTCAGGAGGATAGACTCATGGAAAACATGACACAGAAACACACAGAATTTCATCAGTGTGCCTCCATCTAGTGACAATGAGATACCCGATCTACTCTAATTGCCATTTTCCAGCACCAAGTCCACAGCCCCGTAGATCATGGTTCTTCAAGTAAGCATCTAAAGTATTTTCTAAAAGTGATAAAGTTGTCTGCTGCAGCCATACTTTTAGAATGAATTCCAGATCTCTGCCACCCTCTGGCCAGAATATCTTTTCCTCATCTGCCCTCCGAGGGATTTGGAAAGAGACATGATAAACTTTCAGTTGCTTTCTTTGGGACAGAGGAGCATGGGGGAAGACTTAATTGGGATGGTTTTAAATTATGAGAGGTGTAGACTGATCGATTTCTCTAACCAGAAGGGTAAAAACCAAGGTGCGTAGATTTAGCACAATTGGCAGAAGGATCAGCGAGTCGGCACTGACCAGCGATCCCTGCACATTAACACGGTCCTACACAAACTGGGGACAATTTACATTTATACCAAGCCAATTAACCTGCAAATGGAATTCTCTGCCTCAGAAGGCAGTGGAGGCCAATTCTCTTAATGCATTCAAGAGAGAGCTAGATAGAGCTCTTAAGGATAGCGGAGTCAGGGGGTATGGGGAGAAGGCAGGAACGGGGTACTGATTGAAAATGATCAGCCATGATCACATTGAATGGCGGTGCTGGCTCGAAGGGCCGAATGGCCTCCTCCTGCACCTATTGTCTATTGTCTAAATGTGGATGCCTTTGGAGTGTTGGAGGAAACCGAAGATCTCAGAGAATGCGCATGGGGAGATCGTACAAAACTACATACAGACAGCACCTATAGTCGGGGTCGGACCCAGGTCTCTGGCGCTGTAAGGCTGCAACTCTACCGCTGTGCCACTGTGCTGCCCTTCAAATTAGAGGGGAGATGACAGCCATTTTAAATATATATATTTTTATTGAGCAGCACCAGTGTACAAGGCCAGTGTCGTGGCAGTGTGGAGAGTGCTGCTGCCGCTCAGCTTAGAGTTGTGGGTGCAGTCCTGACCTCTGGTGTCTGTGCAAAGTTTTCACCTTCTCCATGACCACGTGGGTTCCCTTTGTGTGCTCAGATTTCCTTCCACGTACCATAAAAGCTTGCTGTTCGGTCAATTGATCGCTGTTATTTAGACCCTCTGTATTTAACGGCTTGGAAGCTAACTTGGATTTGGTAGATAAATGGCCTCTTTCTGTGTCATTTTAAGTGTACGAACCTGCCCAAAGTGTATGAACCTTTGCAGCTGGCAAAGCTGGTTTTTGTCGTTTTGCCAACTGGCAAAGGTGTCAGGAATGTTTCGCAGGAAGAGCTTCCTCAATTCGTAGCCTCTGGTCTGAGCATTGCTGGAGTCTGGGAAACTTTGCATTTGGTCCTCATGCATAGAGCTGTGAGGATATTGGGGCAGAAATTCACAATGGGGGCAGAGGTCCAGTATAATCTTGTTGTAGTTTTTAACCTTCTCACTATGGCCTAGGACTCTTAACATCCAGATTTGCATATTTATCTTCTATTTATTGCTGGCAAATAGACAGGATTTTTCAGGGTTTTAGCTACGTTTGATCTTCAATGTTAAATAAGCCACCGATACCTTTTCAAGTAATGCTCTTGCAATTGTAAACTGTCTTTTTAATTAGTGAAAGTACAAAAAGCTTTTTACTGTACCTCGGTACATGTGACAATAATAAACTGAACTAAACTCTGTCTCAGTCTGAAGAATGATCTCGACCCAAAACGTCAACTATTCCTTTTCTCTAGAGGTGCTGCCTGACCCGCTGAGTTACTCCAGCATTTTGTGTCTATCTTAAACTAAACTAAAACTGTTTTGCTGTGTTTTTAAGACAAGTATCTTGAATGTAGAACGGAGACTTGCCAGTTGTAAAATGGAACATTTTAATATTGAATAATACAAATCCATGTCCAGTTGATAGCCTTTATTTCAGCGGTTTAAGTTAATATTTATTCCTGCAGGTGAGTGGGCTGGAGATGAGAAAATGGATGGATGAATTATTTCCTATCATAATGGACATGCTTCAAGATTCATCATCACTTGCAAAGAGACAGGTAAACCATTTGCATGCTTGCTAGTGTGTGTTATAGTTGACATTTGCATTAACAATGCAAAGGATGATGTGGAGGATTTAGAAAATTTGCAAACTAAGCATTTTCATTTTCTATAATACATGAGTGTGTCTCTATGTGAGAAAAATCATCATTATGCTGAAAATAATCGTTAATGTTGTTACTTGAATCTCGTATCCAGTACGTCAAGTGCTGAAATGATTTTTCATGGTGCTAATTCAACATGAAGTGGAAACACCGTTATTTTACAATTACAACAAATGCTGTAAACCTCATGGTGAAGTCATGTTTATTTCACATCTTTGCAAATCATTGTAGTCAGTTGCTAATGCAAGGTGAAGCCTCAATACTTGACAGGCAATAGTACATATATTATAAGTCTGATGACAAAAGAATTGATATGGGTTCGTCAGCAGTGTGTGGATTAACCATGACCATTCTAAAGCCCGGTTCCAAAAAGCCTCTAGGCCAAGCAGTAAAAATCCAGTAGGAGTATATTAACTACAGGGAAAGAACAACAATAGAACTTGACCACTGTTACAGTAAATTAAGAGTGCTTTATATACAGAGTACATGTAAAGTACAGTAATTGTGCAATAACTCCAGTTAGAAATAGTAGGAACACAATAAGCAAGATTTAATCAATTTCAATTGAAAATAATTTGCACAACAGAACTGTTCCTCAGAGGATTATACTGTACTGCCCTTTTGACCACTGAAAAGTAACTTGCTTGAAAAGCTGGCAAACGTATAATTAGCAAACAATTTTCAAACATGACTAAGTACTCATAAGTAGTAAGCAATGTACTGTGTGGCACGTTGATGCTTTCATTCATTCTCTGTTTCACAAACATTCTCTTGCATCACACGATATTTTTTTTGCACGCCCTACTCTGAACTAGCTGACCTTAAAAACACTAAATCAATGTCAGTCACTGAGCAAAGTGGTCAGGGCGAAGCACAATTTGTCAACACACCAGATCTCGTGGTATTGAATGTTTCCAACCGTGTGGATAGGAAAACCAGAATCATTTTGTCTTTAGATTCAGGAGAAAAATAAACCCTAGCTCTTCTTGCGAAATTGATTGCAAGTTTGTACAGCGGAGGCCAATCGTGGAATGTAACACCTACAGATCTGTTTCATTACTTCTTGTAATGATAACAACAAATGCACACCCTAAAACTGAATCTGTGGCGCAGAGATCTGCCCAACTGGCCTGTTTGGAAATCTTTTCTGCTTGCTTTAAATGCACTGCTTCACCTCCTCCTCTTAAATTATTGTACCTCAGGGCATTTATCTTTCTTTCCTGCAGCACGGAATAAAAAATGAAATACTTAATTTTGTTTTCTCTGACAGCAGCGTGATTTTCTTTTTTTAATTACATTCCATAAAAACGTAAATATAAATTCAATGAAATTATTGGGAATCAAATAACATTTATCTGACTAGGCCCATTCTATGATTATAAAAATCTTGCAAAAACTCTTCTGCATTTCCTCCATCTTGCCTTGCACAGTCCCTAATTAATTTTAGACAAAACCTTTTGTTTAAATAGTGGTTTTGTACACACTCTTAAGTTTAAGAACTAATTGGTTTACCTCAATTGCCATTCTATTGGTGAAAATAAATATAATATTTTTTGTCAGCATTCCACTTATTTAAGCAATTCAGAGTGGTTGGTCAATTTGTGTGTTTTCTAATGTTATTTTTAAGTGCCACAAAACATTTTCAGTTTTTGAATAACATGCAGGGACCGACCTTTTCACAGTTGCGCCCTCTGAAGAGAGGTTTGGATGACTTTCAGTTTATGTTCAATATATCTAGGTTAATCGATAAATATGATAAAGTTATTTTTATATTGACTATTCTCTTTGAATGTATCTGATTTTTTTTTGCCTGCCACTACCTCTCTCTGCCATTCTCCTGCTACTGGTACTTCTTCCTCCTTTCTTCTTTCTCCGCCATGATTCTACTCACTTATCCCTTCCCTCCCATCCCTGTCCTCTCCTCTGCCCTTTCTCCAACTCTCTCCTCACCATCCTGCTCCGACTATCCTTTCTTTTTCAATAAACTGTACAATTGGTTCTGAAGCGAGCGAGCAGAAAGCATATATTGTGTACCAAAGGTTGACCGCTGCTATTTCTATGTGAATTGGACAGGTGGCACTGTGGACCTTAGGACAGCAAGTAGCCTGCACTG
Source organism: Rhinoraja longicauda (assembly GCF_053455715.1). Lineage (NCBI taxonomy): Eukaryota > Metazoa > Chordata > Chondrichthyes > Rajiformes > Arhynchobatidae > Rhinoraja > Rhinoraja longicauda. The sequence goes on along the minus strand of NC_135982.1, from coordinate 16,436,997 downwards.
GCTATGTGGTGGAGCCTTACAAAAAATACCCATCCCTTCTTGAAGTCCTGCTAAACTTCCTGAAGACCGAGCAGAACCAGGGTATTCGAAGAGAGGTAAAGCATGAGCATGTCAAAGTGGGTAGACACAAAACGCAGCGGGACAGGCAGCATCTCTGGAGAGAAAGAATGGGTGACGTTTCGTGTCGAGACCCTTCTTCAGACTCTGCCTTCTCTCAGAGTCCGATTCCTTCTCTCCAGAGGCGCTGCCTGTCCCGCTGAGCTACTCCAGCATTTTGTGTCTTTCTTTGGTGTAAAGCAGCATCTGCAGTTCCTTCCTATACATGGAAAAGTGGTATTGATTTAAATGATTTTTTTGTGTGAAGAGAGCAGTAGAGACTGGGAAGATAATAAAAATGGAGTTTCACTCTTTTTTTCAGTGATCGATAATTCCACATTCTATATTCGAGAGAGAAATCCGTCCTTGATTAGATTTATCCCCCAAGTATTTTGTCATTACTCCTCTCTGAAAATCTGTGTGTGTGTGTCCAGATCTGGGAGGTAACATAAGAGGAACATACCCGGTGTGCTAATTTTCCTGTCTTTGCACCTCCATCTCCCCCATTCCTCCTGTAGTGACTGCAGCATATTGGAAATCATAAGGTGGAACTCTCTTCACCCATCTGTGCCTCATGGAAACATAGAAACATAGAAGATAGGCCTCATGATGGTGGAGAAAATATTAGCTTGCGTTCACACCATGAAGTTGCAAAAGTCTGTGGATGCAGCAGTTAAGACCATGTGTTAACATGTGGTCAGGAAGTATACAGTCTGGTTCCTTGAGTAACATCATTTTTGATAAGAAATGCTTTTATGGGCTATTAAACCAGTGCAATACATTGGCCGGTTAGCAGCAGGCACAGTGAATTTCTATCTCTGGGCAATAAATATCATGCAATAAATTTTTGCGTCCCCATAAAACACTTTCACTGATGTGTTATGTAATAAAGTGCTTGTAAGATCTAATCTCAACGCCATATATCATTCAAATGCATTTCTCCCTGGTATCTCAAACATGCATTTATAACTCATCTTTTTGAATGTTTTACACCAGCCCTGCAGGGCAAGGCCAGGTAATCCCTTCATGTGAAGACTAATTAAAAGATTGGAAGATTGTGGGAAAAAAAAGTCTCTGGAAGATTGTGTTGTATTTCATCTGTAAATTAATTGAGTTGGAATTTTGAAGTTAAAATATAGGCTCGTCATATACAGAATACAAAGCTTTCTTCTCATTCGATACCGAGATACCGAACGAAATTACATTTCCAGCAGTCACAGAACACAAAAAAGAAAACACACGACCCCAACAATTTTATTTTTTTCCCCGTTTTTAGAGAGTTTTCAGTTCCACAGCATGGAGACAGGCCATTTGGCCCACTGAGTCCACGCCAACCAACAATCATCCCTACACTAGTTCTATCCTACACACTAGGGACAATTTACAGAAGCCAATTAACCTACAAACTTGCACGTCTTTGGAATGTGGGAGGAAAACTGGAGCTCCCAGAGAAAACCCATATGGTCACAAGGAGAACATACAAACTCCGTACAGACAGCACCCGTAGTCAAGATTAAACCCAGATCTCTGGCGCTGGAAGGCAGCAACTCTACTGCTGCGCCACTGTGCTGCCCTTTGGCATTTATGGGTGAAAAGAGTTTCAACTTAGGATTTCCAATGATAAATTCCAGACATTGTGTGTTTTACAAAGTTATACTTTTTTTTCCTTTTTAAAAGGAGATGCTTTAGATCAATGCATGAATTAGCTTACTTACTTTGAATTAAGCTATTAGGCCCATCAATCACAAGCCAATTTTGAACGGATAAATCTACTTACCCTGTCCCCCGGCTTATTTCCCTGAACCTCTGCAAGTTGTTTCCTCTCATGTTCCTTTTGAACATTTTGTCCCATTTGCCTACAAGAAATATTAATCTATAGTAGCCTGTTAACCAATCTTTAGTTATGGGAGGAAGCTGGATAGCTCAATTGAAACCCAAGCAGTCGTGTGGGGAATGTACAGACGCCACACAGATGGCACCCAAGCTCTGGATTGAACTTGTCTGGGAGCCCTGACTCTATGCTTGATATGACACTGAACCACAAAGTTCCAGGCTCACTTCTAGTTTGTCAGCTACCAACAGGAAGCACCAACAGTAAAGAGAGGAGAACACCAGCGGAAGGATCTCATTGATAACCAATTATCATAAGGTCACAAGTGATAGGAGCAGAATTAGGTTAATCGGCCCTTCGAGTCTACTCCGCCATTCAATCAAGGCTGATCTATCTCTCCCTCCTAACCCCATTCTCCTGCCTTCTCCCCATAACCCCTGACACCGCACTAATTAAGAATCTATCTATCTATCTCTGCCTTAAAAATATCCACTGACAGCCTCCACAGCCTTTTGTGGCAAAGAATTACACAGATTCACCACCTAATGCACCGTTGAAAAATGTGCATGTGTGCACTTCAAATGAGATTGGCTTTCTCTTGTAAACTGCCAGCAATCCTTATTTAGCAGAAACTCTGTTCAAATGACTTTAACTGTAAAAAATAATGTGCTAGATGCAATGAAGTGTGGCCGTCTTTTTGTTAGTAAACTGAAATATGTTTAAAATCTTTCAAAGCATTCCACATCAGTTTCATTTCAAGGAGCCAGTGGATCCATTGAGCAGAAACTCATAATTTTAATTAATTTGACCTGAGTTATGGCCTGTGGGCAGGGCCAATGTTGAGCCAGCTTTTTCTTTTAACTTTGATTAGTATGGGTGTCGGGGGTTTTGGGGAGATGGCAGGAGAATGGTGTTAGGAGGGAGAGATAGATCAACCACGATTGAATGGCGGAGCAGACTAGGAGGGCCGAATGGCCTAATTTTGCTCCTCTCACTTATGACCTAATGAACATAATGAGCATACAAGGTTCCAGAAATCCAATTTGAGAAAGGCAACTTTTGCTCGGAATACTGCAATGTATTTCTGAGTTGGCTTGGCTAAAATAGTTTACATTGCAATGAAAGTAATAGTATAATGTGCTGCAAATTCTAGGTCATTAGATCTATCTACCAAGCAAGCAAAGTTTTGGTGAGAGAGGTGACAAGTGGTCCCTTCAAAAATTAGTTCATATTAGTCCATCCACTGTATGGAGACTTATTTGTCAGGCAAAATATCAATAGTGTCTGCATTAATGTTGTAAAATTAATGCAATGTAGAATGTTGAAGTATTCTTTTTAATAGGAACAATTAGTTGGAAAGGAGTTATTTCTGCTCGGGATGGAGCATTGCTGTGCATGCAGTTATTGAAAAACACCAGCTTAATGAAAAAGTACTTTTTTATACTGCTGTTCTTAGTTATGATATTTGGATAGCTCATATTGCTAATCAGGTCAGTTGGATGTAGTTAAAATTGCTCCTGCATGCAGTTACTGTTTCCAATGATCTAGATCATCAAGTAATCAATCCTACAGTAAAATAATATTTCGTATATTGTATCATCTTGTCACCAAGAATAGCTATTTTCATGGACTCTGAAGGAGATATAATTTATTCCGACTGGTCTACTAGTAGTTAAATCAACTGTTGAACATATCAATTTTGGAAGCTCTCATCCAGTTACAGAAGCTATCCAGAAGTAAAAGACTAATGAAATCAAATTATTTTTTTAAGGAGTTGAATAAATGTAGTTTTCCGCTGCAACCCAAGTTTAAATTAATTTTCCAGTCTAATTTATCCACTTTTTGAACTGAAGAATGAGCAGGGTTGTCACAATCATGGTATCCATCTGACCAGCCCTGAACAGTATAGTATCTCATTGTTTGCATGCACCAGTGTATTTTTTTCCAAACCTTGCATTGTCTATTACCAGGTTCATTGGAACCAAATTTTCTTTTGGATTGAGATGGTATTTTACATTGGTTAAGAAACGTAGCATGAGCTGAAGCAGGATTTTACGTTTCACCCACATGCCAAATGTGTACTTGGTCAGCATCAAAGGTAGTGTTTTGACTCTTCCTTCCTCCACATACCCCTTCTCAGTGCCACCCCACTGCATCCACAAAATGTTCATCACATTTTTTTAACCAAATAATTTATTCTGAGGCTTTAACTTCTAAATCATATGTATATTGGAAACACTGTCTTTGGAGATGCAAACTAATCTTTTTTTTTGAAGGGGACGATTTAAATGAGTTCAGTGATTTTTCATGCTGCCACAATTTCTCTCTCACCTCATTCATTAACAAGTGACTGTAAAAACCTGTCTCGAGTATTGAAAATGTGGCCTTAAAGGCACATGCAAGATCAAACATTTCTGCTTCTTAGCAGACAAAGCAGTATAACTGAGCTCCAGGCTATCTGTGCGCCACACATCTGCTGCTGAAAAATAACAGTTTCATCCTGAAACCTAAACAGCGAGCAGTCGCAGAACTTTTGATGATGAGACGACCCCCAGTTGAGCCAAAATGCAATCTGTACCTACCTGTTCATTGTCTTGTTGAAGCTCCAGTTTACTTCATGATTTAGAGGAGCGTTTTGTGGTAACTCTACCCTTGCAACATATATGACATTGGGAGTAAATACAGAACCAAAAGTATTTCAAGGCCCACAGCGAGGTCTCTTGTTCCGTCTCTCAGAAAGGATAAGGGTGACACTTACCAAGACATGAAAAGGGCATCTTAGTGCGTGCATGTGTCACTCCAGGTCAAGCAATGGACATCATCCTATTCTGTGCAAAAACACATCCATATTCAAACATGTAAGATTCTGAGGGGGCTTGGTAGGGTAGATGTTTGGATGTTTCCACCAGTGGGAGAGTCAGTAGCAAGGGGACACAGCTACAAAATAAGGAGCTGGTCATTTAAAACTGAGACATGTAGTGAACCTCAGGAAGTCTTTACCCGTGACTGTGGAATTCAGGGTTATGGAGAGCTGGCACAGGAGATGAGGCTGGCATAGATCAGCCTTGATCATAGTGGATGGTAGGGCAGACGTGACGAGCCTGGTGAGCCAATTTATTATGTTATTTCTTATGTTATTTTGTGCTGACAACACAAGCAAAATGGAGGTATCTTTGCGATAAACACCCTCCAGACAGATTGTAGAGTGATAAGCACATCTTGAAATTAATTTGCATATATTACTCTATCTTTATGCAAATGGAGATTTAAAACCTACTAGACCAAGTGGACCCGTTGGGCCCAAACCACTCCTGTATTGGTGCAGCACCCTCTCCTCCCCCCCACCCTCCCCTCCAAAGGGACGACGGTGAGTAAGGTGGGCCTAAAATTGTCACGCTATCGTGTACCGTTTTGGCTGTAGTTCAGGAACAAACAAACAAACAAACGAGAGTTTTAGTATATAGATTGCAAATGGTTGCATAAATGTAGATGTAAAGAAAATAATGATACAAGAAATCTATGAAGTATGATGAGTTTATTTCAAAAGCTGCTAATTACATGTGTTTTTTCTTTAAGAAAGGTGCAAAATATTTAGCAAGATCTTGCTATTTTGTTGTAGGCAATCCGTGTCTTGGGGCTGTTGGGTGCCTTGGATCCATACAAGCACAAGGTTAATATTGGGATGATTGACCAGTCCCGAGATGCTTCTGCTGTCAGTCTATCAGAGTCTAAATCGAATCAGGATTCAGGTATGAATGTGTTTCGCATTAAGTGTAGGAAAATAACTGCAGATGCTGGTACAAATGGAAGGTATCACAAAATGCTGGAGTAACTCAGCAGGTCAGGCAGCATCTCTGGAGAGAAGGACTGAAGAAGGGTCTCGACCCGAAACGTCACACATTCCTTCTCTCCAGAGATGCTGCCTGACCTGCTGAGTTACTCCAGCATTTTGTGATACCTGTTTCGCGTTAAGGATCAGTTGCATTGGCAGTAACTTGACAAATGTTTGAACACTAATGTAATTGCTTCTAGCCTTTATTTTTGATACTGTATTTCTTTTTGGCAAGAAATTGAAAGTAATATTTTGAACCAACCAAAACACTGATCTTATCTTACTTACATGCTTATCTTTGATGTGCAAGGGATGAATGAATCTTCTTGCGTTTGAGGCAGCAGAAGTTATGAAGCTGCTTCTGCTGTCTCTGTTTGTTGTCGTTCGCCTGACTGAGGTCAGTTGACTGGGCTCACCACGGGGAGGTCGATGAATGAATGATACCTTATTATCACATGTGTCATGTGACAGTGCGATTCTTTGTTTTGCATACACAAGTATGCAAAGAGTCGCCGACAGTTACAAAGTATTCCATTTAGTCCCCTATAGTCCCTCCCTTGTTCTTGGTGCCCCCCCCCCACACACACCATGTCCCTCTTCGTTCACTGTGGGCCCATCCGACCTTCGACACCCTCTGCTGGCCCATTCGACCCTGACGACACTCGTGTATGAAATGCTACATAAAATAACATGATCACCTGAGCAATAAGAAAGAGCACATCATGGCACAGGCCGGGCCCTAAGGCCCTCAATATCTGTGCTAAACATCATGCCAAATTAAACATCCCTTCTGCCTGAACATGATCCATTGCTATTTTTGTGAGTATGGACTTGGACCCTCAGATCCCTCTGAAGATGGATCCTGCCATTAACTTTATATTTTCCCTATATATTTGACTTCCCAAAGTACGACACCTCACACTTGTCCCGATTAAACTCCATCTTCCATTTCTCCACCCACATCTGTGATTGTTCAGTGTCCTTCTGTACTCTTTGACAGCCGGCTTTACTGTCTGCAAGTCCACCAATGTTTGTGCCATCAGCAAAGTTATTAAGCGATCCGTTTACATTTTTACAAACAACCAAGGTCCGAACACAGATCCCTGGGGAACACCACTGGTCACATACCTCCAGCCAGAATAGCCTCCTTCCACACTACCCTCTCTCTTTTAAGGGTAAACCAGATCAGAATCCAAACTGCCAAGTCACTGTGGATCTCATGCATTTTAATCTTCTGGATCATTTACAAGTCAGCCTTTTCCCTCCTTTCCAAATGTGTCTGCAAGCTAGTGTGAACTGCTACATTAGGATGTCTTTATTTTTCTGCCTAAAACCGATATGTAAACATTGTTTATGAGAATTAATTGATACATCATGATAACTTGTAAAGTAGGCAGTCACCTTGTTGTAAATAATTCATGGGGTATGAAGACTAATCAAAATGGTAGAATGACAAATTATTCTGACAGCATTTAATTGGGGGAGAGTTCACAAGAAGGAAATTGCCATTGCAGCTTCTTTGCACTATGATCTATATAATTTATGGAATAAGTAGCTCTGCACAACTGGGTATAATGCAGACTGACCTTATCCTACTTTGCAAAGATTGATTGTACCTTTTAGTTTCTTCATTTAAATGTACTTCAGGAAATAAGTGTGACCTTCAGCAATAGAATGTAATGATATTGGCCATTGGTTACAGCTGAATGGATTATTAATACTAAAACATCTACATCTAACGCATTGTGTCAAGATAATGCATGCATTTTGTTGAAGGAATTCAAAGTCTCACTGTGCAAAGATTTATGGACTGAGCGCAAAGACAGCACTTTCAATGAAGTCTTTTCAAAGTAATTGGTATTTCCTGCTGTTTCAAGAAGGAACTCTAAATATGATTGATCGTGACTGTTTCAAAGTATTTATTTAATTCACTGTTAGGATGCTCTGCAATTTAGGGGAAGGGAGTGTAAAATGTAGACCCCTCCAACCAAGTAAAATTATGTTGAGGGCGTTTGGCCCGTTTCTGTGTTGTACTAGTATACCTCACACAAACCTCAAGAAGGCACTGCCCTAAAGGTAGGATAAAATCAGAAACAGTTTTGATCTGTTGCACTGCAATTATTAATATTCAAGAGTTTCCCCAATTTATATTTTTACTGTTTGTTTTAATTGCAGCCGATTACAGCACGAGTGAAATGCTGGTGAACATGGGGAATTTACCACTGGATGAGTTTTACCCGGCTGTTGCCGTGGTAACCCTGATGCGCATCTTGCGAGACACCTCTCTCTCGAACCACCACACTATGGTGGTTCAGGCTGTCACGTTTATCTTCAAGTCTTTGGGCTTAAAGTGTGTCCAGTTCCTGCCTCAAGTCATGCCCACGTTCCTGAACATTATTCGACTGTGCGATGCCAATATTCGAGAGGTAGGTTTCTTGAATGAGCTTCTTCGGAATCAGCTTATCTCTGTAAGGGCACGAAGCAAAGATGACAAGATGAGGAAACTTGCTTAAGAAAGGAAATCAGGGGTTTGATTCTGAAAAAAGAAAGAACCGAATGCCAGATATAGGAAAGATGTATCAAGTGAGTCCTTTGAGGTTTGTATAGAGGAGATCCTAAGAAAGTAGGCAAAAAGGGTACATGAAATAACCTTTCCAAACAGAATTAAATAGAATTACAAAGCCTATTATGCATATTCGATTCAAGAGTGCAGGTAAGAAAAGAGAGGGTCTCCTCGGGAGCCAAAAAGGCTCTGGATCCAGAGGAAGTGTGTGCTGTCCGGAGTGAGTATTTCACACAAGGATTCACCAGGGAGGAGGTTGAGGAGGGTGAAGGATAGGAAAAGTGTATGTTGATAGTTTGGAACACATGTGTATTGGGAAAGTGGAAAGGTCTAAGAGCTATTGATGCACATTACGGTGTACCAATCCCCTGAGCTTGATAAAATCAAGGGTCTTACACGAAGCACGGGAGGAGAATGCGATTTATGAATTTGTTGACATTTTTTGTTTGTAATTTGTCGGATGACCTACTGATGGACTGATTCCTGCTTGTGTCTACAGTTCAGCACATTTGAAACCAATAATCTGGGGCTTTGTTGAATTTTGAGGTTGCCATGTAAATGTAGTGCTATTTTTTTTTTTAAAGTCATGGGAAAGAATGGCATTTCTTAATCATGCATGTAATTATACTTTTCAGTTGAAAAATGTTATTTCTAAACTATTCATATAATTTTTGTTTTCTTGCAGTTTTTGTTCCAGCAGCTGGGAATGCTTGTTTCCTTTGTGAAAATTCACATTCGGCCCTATATGGATGACATATTTGCCTTGATTAAAGTGAGCACCATTTATCAGTTCATAGTCTTCCTGTCGTTCCTGTCATCAGTCTTGAAATTGCCTGGAGGTTTTTTATTTAAACAGCCTGGATCTCTCTGCTTTCTATAAATAATTACAGGTCTATGTCCATAGACTTCTACATAGCATATTTCTAATTCTGTAACGACAACATGAATTGCTATGATAGTTTACAACATATCCACAAGGTGCTTTACATGGGCATTACCAAATGCAATTTAACACAGAACCACATGAGGAGATGCCCTCATGCAGTGTTTGAAACTGACCTCAGAAACGCCTTCTGGATATAATGTTCACACTATTTTTTTTAAGTGCTGGAGACTGGAGAATTGTAATTTTCCAACGTGTTCCAGATCTCAAAATGTTAAAGATAATGCTGAATATTTAAAAACAAATATTGGAGTAATTACACTTAGAAATTTCAGTTACACAGTAATGCTGTAGCCTGTTTACATTATGTAAAAACTGACTTAAACTTGGCGCTTTTGTGTATTTATCTGCCGCGGATATTGTTGATAACTCCCATTCCTAACAGTGGCCTTGAATTAGGGCAGTCCGTGGTGAGAAGGGATTCCCGTTGTTCGCTTCAACGGTCCTGGAATTTTGACCCAACAGTAGTTAATTGCTTCATTTTTGCAGATTTTCATATTTATCTCTAATGTTATGTCCTTATATTTCCATATGATGTTGAATCAGGCCAATCACCCCATCAAGCCTGTACTGGCTGTCAGAGCAAAGAATAAGTCTCATTCCCTCATTCTCCTGTACCTGCCATCTCTCCAATACCCGTCAAATCCCGTGATTCTCTTGCTTCCTTGCGCTCCCCCCCACACCCCCTCCTCCCAACACACACACACACACACACACACACACACACACACACACACACACACACACACACACACAGTAATTCAAGTGGTCATTCAACCTGCCTTTGGGATATAGGATGAAACAGGAGCACAAGGGGAAATCTACAGAGACTCTTTGTAGAGACTCAATATAGAGACTCTTTGTTTGATTTCTTAAGCCAGCACAAAAGTACATTCCTCCAAGAAGAACTTTAAATGTGGATTTAATTTTGCAAGTTATTATCTTCTGCTGTTTACAGGAATATTGGACGCTTAACAACCAAATGCAAAATACCATCATTCTGGTCATTGAGCAGATTGTTGTCGCTTTGGGAGGGGAGTTTAAGCTGTACCTACCACAGCTAGTTCCCCACATGTTACGTGTCTTCATGCACGACACCAGTGCATGTCGCAGTGTCACAATCAAGGTGAGTCCAGTAAAGTTTTGATGCCATTTATTAATGGGCCAAATTATTTTGTTAGTTAAAATGCTCCAGACTGAAATATCCAGTTTTCAGCCCTTGACAGTTTTCTGTTTGTGCCGTGAAATGTTTTATTCAATCCTTATTGGGCTATTATTCTATATTACAAAACTGTTCTCTGAAAGCTGAGTGGACCATAGAAAACTGTCATCAATTGGCATCAATGCGTCACAGCGCATTATTTAATGATTACAGGGTTAAGTTTTCATGAGTTGTGAGATAAAATAAGTAGATTGTAATGAACAAGATCAAAATTGCCTCACAGGGTTCACGGCCCAGCTTAATAACAGCTTAGCAACAACTAAATTTGTATTTATTATTAAAACTCTCTTTGACATTATTAGTCATTGATAATAAAGGAGACGGATAAACTAGTTTTGCAGTTTAAAAGCGACCATCATAATACTTCTGTGATGTGTAACCTTATTGAATTTTTTGGCTCTGTTGCATTTTAATCAAATTATTGATTCCAGAATCCAAAATGTTGGGAGTGAATTGCCATATTCCCAAATCAGCATGTTACTATCCAATTTCTTATAATTGGAAAACTCTTGCTCGTTGCCACTCAGTATTCATTTTGATTGCTGGATTATCTTAATAAAATATTGATGCCAAGAAATTAGATTTCCCTTCTGACTCTCTGTAGATTACTATGCACCCTGTACAATCTGTTTTGTCCTTTGGTGTTCCACATGCTATTGAAGTTACGGGGTTTTGATGAATTATAAAACAGTAGCTGCACTGGAAACTTCCATTTGTATTCAGTGATAAAAATAACGTAGTTTAATTCATGTCAGATTCCATGCACTTGAACGAATGAATACTTTATTGTCACATATGACAAGTCACAGTGACATACTTTGCTTCCATACCCAAGGTACGCAATAGTCGCCACCTAAAGGGCGCCGACAAAGTTATGCTACTTTTGGCAATGCATGTTTCAATTTTGGTATCTTTATTCTGCAGTTTCACAATTCATGACAGAAATGAATTTCAGATGTGTTATTTGAACTTTCTCTTCTGACAGTGCCACTGTCAGCATAATGAGCCATTATCTCCGAGTTAAAACTCGACATTTTTTTAACAACTTTGGACTTCAAATCGCACAATACGGTGCTAAGAATGTGGTGACTCTCGAGTTCTGTGTCAGTGTCATTTATTATTCCTATATCCTTGTACTTCAGTATGATTGTGCTTATGTACAATAAGATTTCAACTGAACTGTGTGCAAAAGAGGAATTTCACTGCACCTATGTACATGTGACAATAAAGTGCCACTGGCCCATTGATGTATATTTCTTTCTGCAGTTACTGAATGCAATACAACTGTTTGGTGCCAATCTGGATGATTATTTGCATCTTCTTCTTCCTCCAATTGTCAAATTATTTGATGGACACGAAGTACCACTGGGGCCCAGAAAGTAAGTCTGCAGTTATTCATATACAATCTCTGTAGTCCTTCAAAACCTTTAACAAGCAGCTGTCGCGTTTGTACATACTTTCAGCTATATAAAAAGTAGCGAGAACCATTGAAATGGTTGGATGAAATTCCTGAGTGGGGTCTCATGTAACAAAATCACTAGGCGGTTTGTTATTTGAGAGGCGGAGGTTGGTGTAGTTAATGGTCTTTCTCATCTACAGTGGGTGCAAATTATTTACTCTACAAAATATAGTATCTTTGGTTAGTGAGGGTTATGGAAAGCTTGCAATGTTGTACAATAATAGATCTCAAATATATGGAATTCAAGCCTTTTGGCCAAATGTAAATGAGATTTGGAAGGAGGAAGGACAGAAATTGGCCTTGTTTCTTGATGATCATACATTGATCTCTTTCCAAAATGCGTTAGAGTGGCTTTGGAGACTCTGGATCGTCTAACAGAATCCCTGGACTTCACTGACTATGCGTCGAGGATTATTCATCCAATAGTTCGTACACTGGATTTTACTCCGGAGTTGCGTCAAACTGCAATGGACACACTTTCCTCATTGGTATTCCAACTTGGAAAAAAGGTAAAAATAACTTATTTACCCATCTTTCTAGTATAGATATAAACATATATACTGTACTGTGTGTATCTGCATTTCCTATTTCAACAATATTGGTTGGTGTCTGCGGATAGTTAGAACATTCATCTCTTAGACAGGATTTACATTTAATTCAGAACAATGTATTATCACACTGGTATCAGAGAACAAAATGGAATGATTTTACCCAATTTCAACCAAGTTGTTATGGGCGTGAGCAAACAACATAAAGCCACTTGAAATGGCAATTTCTTTTAGAGAAATAGAAAACTGTAAAGCCCAGAGACTGCAGATGCTAGAATCTTGAGCAAAAACAAAGTGCTGGAGGAACTCAGTGGGTGAGGCACTATCTGCAAATGGAAATGTACAGATAATGTTTTGGGTTGAGAACCTTCTTTGGACTTCCTTCAATAGGAAACTGGTTGGGGGTGAACTAGTGGCTGCTTTTTGAGGCAAGTACTTATGCTTTGTTGGCCAGAAAGTTTAGCCCTTCTCAAAATCAGGTTATGAGAAAGTTGTGTACCAATTTGATGTTGTTATGGAACTGAAACCCACTGCCTTTATTTCACTGACCAAACCAAAAGACCCAACAACAAGGTCTGTGCATGTGCAAAATACATTCTGCACCCAAACATACTTTGCACGTTTGAATGTCTACAGCACTTTGTCTAAAGTAAGTCAGCCTTCTGTAATGATGGCTGACATAAAACAGGCAAGGTTCTGTGAAAAATAAAACAATCCAAGTATTGAGTTCTCAATTTTCCCTTTGGAATTCTGGTTCATCTTAGGAGTTATGCAAATTGTTGTCTAATTCTGTCGAGGCAGCTTAACTACTGGTGAAAGCACTCTCATTTTCCGTCTTCGGTTCTTTTAGTGTTTTCATAATTTAATCTGCATCTGAATATGTAACGGGACCGGAACGATGCAATTCTTACTTGCTGCAGGTTTACATGTATATTAGCACAACAACACAATGAAATAGAAACAGTACACAATAATGTAAATCAAGTCGACTTTGTCATATGCACAAGTACTGTGAGGTACAACAAAAACCTTCCTTGCAGCTGCATCACAGGCACATAGGCCCTGCCACACCTGTAGTCTCCATGTCGGAGCTCCTCCATGCTCTCTCCGTGTTGGATAGTAAATTTTCAGGTGCGCACTTCCATTTCCAACTTACGTAACATCCGACTTGCGCAAGGGTCTGTGGGACCTCACCCTTACATCAGTCGGGGAGCGTCTGGTAATTGGTTGAGATGGTATGCTTAACACAAGTGCTTCATGAATGGTGTATGCATGTCTTGGAACTTGTATTTTTAAAATGTAGCTGTGAAATCACTTTTTTTAAATAACTGTGGACATTTAATGACTGTTTGCTGAAAGGAATCAAGATGCAAAGTTGCTATTCTTGGCTCGGTTCTGTCTCCAGTGAAGTGTGAGTTGTATTTCCTTTCAATGAATGGCAGATTTTTGTGTGTTAGTGAAAAGAATGCTTAGTACTTTTCTCTTGCTTAGCAATATAAACAGTGGGCACCAATCTGTATTTGATACTGTCTTTGGTGTACTGTAGTCCACTGTGAAAAGCTCTGGACTGAAAAGTGGTGCCTTTTGAGGCATTCATAGAATGACATTAAATGCAGTAATGCATTACAGAGCGGTGAGATATTTTTAATATAGAAATCTTGCACCGCATGCTTTGGTTTTTAACATGTAGAAATGTAGCGTCATTGTTTTGTCCAGTACAACTGAAACAGTGAAATCATTTGTTTCAAAGTGCAAAACAAAACTTCATCTAAATTCTTGTGCAATTTTGTTTTTAATCATATCAGCACCACTTTTTTTATGAACCTAAGAATTTATTCGTGGAAAATTACTTATTTTCCTGATCTTACAAATTTCCACAGCAGTAAAATGGCAGTGAGGAAAAAGTTGTGTTTGGTTAATTACTGTAAGTGGGTTAATCTTCTTTTAAATGATTGAAAGGATGCAGTATCTATTCTTCAACAACGGAAAACCAATTCAGGGCTGAAGGGGATTTAGAAGATGTGTCAGTGCCGAATATGCAAAGGAATGATAGACTTAGAGATATTCACCTACAGTTTCACCAATTGACATGTTGAGAAAAGCCTGGACAGGCTCAAGATGGGATTGAAATGTCAGTCATGGATGGTGTTTTTTCTTGTACTTTGTGCATTCCTTGTAAAGACAATCTGGCTTCCTTCTCAACTAGTCAATGATACTGTGTTTATCTACATTGTTAATGGTGTTGAATGCAATTGAGTATTTCACAAGTTATAGGAGTAGAATTAGATCATTTGGCCCATCGAGTCTGCTCCGCCATTCAATCATGGCTGATCTCTGCCACCTAATCGCATGTTCCTGCCTTCTCCCCATAACCCTTGACACCCGTTCTAATCAAGAATTTGTCTTTATCTCTGCTTTAAAAATATCCACTGATTTGGCCTCCACGGCCCTCTTTGGCAATGAGTTCCACAGATTAACTATCCTCCTTTTTAAAAGAGCCCTTTAATTCTGAGACCATGACCTCATTTAGTTTTCATTCAACATTTACTATAAGCAATTAGAAGATTTCTCACGGTGGTCAGCTAAAAGTAGTTAATTTATAATGCTAAACACATAACAGTAAAATAACATGCTTAAAGCCCACAGACTGCCTAGTCGACCTATTTTACCTATGGTACTCTTCATGGAGACTTCCACTTGATCCTGTAATCTTTGTACATTTTTCTTTTCAACTACCATATTCATTTAAAATAACAATTATATGTTCTGTTTCTGATTGAGTGTGCCCTAACTCGCCACAAAAACCAAAATAAAATCTTTTTTTTTGGTTGTTCTTAAATTATATATATTTTTTAAATGTTGGTTGTCTTTGTGGTTAGCTACCTCAGCAGCCGGTAGATTTATTTTTGTTTCTGCTTGCTTGATCAAAGCTTGCTGTGGTTTTTGAATCTTTTCATCAGATTACTGCTTGGGGTACTCTGATGGTCAGAAAAATACTTCCCTGTTGACTTGATCTCCGACAAAAAAATGGAAACAGTCTGGAAATTAAAACAAATTAAAGTAGGCTATTATAATCCTAGAGGGGGGGGGGGCACAGTTTAAAGGTGAGGGCTAGGAACTTTTAAAAGGATCTGAGGGGTAAGCTTTTTGTTTACATGACTAGTGGCTGATATCTGGAATGTGCTGCTTGGAAGGTTGGTGGGATCAAATAGTATGTCCATGTTTAAGAGGCGTTAAAATAGATAATTACATAGGCAAGACAGAAAGAAACAGTACTAAAGCTGGCACTAGGGGATGGGGATTTGTGTAGATGGACAAAATGAGCAACGTGGATGAGGTGGTCCAAAGTGACCATTTCTGTGGTGCATAGAAATGTGCGGTGAGAAATCTTCTAATTGTTTATAGTACTTAAATATAGAATGAAAACAAAAATTAGGCACCTTTGTTACAAAGGATGGTGTGGAGTTTGTTTGATTGAGTTTGTTCATTGCCAATATTGGTTTTATGGTTGGGCTGGTGAGAGTGGGTGCATGGCGTTGAAAACACAGAAAATTAAGAGATTTGTCGAAGACCTTTGCTCTGTTTATGACTGGGAGATTATATCCAGTCCATTCTAATTTCACCAAATGTAGTGTTCTGCATCACATCTCCAACAAGTATTTTTCACCACTATCCCCCTTCATTTTCCTTTGTTCACACTCCTCCAGACAGGTTAGCTGTAGACAACAAGCATTTAATTCCCCCGCTCAAAGCAATTGTCTCCTGTGCAGAAGACAAGACACAAACTGATGGAGTAACTCAGCAGGTCAAGCAGCATCTCTGGAGAGACGGAAAGGGTGACGTTTTGGGTTGAGACCCTTCTTCAGAAGGTCTGAGGAAGGGTCTCGACCTGAAAGGTCACCCATTCCTTCTTCCCAGAGATGCTGCCTGACCCGCTGAGTTTCTCCAGCATTTTGTGTCTATCTTCGGTGTAAACCAGCATCTCCAGTTCCTTCCTACACATGTCTCCTGTGCAGGTTGGTTTCCACCCCATCATAATCATTCTCTTCCCTCTCCCATGCTCTGCAACTTAAAACGTACTTTTCCCACACTTTTCCAGATGATGAATAGTCATCACCTGGAAGGTTAAATCATTTGTTTTCCCTTGGTATTACCTCATCTGTTAATTATGCCCAGTTTTTTTTTGCAATTTTGTTTGGACTTCCAGCATCTGTGGTGCTTTATTTCTCAATTTCTAGAATCTATTTTATTGCGGTTGGGAATATCTCAATTCTGGATGCCAAAAGCTGTGTGAGATCCATTGGTAACTTTTATATCCGTGTGGAGAACTGAGCGTGAATGGAAACAATGCAGCAATCTTCCATTTGGCTTGCATTATCTTTTCCATTTTTCTGTTCAGGGGCTATCAATGTACGTGGTGATGCTTGTGATAAACCAAAAATATCACAGTTAGTATATGGCAATATATTTAGACTAGCATTTAAGGAATGAGCCATGGGACTGATCCAGTTCCTGTAAATTGTTGATTGATCTCTCATTCTCTGAGTGTTGGTACATCAATGTGCAAGTGATTGAAAAGTCACAATGTGAAGCAGCTTATGGCTTTAGTTGGCTGCCTAGACCCGTGCCATGAATGGCAGAGAGGGGGTATGCTGTTGCCTCACAGCTGTGGGGAGCTGGGTTTGTTCCTGACTTTGGTTATTTTGTGTGTGAACTTTCCTCCAATACCACACAGGTTTTGGCTGGGTGCATTGGGTTCATCCCACATCCCAAAAACATGCTGGGAAATGAAGTGTCCACAGTAAATTATGTCTTAGTGTAGACGTGTGAGAAATGAATGTTTAGGGGTTGACGAGCATGTGAAAGAAAATAAGTTGTAGGGAAATTAGAAGAGGTGAAATTGGAACAGATTGAATCCCTGTCTTGGGATTGCTTCACCTCTCCCATTTGCTCAGGCCGTCAAGTCCTGGTAACATCCTCGTAAATCTTCTCTACACTCAATCAAACTTAATGACATCTTTCCTACCGGGAGGGCGAGCAAAACTGACCACGATATTCCAAATGCAGCCACATCAACACGTTGTACAACTGTAACGTAGCGTTCCAACTTCTATGGCCAATGCCGTGATTGATCAAGGTCGGCGTTCCCAACGCCTTCTTTGGTCCTGCCCTGGTTTGAGATCCCAAACAGGCACCGCTCTCGGAGGCACACCACCAGTCGCAGGCCACCTGCCTTATTAAAAAAATTGAGAATCTTATTAAAAGCTTTGCTGAAATTGAAATATAGACTGTGGTTCCGGCCCTGCTCTCATCAACCTCCTTGGTTAATTCTTCAAACAACAAGCAAATTCACGAGACAGGATATCCCACCCTTGCTGATTATCCCTAATCAACCTTCATTCTTGGGAAATACATGTACATCTTATCCCTCAGAGTCATCTTCAGTAACTCTCCTAAAGTGGGTTGGTGTTCAGGTTACTGGTCTGTAGTTCTTCAGGTTTTTCATCACAGCCCTTCTTAAATGGAGGCACGGCATTCACCATCCTACACTCTTCCTGCTCCTCACCCATTTCTTATGATGATTCATACATCTCAGCTGGAGCTCTTGTAATTTCTTCTCGAGTTTCCCATGGTGTGCCCTTGGTTATCCCTGATCAGAACTAGGAGATCTATCTGCCATCATTAGTTTTAGAATATCCAGCACCTCCACAACTGTAACACGGACCATCCTCAAGACATCCCCATTAACTTTCCCCAGTTCATTTAGTCTTCATGTCTTCCATGTGGTCAAAGCAGAGAAGTATTCATCGAAGACCTTGCCCATCTCCTGCACCTCGACACGTAGATGAGATCCCCTTGGTTTCTGGGGGGTCCTTTTTTCTATCAAGTTACCCTTTTCCCCTTAATATACATAAAATCTCTTTGGATTTACGTTTTGTGTATTGTGCCTGTGATGCTGAAGATTTTCCCTGTACTTGTACCTCACTGTACTTGTGCATATGATAATATATTTGGAAGGTAGACACAAAATGCTGGAGTACATTTTGTGTGCACCCTCGATTTGAACCAGATTCAGCAGTTTTATTTTCCTACGTAACATATTTGGACTTGGATTGGGACTTGGAATTGGCATTGGACCTGTTTGGTGGACTGATTGCATTCTCTATTATAATAAGGAAGACAGATAATCCCTGACAGGTTCAGTTGAAAACTGAACATTATGATGTGCATCTGGATATGAACTTGGCCGTTTGTAAGGGATTCATTGATTTATAACCTCAGCTGGTTACTGAACTCAAGACAAGCACTTTCCATGCTCAAACTTTCACCACTAGATATGATCTAATGAGTTTTAAATTACGATTTTTGGGGGAATCTATTGCAGATGGTTATTTTGGAATCAGGATTGCTTTATTTGGCTTCATTGGAACAAAGTACAATTGCATTTCCTAAGGTTATTTGCCGGTGATGGCCTCCAGCTCCACTCCTGGATTTCAGAAGTGTTCCTGGGTGATGTTTCATGCACTATTGTCGTTGACATTGTCTTTGGATTCAGAAGTCTCACTGAGGTTCTGTTACCTGTTCCAGTGGCTGAGTCTTAAATGTGTCATTACACTTTTTGAAGAGACATTTCCGTGTTTAGTTTTAGTCTGGAGATACAGCGTGGAAACAGGCCCTTTCACCCACTGAGTTTGCGTCGACCAGCGATCACATGTACACTAGTTCTGTCCTACACACTGGGGACAATTTGCTGAAGTCAATTAACCTACAAATCTGTACGTCTTTGGAATGTGGGAGGAAACCAGAGCACCCAGAGAAAACCCACGCGGTCACAAGGGGAACGTACAAAGTCCGTGCAGACAGCACCCATAGTCAGGATCGAACCTAGGTCTCTGGCGCTGTAAGGCAACTCCACTGTGGTGCCAGTGTTTTGACTAACTTTTCTCCTCAAGTCAAGATTAATTTTTTTTAAATGATCTTAATCTCCTTACGGTCAGAAGGACCTTTGTACAAACTGGCTGGTGTATTTATCTACAACTAGAATGATTATGCCTGCACCTAAAGCAGTTTACTGGAGGATCTCCAGAAAACTTTCAATAAAATGTGCTGAGGCGGAATAAAACTGCAAGCTCAATCCATTTTCCTGGACAGTTTTTTATAAATATAATAAATTAAATGAATGCTTAAGATTGTAACCTTTCATTTAGTAGGAATGTCCTCCACCATGATTGTACTCGTTACCTGTTATTTTATTTGACATGGGTTATAAATTTTATAAATTTAAAGCCTCAGGTGACTTTGACGACATGAATGTGTACTCCAATCTTTCAAAAATAGCGTTTTAATTGAATCATAGCTCAAGTTTGGCGCACAGTCCTTGTCGGCATATTATGTGAAGGATATGATTGTGCTGGAGATGGTGAAATGGAGACGAGAAAAGTATAATGCTTAAGAAAAATTTCACACGGGCCTACTGCTGGAAGTTGGCATTAGACTGGGTTACACATTTTATCCAAGGAGAAACACAATGGCTAGGATGGCCTTCTCTTTCCTAAAGCTTATGTGATTCTAATTTCATCATGGTTAAACCAAATTATCAGTTGCTTACACATTCTCATAATATGGAGAAGAAAAAAAAGAAAGTCTTGTATTTTTGTGATATCTCTTGAGACCCTGGGTTACCCTTAAATATAATGCTGACGAAGGGCTTTTGAAGTGCACAGCACTGTAAATTATGAAAATGCAACTGTCAATTTGCATATAATAAAGTTTTTTGGTCAGTTAATGGGTTTGCTAGTGGTGAACAAGAGGTGATATTTTGGTATGATACTGGGAGGAGAGCTCCCTAACCTTGGACAATGTGTCAAAGATATTTATTTGGCTGCTTTTTGTCATCAGCATTCCCCAATGTATTTTGCAGCTAATTTCAGCCTTTTGAAGATCAATTCCTGTGGTAATGTAGGAAATACACCAGCCGACATGTGCACATCAATGACTTGCAAGAGCAAAGTGATAATAAACAGTATGATATTCGTCAGATAGATGCAAAAAGCTGGAGAAAATCAGCGGGTCAGGCAGAATCTCTAGAGAAAAGGAATAGGTGACGTTTCAGACTGAGGGTCGAGGGAGACAAGAGATACAGAAGGTACATAGAGCAAAATGTTTGTCATGTAGTTTGAGGATAAAATATTGGGGAGAACACTGGAGCACCCACTCTTGCTGTTCTCCAGGCACCATTCATTCTCCTATACTCATAGGAAACCATTTTGAGAAGAAAAAAAGAGGCACAGGACTCGACAGGTGTGGGAATCTTGAGCAAAAAACAAGTACTGGAGATACTCAGCGGGTCAAGCAGCATCTGTGATGAGAATGGAAAGATGCGTTTCCGGTTGGGGGTCTTTCTTCAGATGGATGGAGTGGGGGGAAAGAAGGCTGGAAAAGCGATTTTTGAATGGGCAAAGCCTGGCAAGTGATAGGTGGATACATATGAGAGGAGGTGGAGATGATAACAAAGGCTAGAGGTGAAAAGGAGACAAAGGGTCGTAGACAGGAAAAGGGGTGAAATGTGAAGTCAGAGGGCGAGATATGGGTGAAAGGTGACAGAGAAAGAGGGGGGATACAAGGGAAATGGCCACGGTAGGATATGGGAGGGCAATAAGACGAACGGATGGAGGAGAGGAGCGGGACAGGGTGACCGGGGTGGTGGGAGATAATCAAAACACGAATGCCATGTATATACTAAAACTCTCGTTTGTTATCTTGTTTGTGACTGAACTTCAGCCAAAACGGTACACTTTAGCGCGACAATTTTAGGCCCACCTTACTCACCATTGTCACTTTAGTGATAATGCAAGTCGTTTTTTGAAATTGGTCTTATATTTTTTAAGTTATTCACATTTTTAAGTTTAAAAGGAGGGGGAGGGGAGGAGGGAGGGAGGGGGGAAGGGGGAAGGGGGAGTGGGGGAGAGGGGAGGGGGAGTTGAGGAGAGAGGGGAGGGGGGGAGGACAAGGTGCTGCACCAATGCAGGAGAGGTTTGGGCCCAATGGGTCCACTTGGTCTCGTTGTTTTTCAAAGTTAGAGTTCATTAAGTTTGCTAAATTTAAAATATTCTAAGTTTTATAATTAAAATGTAATACTTGTGATGAAAATAATACTCTACCTGGTCCTTCGCTACATATTTTCTGCTCCTTCTCACCTAGCTTGTGACGAACAGGATCCATGCCCTTTTTGAAAGGACTTGGGGTGTCCTTTATTGAAATGATGTGGTTTGCACTTGCGTGGCTCAGTCAAAAAGAGGAATGCTCGGTCCTTGTAAAACCCCAGAGGCACGCCATGTGCTTTGTACATCATAGCTTCAGAATGTTGGAGCCGACCCCTGCCATTCGGATGAAAATCCATTCTGATCAACCATCAAGGCAACGCTATGTGAAACGTTGGGACTTTGCGGTTAAGGAGGAGAGTCC
Source organism: Rhinoraja longicauda (assembly GCF_053455715.1). Taxonomy (NCBI): domain Eukaryota; kingdom Metazoa; phylum Chordata; class Chondrichthyes; order Rajiformes; family Arhynchobatidae; genus Rhinoraja; species Rhinoraja longicauda. The sequence goes on along the minus strand of NC_135982.1, from coordinate 16,415,038 downwards.
GGACACCAGGTGGATACAACTCTTGTGGAGACGTGACGACTCAGAGCATGAGCAACCTGGATGGAACGATCCCACCTGCCCGACGGGGCCGTGTGGGGACAGCGAGTTGTGCGCCTTAAGTTTAAGATCTCTTTATAAAGATTATAGCATTACCAGTGCAGTATTCCTCAGCATTGAATGAGAGCACAAATGAATGACAAAGATTTTGTAGTTGGTAAAGTAATTGGCTATTGTAAATTGCCTCTGGTGCAGGTAGGTGGGCGACAGTGGAATTAGGTGGTAGAAAAGGAGTTGATGCGAATAGGAATAATGAGGATTAGTGTAGTTTTGATGTTCAGTGCAGACGTGGTGAGTCAAATGGCCTGTTTCCGTGCTGTGTGACACCATGCAAATTTCGATTTGTATGCTCATTTTTGGAATGGACCAACAACCTAATGACTCGAAGGGAAGAGTGTTGCTGCCTCATCCAAGCCTAACACTGCAGGGACTTTTTAATTCATATATGTAACATTAAAGTAGCAAATTCTAACTACTGTTTCATTGCATTTAGAGCAAACAGTAATATATAATCATAATTGAACGTTTCTCCATTAAGAGAAATGTGACTAATCAATGGTAAGCAAAGCCATTGTTTGATTCTAATGCCGCATTCTTGTATATTTTTCAGTATCAGATATTTATTCCCATGGTGAATAAGGTGATGATCCGCCACAGGATAAACCATCAACGCTATGATGTGTTAATATGTCGCATAGTAAAGGTAAACTTAGATTTAGCTCCTCTTTTAAGTTTGTAGTCCTCCACTGCTTGGACTCTTTGTTTCCAGCCCAAAACCTGCAACATCTCCCATTGAACAGGGTATGGGTAGTAGGTGCAAGATTACCAACACTTGTAGGTTTCCCCCCAAGCTGCTTACCATTTTGACTCGGTAATATATTATCATTTTATTTGCACGGCACAGAACCTCTTTCACTTAAGGTTAATTGTGAAATATAGTTGGTGTGGTCATCAAAAGAGATTGTCCATACCCTTGAATTCTTAAGTACTTCACCTTAAACCTATATCTTCTGGTTCTCGAATCCCCAACTCTGGGCAAGAGACCTGATCTATTCCTCTCATGATTTTATGCACCTTATACACTTATAAAGCAGTGGGTGAGTTGATATCCAAATCCTATGTATATTGCAGTATCTTCAATTGTACTGGCCAAAAACTGGACCTAGGTATGTTGCATAATCTTCAATTTTTCTGGGAATAGTCAAACAAAAATCTGAATTCTGTTTCCACTGTGAAGGAAATTATTAAAACTAATTTGTGCACAATAGGGTTACACATTGGCTGAAGAAGAGGAAGATCCTATCATTTTTCAACATCGGAATTCCCGGGGCAATCAAGGTGACAAGCTATCAAGTGGACCTGTGGAGACTGGACCGATGAAGAAACTACACGTCAGCACCACCAATCTGCAGAAGGTTTGTCCATGGTTAAAAATAAAATCAGTACATAATTTAAAGTATATGCATTAAGGTCATAAGGAATGGGCCATTCGGCCCATCAAGTCTACTCTGCCATTCAATCATGGCTGATCTATCTCTCCCTCCTAACTCCATTCTCCTGCCTTCTCCCCATAACCTCTGACACCTCTACTAATCAAGAATCTATCTATCTCTGCCTTAAACATATCCACTGACTTTGCCTCCACAGCCTTCTGTGGCAAATAATTCCACAGATTCACCAGCCTCTGATGAAATAAATGTCTCCTCATCTCCTTCCTAAAAGAACACCCTTTAATTCTGAGGCTATGACCTCTAGTCCTAGACTCTCCCACTAGTGGAACCATCCTCTCCACATCCACTCCATCCAAGCCTTTCACTGTTCTGTATGTTTCAATGAGCCCCCCCCCTCATTCTTCTAAATTCCAGCGAGTACAGGCACAATGCTGACAAACGCTCATCATAGGTTAACCTGGGGTCATTCTTGTAAACCTCCTCTGGACCCTCTCCAGAGCCAGCACATCCTTCCTCAGATATGGTGCCCAAAACTGCTCACAATATTCCCAATGTGGCCTGCCAGCACCTCATAGAGCATTTTACATGCATCTTAGTGATTGACAGCATAAAACTGCTTTTATTCTCGAACGATGTACGTATTTGGTTCAGTCATCTTTCATGTAAAGTTGAAACAGAAATAGTTTGTTCCCTTCAAGGTTATGACGCTGTTTAATCAACACGTTGTACTTTGGGCATCAGGACAAGCAGAAATTGTCAATGCAGATTACGGAAACATTTCATGAAATCTTGTTCAGATCTTTAAATTTCACAATGCATTTTAAAAGCTGCGGCATATCTATAGTGCAACTTAAGTGCTCATGGCAAAATGTAAATGTCAAAACCGTATTAAAACAAAGCAATTAGCAACTTGTAAATCAAATGTCACCTTTTTCTAACACTTGATTGTCTCTATGCATGTGCTATGTAATGTGAAATTATGATAATTTATGACCCTGTAAAAGACTGTTGAAATAGGCCATAATTATGACAAAGTGCCGTAACAGATACTTGCTTAGAGCAATGTTGGGCAAATAACATTAATTTCTGCTGAGTACCATGCAAGGTACTGTTCGCATTATTTATTGTTATAATGAAATGGCAATGAAACCAAAGAAATATATATGTGCTACTTTCAGATTTGGAACGTGTCATAATGTTTCCACACGTAGAATGTAAATCATAGGAGCAGGCCTTTCAATCCAAATGGTCCAGACCTTGCACAAGCCTGCTCCTACCCCTCTCCCTCATAGGTTAATTCAGTCATGGCTTCTTTCTCAGCAGATTTGTCAATGATTGATTCGGTTGGTGGTTTCAAACCATACTCCAAATACCTTAGCACAATGAAATCAAAGCTCACACTCCAGTACAGTACTGAGGGCGTGCTTTCCCACCTAAGCTCTGAAGTGAGGAGATGAGGAGGAATTTCTTTAGTCGGAGGGTGGTGAACCTGTGGAATTCATTGCCACAGAAGGCCAAGTCAATGGATATTTTTAAGGTGGAGATTGATAGATTCTTGATTAGTACGGGTGTCAGGAGTTATGGGGAGAAGGCAGGAGAATGGGATTGAGAGGGAAAGATAGATCAGCCGTGATTGAATGGCAGTGTAGACCTGGTGGGCCAAATGGCCTAATTGTGCACCTACAATTTATAAAGTGGGTGAAAGTGATTGACCATATTTCTGATTAATGCCGTTAGGAAAAAAATCTGTTATTTGTCAGTGTTGTTCGTATGCTCTTTTTAGGCTATTTTTATCCATTTGCAAGAGATTGGCTTCACTGACTTGCTAGTATTTAATGCCACACTATAATTATCCTTCAGCGGGTGGTGAGAATTTCTTGTGATTCCATAGAAATTTCTGCCACTAATTAGAAACAAAAATCATGTTTTTAAGATGAATGGTTTAGAGGGTGTTTATTAACAGATGAATGCCAATACATTCAGTTGGAATTCCTTTGTTTACTATTAGGTTTACTAGGTTAATTCCCGGAATGGCTGGACTGTCATATGTTGAAAGACTGGAGCGGCTAGGCTTGTATACACTGGAATTTAGAAGGATGAGAGGAGATCTTATCGAAACGTATAAGATTATTAAGTGGTTGGACACGTTAGAGGCAGGAAACATGTTCCCAATGTTGGGGAGTCCAGAACAAGGGGCCACAGTTTAAAAATAAGGGGTAGGCCATTTAGAACTGAGATGAGGAAAAACTTTTTCAGTCAGAGAGTTGTGAATCTGTGGAATTCTCTGCCTCAGAAGGCAGTGGAGGCCAATTCTCTGAATGCATTCAAGAGAGAGCTAGATAGAGCTCTTAAGGATAGCGGAGTCAGGGGGTATGGGGAGAAGGCAGGAACGGGGTACTGATTGAGAATGATCAGCCATGATCACATTGAATGGCGGTGCTGGCTCGAAGGGCCGAATGGCCTCCTCCTGCACCTATTGTCTATTGTCTATTATGAAGCAGGCATTAATGGTTTAATTTAATTGTATTTTTGATAGTGGCTAACGTTTCAAATGACTCTTTCATGAATAAAATTCAGATATCTTAGCAGGACCACGGTAATGAGTTAGCCAATACATGCCTGAACTGCTTGAAAATGTGTCACAGTGGAGCAATTGTTAGCAGTTATGTTTCTGTTTCAGGCATGGGGAGCTGCCAGGAGAGTCTCTAAAGATGACTGGATGGAATGGCTGAGGCGACTCAGCGTGGAATTACTAAAAGAATCCCCATCACCTGCACTCCGCTCATGTTGGCCGCTAGCTCAGGCCTACAACCCCTTGGCTAGGTAAAAATCCTAATTTGTTTTGTGACTTATTGCCAAATAGTAGATCAGAAATAAGGATCAAATATTTAATCGTCCGACAACGGATTCATCTGCATTCCATAAATCGACTTTTCCACATTGATGCACATCAGAGAGCGGAGAGAATGTTTCAAGGATGTTCTCGGCATCTCACGGGAGGAGTGGCACATCCTCACTGACTTGTGTGGGCCTGGCCCATGATGGCTCAATGTGAAGGTGTCGAGTTCGACTTCGCGTTCGCGTTCGCAGTCAGTTGGATGACAATAATCAGAGACGGGAGAGTACATCAAATCATGAGCCCTTATGAATAAGTTCTGAGCATCGTCCATCTCTCTTTTTCATCGTGCCCCCGGGCGGGGTGTCAAGAGGGAGTCTTGGTGAGAGGCCTCATGAGAGCATGATCCAGTCTTTTTGTCGTCGTCACGTGGACAAATGAAGTCGAAGCGACACTCCTGGAACAAACAGGGCAAATCCCACCTGTTGCGGTATCTCAGGAGTACTCTCCTGGTATCTTGGTGTAGGACTCCGTTACAGTAATTATACTTGGTGACATTCCAAGATCCCGTAGCCTCTGGTGTATCGTCATCACACATCATCACATCGTTTCTACAAAGGTGGAAAACTCGGTTGCTACGTCCGGGATCACATCGCCAGAGTATCCCGGCCATACTCGTAATCTGGGCGAACCCCAAGAGGCCACATAAGACTTCGTGTCCCATAATTGTATATGATAATCTGGATTGGTCTGAAAGACAAAAGACTTACAAAAAGATTTAAAAAACACAAAAACTTAACTCAAAAACAAAAAGGACAGATCTCCACAAAGGAACGATATGTGGGAAGGCATTGAAGTCCTTGACTCTCAATGCCAGGTGCCACAAGTCGCATCACCTGCTTACCCCACTTGTGGCAGAATCAGTGGATCCCTCAAATGATTCTTTCCCACCTCAGAACTAGAGATGTTCCTCGGGCCCAAGTGATCCCCTATGGCGATTGTGATCAGACTGAGCCAATCACCAGAGATGACACTAACTGGTTGTCCATTATTATTGATCTCCACATCGCCCCACTTCCTTCCAAATGACATGCGCTTAAACATTTGTTAGCAAGAGAAAAGAATGAATCTGGGACATTTATGCTAGATTATACAACTATAGTTATTAGCAATTAATGGGGTTCAGATTGTTAAAAGAATCAAAAGAAATTCTTTGGAGATGGGAAGAATTAAGCATGCTCTTGTTAAACTATGTAAGAGCCGAAAGAAGCATTAAAGAGTAGACATTAGAGTGTTTCCATGGGCAGGGCAATCTCAAATGTGTGGACATAGTTAAGAGATAGGGATATTCATTTAAAATTGTGGTCATACAGTCATGGAACTGTGCAACAAGGAAACAGGTCCATGCTGATGCAGTTGCCTATCTGATCCAGTCCCACTTGCCAGTGCCTGGCCCATATCCCTCCAAACACTTGTATCCATGTACCTATCTAAGTGTTCATTAAATGTAGTAATTGTAATTGTACTTACTTTGTCACTTCCTCTGGCAGCTCATTCCAAGTATGCACTATTCTCTGCATGAAAACGTTACCCCTCGGGTCACTTAAATCTTTTTCCTCTCATCTTGAACCTTATGCGCTTGAGTTTTAGACTCCTCTACCTTGGGGTAAAGATTGTGGCTTTTCATCTCATCTGTGCCCCTCATGACTTGGGACGCTTCTATAAGGTCACCCTTCAGCCTGCTACTCTCCAGGGGAAAAAAACCCAGACCATCAGACCTCTCTTTGTAACTCAAACCTTCCAGATCTCAACATCCTCGTCATCTATTTTGCACCCTTTTCATCCCTCCTATAGGACCAGAACTGTACGTAGTGCTTCAAATCTGTCCTGCCCATATCTTGTACCTCTGCAACAATACCTATTCTCAATACCATGATTGATGAAGGCCAGCGGGCTATATATATATATATATATATATATATATATATATAATATATACATATATAGCACGGTGGAGATCAGACATGATCATACAAAATGCAAGGCAGGTTTGATGGGTTGAGTGGGTTCCTCTTGCACTTATATTCTTGTGTTCAAAATGTTGCAGAAATAATTTCATAAATTCCCTCGCTTTGCGTATTTTAATTTCTTAATTCCAGAGTTTCCTATATTTGGAAAAAAAAAATCAACTGTGGAGCTAATTTGAAAATGTAAAAACTGCAGATGTTGGAAATCTGAAATAAAAACAAAATGGCCGAAATATTAACAGGTCAGACAATATTTGTGGAAAGGGAAACAGAGTTAACATTTCAGGTCAAAATCCCTTTAATTTCTCTTTCCACAGAAGCTGCGTGATCTGCTCACCATAATTTTCAGATTTTGTTGTGAATCGATTTTATTTCCTTCAGATCTTTTGCCCTAGGCTGACTTGGGTTGCTGCCACTTGACACACAGTGGTATTATTCGAGTCCCCGGTGTCGATAGCCTTGTGAAAATCATGAAAGCAATACCGTGCAAATATCCTAGTGCTTAAAGAGCAAATTAAATACGTTGGCTAAAATAAGAATAAAAAGAAAAAAAAAGTGAGCAATCACCAATGAAAGGAGTGTTTTAGATAGAAATTCTACTTTGCAGATTCTCATTGTGGATAGGATATATTTTTTAAAGTTTTTGGAATAAATATGTGGTTATGACATGTTATACAAAGTCATGTAATAATGACTATATGCCAACTTGTTTTTTAACAATACTATACATTTATATAGGTTTACTGATTATCAATTTTCCAAATTTTATATTATTCAAAATAATCCTTTCTTTGCAATTGCTAGACAACAAATAACTCAAGGTTGTAATTGCAAAATGGGTCATGCTTGTGAATTAGATTAGTGATCATTCTATTGAAGAGCTTTGCTCTGGAATATTCTATGTAGTAACCCTGTTTGCAAATTATTCTGCCAACAATGAGAGAATATACTTTTTTCAGAAGTCGTAAGTTTTTTTTGACCTCATACAAGAAGGCAATAACATTAAGCACCAATGTGGAACCCTATTGCTTTTGAACCTGAGGTAATTTGGCTAATTTTTATGCACTGATGTTTTCTTTTAAGCCAAAATGAGCTAGCATTGGGCTGGAGGTTCAGTCTGAGAAGACAATTATATATCTTCGATGAAAAAAATGCCAAAGTTTCCAAGCCACAGTGAAAAATCTGGATCCGATCTGGTCTTGACACTGCCATTCATCGTTGATTGAACAGTTAACAGTCTCTGTCTAGGCTTGCATTTGGAAAATAGCCACTTTGAAGAGTAATCAAAGTCCACACAGTACCCACAGTAAGAGGGAAATAAATTAGTCATAAATAAATTTGGAAGGATACAAGAAAATAGGGATAATGTTAATGGGACCAAAGGGATTCCTACTCTTGGAATTGGAATGGGCCCAATGAGGTAAATGGCCGCCTCCTGTATTGTAAACATAAGTAAAAAATGTGCTTGATTAAAACTACAGTTCTAATTTTTCATTTTTTTAATTGCAGTGAACAAATATTTTGATCTAAACAGGCATATTATTTGTTTTTCTCATTACATGTTAACATTTTGGACTTTCTTCTAACACAGGGACCTGTTTAACGCGGCCTTCCTCTCCTGTTGGTCGGAACTGCATGAATCCCAGCAGGATGAGCTGATCAGAAGCATTGAGCAAGCTTTAATTTCTCAGGACATTGCTGAGGTCACGCAAACACTGCTTAACCTGGCTGAGTTCATGGAGCACAGTGACAAGGTAAAGGAGAAGCCAAATCAAAAACAGACAATGCTGGAAACACTCTGCAGGTCCAACAACATCCACAGAAAGAGGAGCAAAGATAACATTCTCAGACCTGAAATGTCATTTCTGTTTCTCTTTTTCACAGATGCTGCATGACGTGCAGAGTGTTTTCAGCTATTTCTGTTTTATGTCCAATTTCCAGAATCTGTCGTTTTTATTGCACTTTCTCTTATCAAATTCTATAAATGTTCACGTTTATCAAAATACAGGCAGTGCAGTGTCGCAGCTAGTAGAGCATGGAGAATCTTAAAGCTTGCCCCACTGCTCAGTAAGATCATGGCAGGACTTTTACAACACAGTTTTCCTCGCCTATCTCCAAATACCTTGATTCCCTTCGTGAAAATGCTCACATTGCTCATAGGTGGGATATCTTTAAGGTTTAGTTAGTTTTATTATTGTTTTATTATTGACAATAAAGAGGACGCTGGCGTTGAGTATTCGCTGCTTTTCCGTCAGGATAGTTTGTCTGTTTGTTTCTATGTTAATTGTTTTGTAAAGCGCTTTGAGCATGTGATAAGGCGCTATATAAAATAAATGGATTATTATTATTATTAATATGATTATGGCAGAACTTTTACAGCACTCCTTTCCTTGCCCATCTCCAAATGCCTCGATTCCTTTGATGAAAATGCGCATTGAATGCTCACATTCCTCGGAGGTGGGATAGTTCTTAGGGCTAACGGAATCAAGGGATATGGGGAGAGAGCAGGAACGGGGTACTGATTTTGGATGATCTGCCATGATCATATTGAATGGCGATAGCGGCTTGAAGGGCCGAATGGCTTACTCCTGCATCTATTTTCTATGTTTCAATGTTTCTATGAACATTATTGTCATGTGTACCAAGTTAGAGTAAAAAGTTTTTTTGTTGCATGATATCCAGTCAAAAATATAATGATATGATTACAATCAAGCATACATGTTTTCAATCAAGACCTTGCACGCTTTGAGTGAAGTCATTTCTTCCCTTCCCTTCTAAATTGCTGACCTCATCCTGAAGCCATAATCCCTCATTCCAGTCATTCGAGCCAGGGAAATACCATCTGTGCTTTTGTCCCCTCAGGATCTAATAATTTCTTTACATATGCATCTCAGTTTTCAAAATTCTGGAAGATATAGGCCTGTTATATTCCTTCTCTAATCATGGGCTCCCCGATTAACCTATTCAAGTGCACTTTTGTTGCATTCCCTCTTGGGCAAGAAGAATTGAGGAGACCAAAACAGTGCCTGGCACTCGAGGCAAAATCTCACCAAAGCCTCTTGGCATTACAGCAAGGCTTCCTTATTTTTATACTCCCAAACCACTTACAGTGAAGCTTGATGTGTCTTTCGATGTCATTACTGCTTGTTGTACTTGGCTTCTTAATATACTGCGATATGGTAAGATCGGCAAAAAATGTTTTCTGACTAATCATCAATGTCATAATTTCTTTCTCCTAAAATCTTTCTGCTAAGGAAGTCTATAATTCCTTTGCAGCTTCTGTCTTGCTCAAAGCATGCCTCTCGACTAGCTTTTTTTCAAATTGGATACATTCCATGCTGCCTCTTATTTGTCATTGATGTCGATTAAAAAATAGTTGTGGCATAATCTCTGATTCTTGCAGGTTCCTTCTACTTACAGCATCCCCCCAAAAAACCTGTTAATTCCTACTATTTTTTGTTTGCTGACTAATTGTAAATCTGTATTAGGATAATATGAAAAATATCAATTTCTTAATCTTGTCAAACTGGCTAACTTTTTCATCAGGGGCCTCTACCTTTGAGAGATGATAATGGCATTGTCCTCCTTGGAGAGAGGGCAGCTAAATGTCGTGCATATGCCAAAGCCTTGCATTATAAAGAGCTGGAGTTCCAGAAAGGCCCTTGCCCTGCAATTCTTGAATCATTAATTAGGTAGGTAGAGCTGCTTTGTTTAAAATGCCACAAATGTTACTGTACTCTGGTTTTGTTTGCTGCAGTTGGTCTGAAAGATAATTAGTTATGATTAACATCTTTGTGGTTTGGAAGATGAATCGGCCTCCCACATTTGTCCTGGAGAAAATAAAAAAGGTAAAACTGCATTTGGCTTGCGATATCCAGCCCATCTGGAGTCAACGGAGTGGTTATTAATGACAGGAGACAGGAGATGAGTGCAATGCAGCCTATATTGTTGCCCACTCGTATCAAATTTCAAGCACTAATCCTCAAGTAAAGTCTCCAAGTTGCACATATTGAATAGCGGGAGAATCTGGTACAATTTAAAGATTCCAGCTTGTAATTAAAAAGCATGCATATTTGAAATTTGCAACTTTAACATTTTTGATTTGCTGTCTGTCCTCTCTGCAAAATTGAAGTGTATAATGGCAACCCAGCATGCAGTGAAAGCAATACTGTACAACTTTATTCAGTAGAATATTGCCCACAATGAAGTTGTACAGTATTGTTTCACCTCCCTGCTGGTTTTCCATAATATGCTGTCGATTCCATGTTAAGGGCAGTATACCTTTAGTCAAAGTGGAGCTAGCTAATGGTAGCATTGCCGAAGAAGTGTTCCGTATTTAAATCTACAAACTGAATTTCTACATCTGAACTGAAAAAGTGGACTGTGTAAAATAGTTTTGATGTCAAAACAGATACTTAATAAAGCAGCTGTGTAGGTAAAATGATGATTTTAAAAGGAGAACATGTTGACTTTACATTACATTTATATTAACCAGATTTCAAACCTTTCCTTCTCTCTTGGGAATTATGTACTTACATTTGGAAAATCTCTCCATTCTTAAAGTGGTTAAAAGTACATTGTTTGAAATATGTTGCATAGTTTAGTTTTCATTTTGGTATTTTTGAAGAATTTTCCTCAAGTTTAAAGATCTGAATAAATCTCATTGAAAGGTCAGTAGGAAACTATTAATATGAGTTTTGATTATTTTATTTGTTCAATGTAAAAATAAATTAACTTAATGATTTCTTATGAAAGGGAGTAAATAGCTTTCCCCCATTAAAGCTCATTGAAAATGGGAGATATCTTGTGATGAGCAATAAGCTAAAGGTCTAATTTCCATTTGTTTTCAAATGAAACGCGATCTAACATCCTAAAGATTTCATTTTGTTTTTCTTAATGGAAGGAAATTCTACCAGCAGGTAGATTCATCGATGGTAGTTAACAATTTGCACGTTGGGCAACTTTATTAGTTTTGCAGATTTGCAAAGTATGCATACTGGAGATAAGGTGCTCACGCAATAATATTTCTGGTAGATATATTCATAATTCTTTTTCTCTGACGTTTTCCAGATTATAGTCCATTAACCGTCCAGATTATGCAACTTTAAAACTGGCCTTTAATTTACCTCTAACTTGCTTGCATTATGAAAGGGGGTAGGTGATGAAGGAGAAGCTATTGCAGAGATCTGGTGCAAAACATATAAGTGCATAACTACAAGAGTGGCTGTTAAATGTGTCTTAAATTTTGGTTTGTGAGTATTCAGAATTCAGCGAAGAAAACTATTTGTCATTGATGAGATGTAATGGAATTACCAAAAAATAATGACACATACGGAGGCTTCACAGCACGTCATCTCTGTACTGCTTCAAGAACTACCAAGTCCCATCCCACCATCCAGAATAAAATCTACAACTCTGCAAATAGTGGCTTTTTAAGTACACGTCAAAGTACGGTTTAAATGTCCTGAGGGTGTCTTTTAATTTCTAAATTAACAAGTACTATAAATCTATGTCTCTGGGTTCACCCCTGCTTACTCTTTCATAATTTCATGCTCCATAATTAAGTCACCCCTTGGATGCCTTTATTCCAAAGGAAACAACTCCAGTTTGCCCAGTCTTTCCTTGGAGCTATTAATTTGTGATCCTGGCAGAACCCTCCTGCCCTCACTCTCCAGCTTTCTGAAATATGACCAAGGATGTACTAAATTGTCAAGTCTAAGTGGTGTTTTATACAGTTGCCTTCTGTGACATGCAATGCCCTGCCTATGAAGAAAGTCATCATTTTTAACCATCTTATTAATCTGTCCTCTAAGAACCCATGAACAAACACACTAAGCAGCCTTTGCTCCGCTGCACCACTTGATATTGTGTTATTTATTTGTTGCATATTTTCTTTTTATAATAAAATTACTTTATTTACAACTTCAAACAAACTGTTACGCTAAATTGTCACCTTCCCCTCAGTTAACAATGAACCATTCTACATAGCCCTTTCATCGTCTGCTTTGATCTGTTGTTTTCACACCTTTCCTTTCCATATCTCTCGACTCCCTCTCCCCTGACTCTCAGTCTGAAGGAGGGTCTCAACCAGAAATGTCAGCCATTCTTTCTCTCCAAAGATGTTGCCTGTCCCGCTGAGTTACTCCAGCATTTTGTGTCCATCTTCGGCGTGAACCAGCACCCACAGTTCCTTCCTACAATTTAAAACATTGTCCTTGCCATCTCAGTTGTACTGCCTCCGGTCCCAGATTGTTTACCAGTGAGAACTCTGTTTCCTCATCAAGAATACCCAAGTATGAGCATAACTTTGGGAGGGGGGGGCATATAATTTGCTTGGGTGTGTGGTGTGCTATCTGGACCAGTATACGGCCACCATAACTAGCCCTGTTACCCCTTCCTTAAGACGTCTTGACAAAGCTTTCATTCAATTCTAGTTTCCACAAGTACAGTTTGTGTATACAATTGTGACCAAAAACTGCATGGCAGCTTTTGAATTTTATGTGCTGCTTGATATTATTGGGATTTAATGTTGATATCACAATCAAACGTGCAAAAGATATTATTAATTTAGCCAGAGATCTGAAGCCCTTAAGCACTAGCAGCATTGCAGGACTCCTAATGCATTAAAGTTGATGTATGTTTCAGTCACACACTTGACTCACCTTTCAAGTAGCCTGTGTAACATGCTGCAGGTTCTCATTTTGTTTACTTTGGAAATAATTTGAATCCATAAGTAAGCAAAAATTGCTTTCAGTCATGCACTCTATTTCCTTTGAATGCCCTTTGAAACCTTCATGATTAAAGACTTCCTCTGTGTTCGCTGGTTGACTGGTATTTGAAATTTGGCTGGTATACTTTATTGCGAATTGGTAGTTCACCGCCTGAAAATTGCTCTGTTCATCTCATTTGGAACTCAGCAAAGTAATCTGCATTAACCGCAAACAATTATATTTATTGGCAATGATCAAATGTGTTTTTATTTCTTTTAAAAAGAACTCTGTAACTTAAAACAACTTTTTGAACCACTTTTAAATTCTGTTTTTTGTTACTCATGTTTCAAACATGAAATACCCCGACAACAAACATTCATCCATTACAAGACAATACAGTGGGCGAAACTAGTGTTCAGACTCCAAAGGATAAACGTGCCCATTTTCTGGTTATGTGGTGGATTGAGTAGTTTAGTTTTAGATTTCCATGTAGTGGTCTGTGCATTATGGACTGACACTGTGGTACCACAGCTAGTGCATGTGCCTCTTGGTGCCTTCTGTGTAGAATTTGCATGTTTTCCCGTATCACATTACTTTCCCCTCTTCTGGGCGCTCCGCTTTCATAGACACATCCCAGATAGGCGTTGGTTGTTATGTCATTCTGTTACTGTGAATGACCCTAGTTGAGGTGACTGGTGGAGGAATCTAGTAGATAGTAGCGAGCATGTTACAGTAAAACAAATGTGGACTAGGATTCTCTAAGCAGTGGCTGAGTTGATCATCTCAATGGCTTATTGAGGATATATATATATATATATATATATATATATATATATATATATATATATATATATAATGAAAATTCTCCAGGGTTGACAAGCCTTAAATAATATGATAAAGAGCAATAGTACATCTAAATTTTCCTTTGTCATTACTGTTGTGGACGATACCCCACGAGGCAGACTGGTGATTTTACTCTCCATCAAGTTAAGTTTCAACAGTTTCATGATGCCATTCTTAATTTAAAGCCTTATTAAAAAGGTTGAGTGTTATAAATTGCAATGCATTATAAGTAGACCATCACCATCATTCCCGGTATCTCTTCTTTCAATTCTTGGCAATAAAAGTTTTCTGTTTCTCGTTCCATTACTTAACAAAGGGAGAATGCGTGCAATGATGAAGCTAAGAGTTTCAGCAGATTTTGTTTTATGTGTTACTGTAGATGTATAAGTTTCTCTATTTAAAAAAAAACAATGATTTATTTTCAGATCTGTGCTCACACAGCTAAAACAGATGTTACCAAGAGACTTGCATTGAATGTGCATTATGTTGTGAAATTATATGACTTTCTACCCAGATAAGAATTGCAATTGTTGAAAATACACGGTGAGATTAACCACACATGTATCAACACAAAAAAAAGATAATGTGTTAGGCGATGGCTCTGACAGAAATAGATATTGAGAAATAAATGAGCTTCTTTGTAGGACTGTTCACTATAATGGTCAATGAAACTCTGAAGATGGACTGAAAAATGTCTTGATACTGCTGGGGAGCAAGATAGCAAGTTAATTTATTCACAAAATGCTGGAGTAACTCAGCAGGTCAGGCAGCATCTCGGGAGAGAAGGAATGGGTGACGTTTCGGGTCGAGACCCTTCTTCAGACTGATGTCGGGGGTGGGACAAAGGAAGGATATAGGTGGAGACAGGAAGATAGAGGGAGATCTGGGAAGGAGGAGGGGAAGGGAGGGACAGAGGAGCTATCTGAAGTTGGAGAAGTCGACGTTCATACCACCGGGCTGCAAACTGCCCAGGCGAAATATGAGGTGCTGCTCCTCTAATTTCCGGCGGGCCTCACTATGGCACTGGAGGAGGCCCATGACAGAGAGGTCAGACTGGGAATGGGAGGGGGAGTTAAAGTGCTGGGCCACCGGGAGATCAGTTGCGTTAATGCGGACCGAGCGCAGGTGTTCAGCGAAGCGTTCGCCGAGCCTGCGCTTGGTTTCGCCGATATAAATAAGTTGACATCTAGAGCAGCGGATGCAATAGATGAGGTTGGAGGAGGTGCAGGTGAACCGCTGTCTCACCTGGAAAGACTGTTTGGATCCTTTGATGGAGTTGAGGGGGGAGGTAAAGGGACAGGTGTTGCATCTCGTGCGGTTGCAAGGGAAAGTGCCCGGGGTTAGGGTGGTTTGGGTAGGAAGGGACGAGTGGACCAGGGAGTTACGGAGGGAACGGTCTCTGCGGAACGCAGAGAGGGGAGGGGATGGGAAGATATGGCCAGTGGTGGGGTCCCGTTGTAGGTGACGGAAATGTTGGTGGATGATATGTTGGATCCGCTGGCTGGTGGGGTGGAAGGTGAGAACGAGGGGGATCCTGTCCTTGTTGCGAGTGGGGGGAGGGGGAGCAAGAGCGGAGCTGCGGGATGTAGAAGAGACCCTAGTGAGAGCCTCATCTATAATGGAGGAGGGGAAGCCCCGTTTTCTGAAGAACGAGGACATCTCGGAAGCCCTAGTCTGAAACACCTCATCCCGGGCGCAGATGCGGCGTAGACGGAGGAATTGGGAGTAGGGGATAGACTTAACTTGATTGGTATGACGATGACTTAAAATGTCAAGAATACCGATATTTACTTTAAGTCACATTATAATTACCTAAAGTGGCCTAAACTTTTCAGGACATTTATTTACAGAAAGCGTTGCTGCTTAAATTTGCTTGCTGCTTTTAGTTCTTCCACTTGGAACTTAAATTAACAATTCCCTTGAAGAAGATAATTCAGCTTCACCTCATGCTATAAATTGTGAGTGACATCGTGCTCTTGAAACTTCCAACACATTGTCACATTATCTTCTTATACCTTATCCCAGTCGTCACATTTTTTAAAAACAACCTCATGATCCAACTTACCCTTCTTCAGACTGAGAGTCGGGGGAGAGGAACACGAGAGATATGGGAGGGTACAAAGACCATGTATGGTTGAAAGGGCAGATTGTGTAGGGCAAAGGATGGGATGAAAATCAATTGAAAAAATAACAGTCGCGGGTTGGAGTGGCACAGCTGGTTGAGCTGTTGCCTTATAGCACCAGAGACTTGGGATTAATCCTTACTCCGAACGCTGCTTGCTGGGAGTTTGCACGTTTTCCCTTTGACCGTGTGAGTTTCCTCCGGGATACTCCAATATTAACAAATCCCATAGATGTGTGGATGTGTAGGTTAATTGACCATTCTCAATTATCCCTAGTGTGTCGAGAGTGGATGGAAAGTGGGATAACATAGAACTAATGTGACCAATTAATCGATGGGCAGCATGGACTCGGTGGGCAAACGGGCATGTTTCCATGCTGTATCTTTCAATCAATCAATCAATCAATGAGGACAGTGGGGATTTTTCCATTATGCGTCACTGTTTTGTGTAATATGGATGCTGAAAAGGCTTAGTTGAGCCACTTGCCACAGGTAGCCCAGGCTCTGTTGTGCTCTTATAGCCACATGTGTCTAGCCCAGTGTCGTTTACGGACAATGCACCCAGCTGGTGAGGGGAAAGTGGCAATAACACCGCAATGGCAGGGGATGAGACTGCCGTCTGTTGGCGATGGCCATTTTTGGAGGTCTGGCTTTTTTTCTGGTGTTATTTGCCACATTCTTTTCAGCTACAGAGTACAGACCCAAGCCATTTATCATCTCTTGATGGGATATTCAGTTTTACCAGGGCTCCTTGATGGTATATACCACAGCCAAGTGGTATATTTGTGTCAAGAACAGTCATTCTGACTTCCGGTGGCGCTATGCTCTGATAAAGCCACGCGTCAACTAGCTCCGAAGAAAATCCGATCTTAAAGGGGAAAGAACGGGACGGGTCCACTGAAATTTGCCGATAACTTTCAACGAAGGGTGAGTGAAGTCATTAGACCGTGACTCCTACCGTTTATATGTCGATAAGTCGCACTCCCCCGTTAAAAACTGCTGCAAAACGAGCTGGCAAGGCCAGGCTGCCGGAAGAGGAACCAGGTCAGATGGAAGCATCAGCCTCAGCCTCAGCCTCAGCCTCAATTCCAGTGCCGACCCAAGAAGAAATTCCCAAACAGTCCCGAAAGCCACAGCCTAAAAAAATTGGATTGGAGGAATTTCGAACCATAGTTGGTGAGGAGCTTTCAAGTATGAAGGATGATTTTCAGGAAATGAAAGATGAATTAATATCATTGAAAGGATTGAAGGGAGAAATATCAACTATCATCAGTGAGAAGTTATCATCAGTGAAGAAAGAAATATGTGATAGTATGAACGAACATATGGTGGAAGTAAACTCTAAACTCCAAAAGCTGGATTCCGATTTTACCAGCAAGTTGGAGCATATTACTACTACGGTACATCAACATGACGAGGCTATACGCGAGTTGGAAGTTCTAGCTGAGACAAGCGCTGATACAACAAAAAGGGTATTAACGGAGACTCAACGCCTATCTGATCTACTAGCGAAAGTAACCGAGAAATGCATTGACTTAGAGGGTCGCTCTAAACGTCAGAACCTAAGGATTGTTGGAGTTAAAGAAGGCCAAGAGAAAGATAAAAACCTCTGTGATTTCACTGCTGAACTCCTACGGGATGTTTTGAAACTGGACACAAAACCTTTGCTGGATCGAGCCCACAGAGCACTGAGAGCTCGGCCAGCTGCTGGCGCTCCCCCAAGGCATCTGATATTAAAGGTACACTACTCTCACATCTTAGAAGATATTCTGTCGAGAATCGCTATCAACAGAAACTTATCATTCCAAGGCGACAATATCCGTATTTTTAGAGATTATCCTGCTGAGGTGGTTAAGAAAAGAGCACTTTTTAATGAGACAAGATCAATTCTGAGGAAGATCCCATCGCTCAGATTCGGAATGTTGTACCCGGCCAAACTGCGAGTCACCTACAAGCAGACAGAAACCTTTTATACCGATCACAATAAAGCATTCGAATTCGCCCGAGAGATTGAAAACTCGCTGAAGGGATGAATACCACTCCACGGCTGTAATCACTGGCAGAGAACTGATTGGGCTATAAGTCGTTATAATTTAAAGTTCCAAGACCAGTGAATAAGCTATATGACTATTAATCTTTATTAACTACTATTAATAAAAAAATATTATTAATCACTACCAATAAGAAGTTCAAGTAACACTTGACTCATGTAAATTTTACTTTTAACATTTAACTAATACACCCTAGGGGGGAAAACTAGCCTATTTTGGATTTTGGATTAAATTCCTTTGGGCCTGTCCTGTTTATTTCCCCTTGCTTCTAAAAGTATATATATTTTAAAACAGGAAAAAAAAAAAAAATAACTGTGTTAAAAAACGGAGCTAGTATTAATTTCTTTTTACATCTCACGGAAGTCCTTAGATTTTTTGCCACCTTAGGGTGGCTAACACTAACTGCACTAATTGTAGTTGTAGTTTTAGTTGTCTCTTCTTTTTTCCTGCACTCTTTTAACCTTTTATATATTGATTTTTTTTTTAGATTTAACTTTTATTATCATGTTATTTTTCAGAAATTATATACTTTTAGGAGATATTTCCGGGAGGCACTCTACGCTGTACAAAAGATCATCCACCCCTCATTCAAGAAAAATGTTGTAGTCCGGGTGCCAGACCATTTGCTTTATTATAGACCATTTATCGGTTAAGATGCAAGATTCTATTAGGAAAACAGGGGTTAAAGGTATTACATTTTGTAGTTGGAATGTCAAGGGTGTTAATGAACCAATTAAAAGAGGTAAAGTACTTTCACATTTAAAATCTATTGATGCAGACATAATGTTCCTTCAGGAAACTCATCTTAAAAATGTAGCACATAATAGACTGAAAGGCAAATGGATTGATAAAGTATTTCACTCATCGTTTCCCTTTAAATCAAGAGGTGTTGCTATTTTAATTCGTAAGGGTATACCATTTATAAATACTTCCTCTATAGTCGACACTGAAGGTAGATATGTTATATTAGTGGGAGAACTATATTCTACAAAATTGATATTGGTGAATGTCTACGCACCAAATTTTGATAATCCGTTATTTAAAAAAAAAATATTTAATACCATTCCAGAATTTGGACAATATAACTTGATAATTGGAGGAGATTTAAATTGTACATTAGATTCTTATTTGGATAGATCTTCAACTCAAAGGAAAACAAAATCCAAGTCGTGTGAATTATTAAACTCTTATATAAATAATGCAAATATAAAAGATGTTTGGAGGATTGATAATCCTTCAGGCCGAGAGTATTCATTTTATTCACCTGTGCATAAAACTTATTCAAGAATTGATTATTTCTTGGTGGACTCCAAACTTATTCCTTATACGTATAATTCAAAATATCATAATATTATTATATCCGATCATGCCCCTTTAACATTTAGGGTAAAACTCCAAGGAGTAACGGGGAAACAGACTAATTGGAGATTTAATCCGCAAATCTTAAATGAAAAAGCATGTTATGATTATCTTAAATCGCAATTTGAGATTTTTTTTAACGCAAATGACCTTCTTGAAACACCTGCGTCCCTGCTTTGGGAAACATTTAAAGCGTTTGTGAGAGGATGTATTATTGCTTTTCAAGCGTCTCAAAACAAGAAGAACCGAGCTGAACAGAATGACCTGGAAAGTCAGATAAGACAGTTAGACATAACAAATGCCATCGCTCCCTCTATTGAAATACATAATAAAATTGCAGTTCTCAAATATAAGTTAAATTATATCCTTTCAGCTCATATTTTAAGGCTTTTTCAATATACTAAACAAAAACATTTTGAATTTGGAGATAAACCACAGAAATTGCTAGCACGTCAACTCCGTAAATTAGAAGATGATTCTACAATTCATAAAATTAGATCAGAAAATGGAGATTTGCTTAAACTACCTAAGGATATTAATCAGAGATTTTTGCAATTTTATCAGTCATTATATTCATCAAAAATAACAGATACTTCTGCGCAGATGCAAAAGTTTTTGCAGGAATGTAACCTTCCTGGTTTGAATGTGAGTGATAGAAATTTACTGGGCGCAGAAATAACTATGAAAGACGTTGAAGAGACTATTAAATCCATGAAAAATGGGAAGACTCCTGGCCCTGATGGCTTAAATAATGAGTTTTATAAAAAATTCAGTGGTTTGATCTCTCCACGTTTGCAAACTGTATATAGTCACGCCTTTAAACAACAGAGATTGCCACAAACTCTGACTGAATCAACAATAATCCTCATTCCTAAAAAAGATAAGGATTCTGAAGACCCTGGTTCGTATAGGGCGATAGCTCTTTTAAATACTGATCAGAAGATATTAGCGAAAATCTTAGCTCAGAGATTAAGTCTAGTTATAGACAAATTGATACACCCCGATCAATCAGGCTTTATAGCCAAACGATATTCATTTTTCAACTTGAGACGCTTGTTTAATATAATTTATTCAAATAGACTATTAAATGAAGATTTAGCAATCATCTCGCTAGATGCTGAAAAAGCATTTGATCAAGTAGAATGGCCCTATCTTTTCTCAGTGATGGAAAAATTTCAACTAGGTGAAAATTTTTGTGCATGGGTGAAACTTTTATATACATCCCCAACAGCTAGAATATTAACTAATCAAATGCTGTCATCTAAATTTCATTTAGCTAGGGGTTGTAGACAAGGATGTCCACTATCACCACTTTTATTTGCCCTTATTATAGAACCACTTGCTGAGAGTATTAGATCAAATTCAGATATTTATGGCTACAACACTAAACATACAACCAATAAAATTTCTTTATATGCGGATGATGTATTAATATATATTACAAAGCCAGAAATTAGCATTCCGAATTTATTAAATCTCATAACTCAATTTGGTTCATTTTCAGGTTATAGAATTAACTGGTATAAAAGTGAAATTATGCCAATAATGGAGCATAATCCGGCCATACTTCAACAATTTCCTTTTAAAATTGCCTATGAAAAGTTTAAATATCTTGGAATTTACGTGACTAGGAAATATACTTCTTTATTTAAATCAAATTTTCCTCCTTTACTTGCTAAATTACACAGAAATATCCAATTTTGGAAAACACTTCCTATATCATTAGTTGGTCGTAGTAATGCTATAAAGATGATCTTTCTTCCACAGCTATTATATTTATTTCAAGCAATTCCGATCTACCTTCCAAAAAAGTTTTTTTTTAAAATTGATTCAATTGTTACTAATTTTATTTGGGACTACAAGACTCATAGAATAAATAAAAGACACTTATGTAAGTCTAAAATTAATGGAGGAATTGCTTTACCTAACTTTTTATTTTATTATTGGGCGGTTAATATTAAAAATATAACCTGCTGGTTGGATGATTCTGATCAACAATCGGATTGGTTAAAGATGGAGAAAGAGGATTGTTTACCATTTGATATTGGTGCGATCCTCTTAGCTCCAATAAATTTAAATAAAAAAACATATGGAGGTAATCCCATTATACATAGTGTTATCCGTACCTGGAAACAATTAAAGCTTACGTTAAAATTGAGTAAATTATCTGTTTTCCTTCCTATTGCGAATAATCCTTCTTTTAAACCGTCTGTCTTAGATAGAGGCTTTGCTCAATGGAAAAGTTATGGAATCAAAAGGGTGGGAGATCTTTATCATAAGGGAACTTTTCTTTCGTTTCAGGAGTTACAGCAGAAGTACGGATTACATGTTAATAATTATTTTAGATATTTACAACTTAGAGATTATGTAAAATCACACATGCAAGAATATAAGTTTAGAGGTCCAGAAATACTTGATGTATGCCTGAATCGACATTATAACTCAAATAAATTAATATCTTTTATTTACAATATTCTCCTTGACATTGACATTCCGTCATCAGAATCTTATAGACGAGCATGGGAGGACGAATTGAATCAAGTTATAATGCAAGATATATGGGATGAAAGTTTACAACAAATACATCAATGTTCATTGAATACTAGACATTCCTTAATACAATTTAAAATAATACATAGATTACATTATTCGAAGACGAAATTAAATAGGATTTTTCCTAGTATCTCTCCTATGTGTGATAAATGTCAATTTCAAGAAGCTAATTTAACTCATATTTTCGTAACTTGTATAAAAATGCAAAACTTCTGGTTGGAGATTTTTAAAATAGTTTCTAAAGTTATTAATAAAAAATTAGATATGGACCCAAAATTAATTATATTAGGATTATCAGAACATACTACAAATTTTACAGTAAGTCAGGTACATTTTCTTGATTACAGTCTAATAACTGCGAAAAAACTAATACTTAAATTTTGGAAAAAACCAATAACCCCCACAATTAAAATGTGGACTATGGAAATGACAGAGACCCTGCATTTGGAAAAAATAAGGTTTGCCTTAATCGACAAACCTGAGTTATTCTTAAAAATATGGTCTCCATTTATTGAATTTTTAGAAAAGTAAATGGGTTTGGCACAGGACTAAAATAAAAATAAATAAAAAAATTTAAATAAAAAGTTGAAACTTGAGTTGGGGGTTGGATGTACAGCTGTGGTTTTTGTCTCCCGGATCTACTCCCGTTAATTTTTATTGTTAGATCTTTTTTTTTTTTTTAACCCTCTTACTCTCTCTCCCCAAGTTTATAGTTTTATATTTTTATTTTTACTTTCTCTCTTCAAAAATTTAAAAATTGAAGCTATGTAAGAACTTTGTAACAAATGTGTTTTTTTTAAAATTTCGATTTGTACATATGCTTTTCAAAAAAAAAAAAATTAAAAAAAAAAAAAAAAGAACAGTCATTCTCATCTCACCTCTGGAATTTTGGGTCAAAGTCCAGAGCTGTATGGTCCGAGCAAAATTCAAACTGGACATCAATGAACTTTTATTGGACAAAGTGATATTTTGTGACACTTGATACCTTCCATTGCTTTGATGAAGATTACATTGATTGGGCAGTAATTAGCCAGATTGATTATTTTTTTGTGTGGGAAGGAAGTGCAGATGATGATTTAAGCCAAAGATAGACACAAAAAGCTGGAGTAACTCAGCGGGGCAGGCAGCATTCCTGGAGAGAAGGAATGGGTGACGTTTCAGTTTGAGACCCTTCTTCGGACTGGTTCGGGATAAAGGGAAATGAGAGATATAGATGCTAATGTAAAGAGATAAAGAACAATGAATAAAAGATATGCAAAAAAGTAACGATGACAAAGGAAACAGGCCATTGTTAGTTGTTTGCTGGGTGAAAACAAGAAGGTAGTGTGTTTTTTTCCCCATGCTATTTGTGAAAAGCAATCAAGAAAATGC
This sequence comes from Rhinoraja longicauda, assembly GCF_053455715.1. Classification (NCBI taxonomy): domain Eukaryota; kingdom Metazoa; phylum Chordata; class Chondrichthyes; order Rajiformes; family Arhynchobatidae; genus Rhinoraja; species Rhinoraja longicauda. The sequence continues at coordinate 16,391,658 of NC_135982.1, read as the reverse complement.
ACCTGTGGTGCCTGTAATGGAATGGTTTTGGCAAGAGATGGGTAATTCCCTAGTTGTACAGGACATCAATAACACAACTGGGATATTGTCTGGTCTAACAGCCTTTGCAGGATACAGAGGTCTCAACCATTTTTGGTACCACTTGGTGTGACTCAAGTTAGCCAAAGACTGGTTTCTGTGGCAGTTGAGACCTTGGAATGAAGCTCAGGTGGAGCACCACTGGACACATCTGGCTGGACATGTATGCTACTACCTCAACTTTGTCTTTTGCACTCGAATGCAGGTCACCCCAGCATTGGGGATGGGAATGTTCTTGGTGTCATCTCCTGCTGGCTGTTTAATTGCCCACCACCTTTTACAACAAGATACAGCAAGAACACAGAACCAGTATCGGATCCTTTGGTTGTCGGCCTGCTTGCTTCTGTCTGTGGCATGCTATGTAACATGCTTGTATTTCCACTTCATTAGGTCGATGCTGCATTTTAAGGTACACCTAGTTCTACTACTGCCAAGGCGTCCTAACCTTCTCATTAAACTATTTATGAAGGTGGAGTGAGGCCATAAGGTTATATATTGTGGTGATGTTCATTTAAGTTGCTGCTGGATGCAAGGTTTGACGGTGGGACTTTGTCTCCACAAAGACTGTTTGATGGTTACTCCTGCCAATGCGTTTGTGTACAGGTGTTGATTGATGAAGTGCAGTTATATAGGTTCATCCCTGGTGTTAGTTTGTTCACTGTGGCACGGACCTAGTGTGGCAACTGTCTTTCAGGACTTGATAGTGATGGTGCTACCAAGTAATTCTTATTGATAGGTGATGGACATTGAAGTTCTCCAAGTTGCCCTTGATAGTTTCAGGTGCCTTTGGTCCTTCTAAGTGTTATTCAACACTAGGAGCAGAGGAAGGATGGCAAACAATAATTAGGGGCAGGTCTCCAAGGCATTTGTTCATATTTATGCACCAGCTTTGTGAGGAGAACATCGCCAAGTGGAGAGGGTGTGGGTGGGGTTCAAGCTTGGCGCAACTTCGCCAGGTACGGACCTAGGTCAATGCCATGTGATCAATCAGATTTTATTCTTTCGCTTCATTGCATTGGTTGTGATGCAACTGAGTGTCCACTTCAGAGAGCAGATCATAGTCAACCACATTGCTGTGGGTCTAAGATTGTGAGTAAACCTTTTCATCGGAAAATCAGTTCTATATCTGGAACTACAAATATTAAGCATAAAAGGTTGGTGGTGAGCCTTTGCCCCTGGGCTAAGATCAAACTGCGGAGAGCAAACGTGAATGGGCCAAGTAAGATGAGGGCACTTGTCATCTCATTTTGTCTTAGAAATTTTAGAAATGCCTTTTATTACCTTAAATTACTTTATTGAAGTCTTAAAGCTGAAGAAACTGTATACTCTTGTTGTACCAAATATCTTGCTGTGAGATCATATGATTTTAATTTGATGTCAGAAACTTTATTTTTTCTCTTCAAAATGCCTGCATGCAACCCTTATATTTTTCCAAATCTTGGCAATTTGTGAAATTGCCGGACAGGAATTGTGTTATTTAACGTACTCGGCTATATTTGCCCTGTCTCAGGAAATAACCACAGCCTATCGTGAAGAAAATAAACTACGATATAAAATAACAACTAGTTTTGCCACCCAATGTTTCTTGTTAAGGAAAATACAACTTTTTTAAGAACTGCATTTTATTGTGATATATGGCTTCTTAATGAACATACAAAATAGACACTTCTTTAACTGGAACATTTTGAGAACACTTTTCTTTTTCTGATGCAAGTTTGATGCAACAAAGAGAAGGAAACGAGTAACGTTTGATCAGTTCAGGTTCCATCACAAAACAGTAACAACTTGCATTTATAAAACATCTTTAACAGAGTAAATATCTTGTCTAGTGCTTACAGTTCAAACTTTGTTTCCAAATGATCTAATTGATACAAAAGACTAAAATGCTACTGAAAAAAATATTTTTCTTATAAAACTTGATTTAAAGTTGCCAGTTGATATGTACATGTGGCATTGGTTTGCTAGAAAAACAGAACAAATTATCTCACTTTGTTCAAATATATTCTGGAAAAAAATTAAGATAATTTTGAAGTTTTTAAAGATACTCTTTGGAGTAACAAAGTCTCTAATTCTTAAAGTAGCTGTTTTCCAGATTGCAAAATTAATTTCCATTTCATTTTATTCCACTGAAGATGACAGTGAGATTACTGTAGTTACTTTCCAAAAACAAATCATACTTATTTAATTTTGCTGTAAATTTCAAAGACCTGTTATGGGTTCTAGTGCTTTTCATTCACTTTATATTGGTGCTCTGTTGGGTTTCTAACCATCTGTGTGTAATTAGTGAAGGGACAAAGACCTGTCTATGAAGGCGCCCAAGGTTTTGCAAAGACAAATCCTTCAATGAACGGTGACGGTTTTAAGTTTCTCATTAATGAAGTCATGGGCACATTGTAGGTCTTAAGGCTTGATGTTTTGTGGGCGAATCTTCATTTCCACATACTTAAGTGAATAGCTCGAACCATGCCAGCCGTACCATGTAATGCCATCAGAGTTGTGGGTATGGTGCCCTTGGCGATAGTAAACTCCATTCAGATTCGAATCTGTGCAGCAGTTGTACCAATAGCCTCCTGCAGTTAAAAGAATTCCAAGCTGTTATATTGTGAAAGATATAAATTCTGTCGTATATTTCAGAAAAATTATGAGAGAATGCGGTTTTTATTCTCGAGTCACATTTCATGAATTGCCAGCATATTTTGAATACCCTTTTATTTGCCTTGCGTAATTAAATCGATGTTAGAACAGCATTAAGAAATTGCCAGGACCCATTTCAGTGCCGAATGACAAGTTGTTTACCGATTAGCACTTACCTTTGCGGAATTGTACGCAGTCGTCCACGCATTTGTCATTGTCTTTGTCCTTGGTGCTGAAAGCTGTGTTGTTGTGGTACCTGAGGGAGTCCCGGCCAGCTGTCCCGTTGTAGTTTCCAATTAATAACTTATAGCTGTTTACTTCGTTGCTTATGGAAAAATAGCTGTACTCCGCATACCGAGCCTGACCTTCCCAGTCCTGTAATTGACAGGTGAAGCCATTTGACAATGTGTTTGCCGTTTGTACAAACTGATACACCAGCACACCAGAGAAGATTATTGAGTTCACATTTTGAGATACTTGGGTTTAGAGATAGGTGTTTAGTTTAGTTTGGAGATACAGCGTGGAAACAGGCCCCATCGGCCCACCGATCACGCATACGCTAGTTCTATGCCATCCCACATTGGCATCCTATACCATGGGGCAATGCTAATCAATCTACAAACCTGCATCTGTTTGGAATGTGGGAGGAAGCCAGAGCACACGGAGAAAACCCACGCGGTCACAGAGAGAACATGCAATCTAGTTTTCAAGAGAGAGTTAGATTTAGCCCTTAAGGCTAAGGGATATGGGGGAAAAGCCGGAACGGGGTACTGATTTTGGATGATCAGCCATGATCATAATGAATGGCGGTGCTGGCTCGAAGGGCCGAATGGCCTACTCCTGCACCTATTTTCTATGTTTCTATCTCCACAAAGATAGACCCATAGTTAGAATCTAATCCGGGTCTCTGACACTGCAAGGCACCAACTCTACCGCTGCACCACTGTGCCGTTCATTATAGTTTCCAATTTATTGCTGTTTATTTCATTGCTAATTGAAAAGCAGCTGTATTCTACATACAGAATCTGTACAGAATACAGTCCTGTAGTTATGCACGTGATGTCATTTCACAGTTTATTTGCTGTTATACAGGCTGATGCCAGCATATTAATTTAATTTGTTTTTGGATATATATTTAACTTGTAGATTCTTGTTATTAACAAGTTGAACGTTTCATGCGCAAAGAGGCAAATCTGGAATAACCTTCGGGGTGACGAATTGAAATTTCGGATGAGTTACCTCCATGTCTATCCTGAGTATGCTTGGTTGTCTGGTTAATCGAAAAATATGGTCATTTCCCAACCAGAAGTCCCCTCGGATGTTACCAAATCCTCGTTTGTACTGTTTCCAGTCACGATTAAACGAGGTTAGGCCAGCCTTGCGACGTTGTATAACGGTCCAGCCACCACCTCCAGATTCCATGTCACAGTACACCTATAACAAGATTTGAGTTTAAAAATAGGCGGCATACTTCAATAGAATAGGAAGCGTTTCACTATTTTAAGAAATTGAGCATATTCAGTGGCTCAGTCCAAGCTTGAGTGGCCCAATAATATTATTTTGATTTCACATGGAGAATTTTGATATGGATTTTCTATTCGGGGCATTCCATTGAATATGTTATGAATTAAATATATACATTAGAAATATAGTTTTGTTTTCATAATTTTCAGGAGCCATTTCTCAACCTTTCAGTCTGTCAGAACAAATTTTCCGTCATACATATACAACAATTATCTTGTCGTATTTCTTTAAAACCACTGCCATGATTTTTTTTAAAAATCAGTATATTATCATTTTCTTTCCGAACTCTTGAAATTTTATTTTGTCATATTTCTTTAAAACCTAAAATTTCAAGAGTTCGGAAAGAAAAAGATAAAATACTGATTTTAAAAATAAATCATGGCAGTGGTTTTAAAGAAATATGACAAGGTAATTTTTCAGGTATAACTATCCCTAAAGCCTCTGTTCTGTGAGGCTAACTGCCTTCACACTTATCGTATTCTAGTGTTTTCTTTTACAATTGAATAAAGTTCATTTCAAGTGGTCCTGCAATTGTAAATTAATTAGAAAAGTTTAACAGCAGCCATGGTAACATTTTCAGAAACAAGGAACTGCCGATGCTGGTTTACACAAAGTCAGCGGGCCAGGCAGCATCTCTGGAGAACATGGATAGGTGACGATTCGGGTTGGGACCCTTCTCCATTTTTTTAGTTCGTTTTGGTACCTTTGGTCGAGTGTGGAGGTCAGCCCAGTTACCCAGACGGTGGTGGAGAGACAAATTAATATGTTTTCTGCTTGGCAACAAGTGGGACTATTTGGTATAGGTTTGACCACCGATTCAGGCAACTCTTCTAATTTGGGAAAGACGCTGATGTGTGGAAGAAAAATCAATTACTGAAGAAGAGGCAGCTTTTACCAGCGCTGCGTATCTGCCGCTGCACCGCTGATTGGATTTAGAACACAGATCCTGGGCAAAAAAGCAAGATATGGTTAATGTTCCAAAGATTAAATTCATGAAATCGTAGGGAATGTTTGCTCAAGTTAAATTGATTACAGTAAAATGAAGAAAGTTGTTGAATTTTAGGTAGACACCAAAATCTGGAGTAAGGCAGCATCTCTGGAGAGAAGGAATGGGTGACGTTCCGGGTCGAGACCCTTCTTATGCACTAGCAATATTCACAACTTTTAAAATGAAACCTGATGAATAATGATTGCCTTGCAAGAGACAGTCAGTGCAACTGCAAAAGAGGGCATACAAGAATATAAAGTAAATGTATTTTGGAAAGGGTCACCTCAAGTTCTGGAGTTCCCAGGAACTCGTCTGCCGGCAGTTTGTACACACCAGATATTCGGTAATTTTTCTGGTACAGCGCATTGCAGTCATATGTAGCATCTACAAACAGAAGGTTAAGGATTACTTTAATGGTTCAGAATCCCTGAGATTTAAATTGAAGCATTTTCAAGATTACAGTCACATTTGAGCAACATTGAATAAAGTGACCTTTTATGAACAGTCTTTTAGTTTCATTCCTGACACATATGGGCTTTACCTAGTAAGAGCAGTAAAAAAATCTCTTGTTTATTTATGGAGCCCACTCACGCAAGAAGGCTTCTTTTGTTGAATACTCTGCCACTGTCTATGAAGCCAGACTAAATACAGCAATAAGAAAGCAATTTAGCAAATTTTTAAATCTCTCTAATTAATTTATTAGCTGTGGGGATCGATGAATACCCGCAAATGTGGTATGTATGTCCGTCACTGTAATTTTCCACATACAAGTGTCCTCCGGTCAAAGACACTCATTTTACAAATCTCGACAGAGAAGGGATTTGATTTGTTTTAATTTAATTTGTTGTCTTATGAAGGCATCGTTCTCTGCAACAAAACAGAGGGAAGAGATTTGGAGACTATCTTTCGAGCACAGATCCATGAGAATCTCTGCATTTAACAGCCCTTTTGATTGTCTGAATGTAAAAGAGTCTCTGAAACATATAAGCTCTTAAAATGTGTTGGCGGTGGTGGTAATATTTTCTTGACCATCTGCACTATTCCATTTGCCAACAACGTTTTGATGCATACCTTTCAGCTTCTCAGACTGAGAGCATGGTTTGCTTTTGATTTACAGCATCTTTACTGGGAGGAGACTGACGAGCTTCTGACGGCTTTGTCATCAAAAGCTATTAGTATTCCTTGGCGGAAGTTAAAGGTTTACTGCAATTGCTGCTGTATGAATTTTTGAATGACAAAATATTCTTCAGGAATCCAAGCCCTTCTTCAGGCATGGAGAGGCCTGCATTTTTTTTTTTGGTCGTGCACCCATCCATATTTTCTTTCCAATAAGTTAGTATTATTATCCTGAAATTAAAGGGTTGCATTTTGGATTCCACCTTTGAGTTAAGGTACCTGTTATTCCTGATTTTCTTTTTGTTCTTAGTTCAATTTGACTTTCCTTCCACGCTCATGAGAATGTGCTTAGAGCAGAATATATCAAAATAACATTGGTAATTTCGGGGCCAGCGTCAAATTAATTATTTAACCTTTACAAATCCAAAAGTACACTCTTTTAAGTGCAGTCCCAACTAATAATATGTCTGTTTGCTAATAGCTTTAGATGTAACTGAATAAAGATACATGGCCTATTTTAAATTTAACTTTGAGCAAGTAGTGCTAAGCTAAGTCTTATCCATAGCATGCGATAATTATTTATTTAATAATTATATAAAATCAAAATTTTAGTTCCAGAATAGTATTCAAAAGGTTCTGACCTTTCAACCAGATTTATGCTGATTTTTATTATTTCAATTTAAACGATTAATTTTGTTTCCCTGGAGATGTTGCCTGATTTACTAAGTACCTCCAGCATTTTCTGTTTTACTTCAGTTTTCCAGTGTCTATACTTTGCTTTTTGGTTCTTTTATGTTCATGTGGGTTAAGGTTGGAAGGAGCTGAGGAGCCATCTATGAGACAAGATAATTGTATTCCATGTGTGAACCTGTGTGTACATAACTGACATTCTTCTGCCTGCTCAATAACTGTGAGGTACACTATGTAAACTTGTGAAGCATGAGGAACATGCAGTATCAACTCTAGTTTGCTTCTGTGTTTCAGGAAACGTGATATTCAATGTCTGCCTTCTTGCGCGGCTTTTGCTTTGATTGAACGAAGATGTCTGAATTACTTGTTAAATTGAGTTTTTATCAGGCGAGGGTCCAGTACAGCAGCAACAGAGTCAAACAAGTCAAGTTTGTCTCAAGGAGAGGCATGTACTAATCCAAGGGCTAAAACAACTGTCATAAAAAGGAACTGCAGACCAAAGATAGACACACAATGCTGGAGTAACTCAGCGGGTCAGGCAGCATCTCTGGAGAACATGGATAGGTGACGTTTCGGGTCGAGACCCTTCAGTCTGAAGAAGGGTCTTCAGTCTGAAGAAGGGTCTCGACCCGAAACATCACCCATTCCTTCTCCCCTGAGATGCTGCCTGACCCGCTGAGTTCCTCCAGCATTTTGTGTCTACCTTCAATTTGAGCCAGCATCTGCAGTTATTTTCCTACACTTTGGCATTCAATTTTCATATAATGAAACAGCAGAGAATTTGCGAACAGTAAGGAACAACAGGCCGCAGTCAGATGAATGACCATTTTATTGATATTGGGTGAGAGTTGGTGCTGCCCAGGACATTGATCAAACCCTCTGCTTTGCAGCAGCCACCATGAGCTGTTTTGAATTTGTTAGCACAGACAAATAGGACACCAATTTACCAGTTGACTTTAACTATGATATTCCTGACTATGTGGCAGTTGCTTGTACTGAATTGTCATGTTGGCCCAGTATGGTATTTGGGTTTATGATCTTGACAGAGGCAAGTGTGTCAGCACTGATCCAAGCAAACACTTATACACCACTGACCTGCAGCTGCTGCAAATAAATGAGTGTTAAGACGCTGTCTAGCCTTATAACGGGAAAATAAAATACCTTCTTAATCAGCATTCCCTTTTAATTGCAAGTATATACTACAGTTGGTCAGAAATTCACATTTCGGGCCATTTAGGGTAACATTGTTTGAACATTTTTGAATGTGTTGCTTCTGTTCTGATTAGTGTACATGGTTTTGAGCTGAAATAAAGTACGGTTTGAATATAATTATTTCTCAAGAGGCATATTGAACTTAAAAACAAGATAATATATCATTTGTTCATTTATCTTGAGAAGCTTCATTTCAATTAATATTACAGTTAAATCTATTGCCCATAAAATACTTCACTTTAATTATGATTTTGTTTTGTTTGCTAACCCATGAAAGTTGAACTCTTACAATATGTACTCCGTTTAGTTAGCTATTTGTAGAGTAATGGAATCTGACAAATGTGGGAAAACATTATTTTAACTGTATTAACTTCAAAAGGCTCATAGAGCCTTTGTCAAACTTGGCTGGGGTGAGTGCGTTCGGAAGCATTGAAATGATTTGGAGAAGGGTGATGGAATTTTCAGTTCCATGCAAATGCCTGATTGATTGTTCCTTTACTGTAGTTGACATCCTTGAATGCCTTTGAATTATTTATGATTTTGAATAGGGTCATATTTAAGAAAATGTTAAATTCCCAAACCATATTATACAGCTGTGCCTTATTAATTTAACATGTGGCTTCCATTTGTCAAATTTTGTTAACGATCCGTTTAAGTGTCGTGGAACATTTTACTTGGTTAAAGTCAATATAAAATAATTAAGTTGTTCAAATTTGACTAACAAGTGCAGTTACCGATTATTTTCGTCACCTTTTAAAGCTTAAATTTACAGAGTCATGCTTGGCAGTATTGAACCTCGTGAGAATACATGTGTTTAATAACATCTCCTTCTCCAGATTCCCATTGCTTACCTGCTGATGTCTGTGTAACAGTTTGAGCTGCCTGAAGCTGAATAATGTCTATCCGATTGTTCACTTCCGAGTATTTCCCTTCAGCTTCTGTAATGCGAGATTCAATCTGACGACAGTTGTTTTCGACTTCCATCATCTGCATGACGACATTGATCCAGTCGGTCTCCTGTTTCCTGTTAAGCTCAGCAACAAAGCCCGTCAGGTTGGCCACCTGAATCTTCAGCTCCTTCGCCTCTTCGCAACAGGTGGCAAGCTTCGAAAGGTTCACCCCTCCTGCCGTTCCCCTTCTCCGGGGTGCTTTCTGAGCCCGGCTGTGGCACGGAGGGAAGTTGCAGAGCAGAAAAATGAACAGGAAAGGCCAGGGGAAAATTTTGCCCGGCATTCTTTTGGGATTAATGAAATGACAGCACTCTATAAGTTTGGGTTTGAAACACTTGCCACTGTTTGGTTGCTTTTGCTAAAGCTTTGCAGCAGATTGTCAAAAAGCACTGGAGTCCTGTTCGACTACTTTGACTGAGTGCTTCAAAGGGCTGACTCGAAGTTCCTCTTGTGCACACTTCATCCAGTGAGCATTATATTTGCTTGAGCTCGCAAAGTCTCCCTGCAGTGTCCTCTTCAGAAAAAAAACGTAAGCAGTCTTGAGACGACCCAGAGGCCGCATCTTAAATATCTAACACATGTGTAGTCTGTGCCCCTCCCACTCTTTGCGTGCGTGTCAGGCCCCTCCCCATCCATCAATTAAATCAAGGTGCTGACAGGAATGTGAGCTGCAAGAAAAATGTCTTTTGTTTGAGCTTTGGCAACTGGAAGACCTCCCAACCCTGTCGACTTTTCCTGATGTCAAATGACTGGGGTTGGGAGGGGGAGGTTAAAACACCCGGTCTGTGCTTAATTTTCGCTACTTTGCTCTAAATGCCGCGGTGGGTTAAACTATAAATTGCAGCGACTGTGGCAGTTGAGAAGCGGTACACAGTAGCATAATAATTACATTTATCTTAATTGGGTTTCAGTGTTGTTTTAAATGTAACATCTGTTGCACATAAAGCATTTCATTTAAACTCAATACCAAAAATGAAAAATAAATATTTTTTCGCCATATGTGTGTTTAGAAGGCAGTGTACCACATTCTGGAACTGTTACAGTCCATTTACGTAGAACAGTACAGCACAGGAACAGGCCCTTCGGCCCACAATGTCCATGCCGAACATGATGTCAAGTTAAACAGACCTCGGCCTGCACGTGATATCTATGTGCTTATCTCAAACCCTGTTAAATACCACCACAGCATACAACAGTGTGTTCCAGGCACCCACCATCTCACCATGTGTGTAAGAATAAAAGTGCCCTGACAGCTCCTTTAAGCATTGCTCCTCTCACCTTTAAAAACTCTGCCCCTCATTCTTTGACATTTCCACTCTGGGGAGAAAGACACTTGCTCTCATCCCTATCTATTCCTCGCACAATGCAGTATACTTCTATCAGGTCTCCCCTCAGCCTCCAACGCTCCATAGAAAACAATCAATTGTTTAATACACTTGAATCCAGGCAGGCATTCTGATAAATTTATTCTGCTCCCACTCCAAAACGTCCACATCCTTCCAGTAGGGGGGGGACAGGACTGCACACAATACTCCAAATGCAGCCTAACCAAAGACCTATAATGCTGCAACATAACCTCCTGACCACTACACTCGGTGTTTACCAACCAATGAAGGCAAGTATACCATTTGCCTTCTTTGCGACTCAATGTACTTGCATTGCCACCTTCAGGGAGCTATGGACTTGGCCCTCAAGATTTCCCTGTGCATCACTGCTGTAAAGTTTTGACATTCTATACTTTCTCCTTGCATTCAACTTCCCAAAGTGTAACACCTCACACTTGCTTGGATTAAACTCCCATCTGTCATTTCTCTGCCCATTTCTGGAGCTGATCTATATCCCACTGTCTGCTTTGACAACCTTCCTCATTATCCACAATTTCACCGATTTTGGTTTTGTCTGTAAATTTACTAACTAACCCTCCTCAAAAAAAACAATGAACTTGATAAAGGTTCACTTGCACCTCCTCCAACCTCATCTACTGTATTCATTGTTCAAGATGTGGACTTTTATACATCGGGGAGACCAGACGTTGACTGGGCGATCGTTTTGCGGAACACCTTCGTTCTGCCCGCCTGACCCAGCGTGATCTCCCGGTTGCTGGACACTTTAATTCTCCTTCCCATTCCTACACAGACCTTTCTATCCTCGGTCTCCTCCATTGTCAGAGTGAGGTTAAACAAAAATTGGAGGAACAGCATCTCATATTTCGCTTGGGCAGCTTGCAGCCCAGTGGTATGATTATTGATTTCTCTCACTTCAGGAAGCCCCGACATTCCCTCTCTCTCTCTCCCTCCCCCACCTGTCGCACTAGCTTCTTATTTTCACCCTACAAACAGCCTGTTTCCCTTTATCATCGTTACTTTTATGCATATCTTTCATTCATTGTTCTTTATCTCTCCACTTTACTGTCTATATCTCTCGTTTTCCTTATCCCTAACCAGTCTGAAGAAGGGTCTCAGAAGGGTTTCCAGAGATGCTGCCTGTCCCGCTGAGTTACTCCAGCTTTTTGTGTTTATCTTTGGTTTAAACCAGCATCTGCAGTTCCTTCTTACATGGCAGTTCTTGCCCTGCCCGGGTAATAGACAATAGACAATAGACAATAGGTGCAGGAGTAGGCCATTCAGCCCTTCGAGCCAGCACCGCCATTCAATGCGATCATGGCTAACCTCTCAAATTTTCCAATTTTCCTATTTCAGCTACCCTCTCTTCAGCAACCCTCTCTTCCAGTGCTCCATACTCTCTTTCCGTGCACCTCTCATCTGTCATCCAGTTTTGTTCTGCACCCCCACCTGGTTCCATTTGTCCATCATTCCGCCCTTGTCTGGTTTCACTTCTCTCTCCTCTCTCTCTCTCCCTAGTACCCACTAGCCACTATCATCTACTCCACCACTTCGGAGTGTTCCCCGCTTCATATCATCATATATCATATATCTACAGCCGGAAACAGGCCTTTTCGGCCCTCCAAGTCCGTGCCGCCCAGTGATCCCCGTACATTAACACTATCCTACACCCACTAGGGACAATTTTTACATTTACCCAGCCAATTAACCTACATACCTGTACGTCTTTGGAGTGTGGGAGGAAACCGAAGATCTCGGAGAAAACCCACGCAGGTCACGGGGAGAACGTACAAACTCCTTACAGTGCAGCACCCGTAGTCAGGATCGAACCTGTGTCTCCGGCGCTGCATTCGCTGTAAAGCAGCAACTCTACCGCTGCGCTACCGTGCCGCCCTATCAGGTTAATTCCCGGAATGGCGGGACTGTCATATGTTGAAAGACTGGAGCGACTAGGCTTGTATACACTGGAATTTAGAAGGATGAGAGGGGATCTTATCGAAACATATAAGATTATAAAGGGGTTGGACACGTTAGAGGCAGGAAACATGTTCCCAATGTTGGGGGAGTCCAGAACAAGGGGCCACAGTTTAAGAATAAGGGGTAGGCCATTTAGAACGGAGATGAGGAAAAACTTTTTCAGTCAGAGAGTTGTGAATCTGTGAAATTCTCTGCCTCAGAAGGCAGTGGAGGCCAATTCTCTGAATGCATTCAAGAGAGAGCTGGATAGAGCTCTTAAGGATAGTGGAGTCAGGGGGTATGGGGAGAAGGCAGGAACGGGGTACTGATTGAGAATGATCAGCCATGATCACATTGAATGGCGGTGCTGGCTCGAAGGGCCGAATGGCCTCCTCCTGCACCTATTGTCTATTATCACAGATGAGGCCCTCACACCTCCCTCCTCAGTATCCCGGGCGTAGCTCCGCTCTTGCTCCCCCTCCTCCCAATCGCCACAGGGGCAGAGTCTCCCGATTCCTCACCTTTCACCCCATCAGCCAGTAATTCCTTCCTCATCTAACTTCGTCTTCCCATCATCTTCCTCACCTGGCTCCACCTATTTACTGCCACCCCTGCCTGCCCCACTCCTCAATCTCGCCTCTCTATTCCGGCCATCTTCACTCAACCTGAAAAGTCAACTATTCGGTTGCTTCCACAAATGCTGCTTGAACTCCTCTAAGTTCCTCCAGCAGTTTGTTTTTTGCTTTGAAGTTAGTAAGAATTCCTTTCTTTCTTTGATAACTAACTGCAAACGTTGGAAGAATTTTCAGTCGAGACCCTGCACCAGGACATAACTTGGGAAATTTTCCACATTGTTGGTACTGTATCTGCTGGGATAGCATGCCTAAAGGAGAGTGCAACCTCTTGGTGCTACAGCTGGGATGTTGTCTTCTACCATTGTTCTTGTACACAGCTATTATTGATGTAATATGCATTGAATTATTTTGACTGAGTTGTGATTTCTTTGGTAGGTCTCAGAAAGGGCTTCTCATTCAGTTTGTTGCGAATGCTTCAATCTTGTCTTTAAAACTCCATGTGCTGTGCCCTGACACTGAGTTGGGTTTAGTTTAGGGCTGCAGCAGGGAAACTGGCCCTTCTGGTCCATGCCGACCCGTTCACATTCATTCTACCTACGTTCACCTTTTCCCATCCACTCCCAACACACTCGGGGCGATTTACAGAGACCAATTAACCTACAAACCTGCACATCTTTGGGATGTGGGAGGATTTGGGACCTGGAGGAAACCCATATGGTCACAGAGAGAACGTGCAAACTCCACACCGACAGCAACCAAGGTTCAGGATTGAACCGGGATGTCTGGTGCTGTGAGGAAGTAGTTCGACCAGCTGTGCCACAATACCACAGTACGGAGTGTGGCAAAGTTCTCAGAATCTCCTCCCGTTATTCATTTCGTTTCCCATCACTACAGCACAGCTGTGGCAGGTCTGCAGAATTCTGATCTTGTTTTGTTGAATTTAGCGTTACCATGCTCCATCTATTGCTTGCTGTTCAGCATGAATAGAGCCCTGTTTTGCAGCTCGGTCCCTCAATCTGAAGGACACCTAATGATCCACCTGGCACAGCTCCTTGGACTCTTCTTTGAACCAGGGATGATTCAGTGGCTTGATTGTAATGGCAAAGTGAAGATAATGTCATGCCACGAGATTACAGATGGTGGCGGTTTACATTTTTTCCGCTGTTGATGATGATCCACAGCACCTCAAGGATGCCCAGTTTCCTGAGGTGATCAGCAGGATATGCTGTTTATTCCCTTACTTGTCCTTACAATATGAGCAGCACAGTGTCGCAGCTGGTAGAGCCGCTGTCTCACAGTGCCAGAGACCTGTGTTCGATCTTGACCTCGGGTGCTGTCTATATGGAGTCTGCATGTTCTCCGGGTGACTGCGTTGACATCCCACATCGCATTGACATGCGGGTTGTAGGTTAATCGGCCTCTGTAAAATGCCCCCAGTGTCAAACTAGTGTATGAACCGGTGATCGATGGTCGGCGTGGATGCGGTGGGCCTAAGGGTCTGTTTCCATGCTACCTCACTCAACTAAAACTAAACTAAGCTAATAGATTTAGATTTAGATTTAGAGATACAGCGCGGAAACAGGCCCTTCGGCCCACCGGGTCCGCGCCGCCCACTGATCCCCGCACATTAACATTATCCTACACACATTAGGGACAATTTTTACATTTGCCCAGCCAATTAACCTACATACCTGTACGTCTTTGGAGTGTGGGAGGAAACCGAAGATCTCGGAGAAAACTCACGCAGGTCACGGGGAGAACGTACAAACTCCGTACAGACGGTGCCCGTAGTCAGGATCGAACCTGAGTCTCCAGCGCTGCATTCGCTGTAAGGCAGCAACTCTACCGCTGCACCACCGTGCCGCTATAAATTTTGAGATTTATTGGACAAGCTCCTTTAGTGAATCTGTCAGTGATTGTACATTTGTGGGAGTCAAATAATTGAGCTATCTTTTGCTTTAAGAGTTTAAGTGGCATTGTGGCTGAAAGTAAAATTTCAGGTGTATTTGGTGTTACTTCATCATATTTAAATAATTACAGCACGGCTTGTGTAAAATCAGCAGTAAAAACACCTTAAAGTAGTGCTTATTTTAGTCCAATAAAGATTGTGGGGAACTAATGTGTTGGGACTCAATGTTATCTGCAAAAGAATAATCATGCTTAGTTCCATTTGATGAGTACTGTGAACAGCTGACACGAGTGCAACTGTGTGTTGTCTACTTCCCCATTACCTTTTGAGACTAACTAATGCGCACAGTTCTTCAGTTGAGATTGATTGATGTTGGCTGCTCACAAGCCCTCTCCATCACTCCACATCCTGCAGCGAAGTTGCACTGTCACATCAGATGACCCTCAGTTGCTCCTCATTCTGTAAATATGTTAAACTGTGAACAAGCGGTTTCAATCATTCTCAGCTGAAGAACTGTGCGCATTAAATCAGACTCAAAAACGGACTGTGGGACCAGTGTAGACAACACACTGATGCACAGACATCAAACAAATGGTGCCAACTGCTCCTTGCACTTATCTAGTTTCCGTACGGGCTGCAGAACTGAAATTTAGCGTACATAGCAATCCAATTTGCCTGATTTTGACAATTTGTTCCCTGTATGATTGTCTGTCTCTGCCCCTGCCTCACTAGCAACCGAGTTTTGATATCGTGAGATAATCACTAAGACGGCCAATTTCTCTCATCCCCCTTCACACAGCGTTCTAATTCAACATATAATTGCACGATAATTTTGAGACAATAGTGCAAATCATACACTTCCGGCGCTGTGACGAAAACTCTGGACTTGCTCAGTTCAAAATAAATAATAATAATAATAATAATAATAATAATATATTTATTTTATATAGCACCTTAACACATGCACAAAGCGCTTTACAAATACAATTAACATAGAAACAAACAGACAAACAGACAAACTATCCTGACGGAAAAGCGGCGAATAATCAACGCCAGCGTCCTCTCACGTCAGGGTCCGGCAGTAGACATTAAAGAACACAAGACACACAGATACAATTTTTTACACAAAACAGCCATCACAGTGATTGCTCTAGGCACACCCTCACTGTGATGGAAGGCAAAGTCTTATCTCCTCCTCGTTCTTCTCCCGTGGCGCCACGAGGCGATCGAGGCTCCCAACCCCTTGAAGCCCCCACCGGGCGATGGAAAGTCCCAGGGTCGAGCCGAGCAGGCCGATGAAAGTTCTGAGCCCCCACCGGGCGATGGAAAATGCCGCGGCCGAGCCACGCAGGGCGATGAGAGTCCTGAGCCCCCACCGGGCGATGGAAAGTGCTGCGGCCGGGCCACGCAGGGTGATGAAGGGCCTGCGGGCGGGTTGATCATGCCTCGTGCTTCGGGGCGGTCGAAGCTGCTACGGCTGGAGCTCCCAAAAGCCGGTCGCCAGCCAGGGACCTGCGAGCTCCCGATGTTGCGGTCTGCAGGGCCCACGGCCGAAGCCTCCGAGATGGTAAGTCCAGGCCAAGTCTCTTGCTATTGCATACAGTAGTGCAAACCTACTGCTATTTTAGATAAACAGTGTGGAATTGGACCCTTCAGCCCATCGAGTCCATGCCGTCAAATGATCACCCCATACACTAACACTATCCTACACACACTAGGGGCAATTTGCAATTTATACCAAAGCCAATTAACCGACAAACCTGTACGTCTTTGGAGTGTGGGAGGAAACCGGAGTACCCGAAGAAAATCCACGCCATCACAGAGAGAACGTACAAACTCCATACATACAGCGCCCGAGGTCACGATCAAACCTGGGTGTCTGGCAGCAACTCTACCACTGCGCCGCCCTAAGATGACTACACCAACAATGTACTTTGTGACCAAGGGCAGATTTGTGATGGGCACTGCAGTCATTTGGTCAGAGGGAAGAATGCAGTCAGTAAATGGGTGGATTTTAAATTAGGCCATTCCTCAATTAGATTAAGATAATCATCAGCTGTTATGGGTTTCATAATATGCAGTCTTCATTGCTGCTGTCGCAGTTCAATTCATCAAATATCATCCAATTCATTTTGCATTTTTACCTCAGTGTGCCATCATGGAGCCATCTAGTCACACAGCACAGAAATGGCCGCTGCAGCTCATAGGTCCATGCTGCCCTTTACGACCATCTACATTGGAGCATTTTTCAGTTTCTTTTTCCACATATGTTTCTGAAAGTTCAAGTGTAAATTAACATGCTGCCATTCCCAAACATTCTTCATTTATGAGCAGAATGGAAAAAAATAAAACTCAGTAATTTTAGACAAAACTGCAACAAGCTAAAATAAATTTCCTGTTGGTTTCTCTGCTATGGGGGACTTAAACCATTCAATAAACCATTAGGTAGCACTGTTGGAATTGGCCTGAATGATATGTGATTTTGTGAAAATGTTATGAGAGGAATTTTAAAGCAGACAGCGGGTTTATTTTTTCTTCTTCCTGAATCCTGCATTTATTTGATAAATAATAGTTCTGCTGATTGCTCCATTTGCCCTTATTGGTAGTTCTGTCATTAAATGCATACACCATAAACCCTCCAGCTCTGGAGTACAACTAATGTAGAAAGTTTGTTCTGGTGATTTATGTGCAAATTAAAGTATAAGGCATCGTGTAGGTCAAGCCATTTGCTTTGGCTAAAGTTCTTTTCAATATTCTGTGTAGTTTCTCCAGCAATATTATCCAGTGTTGGCCCGTATTACAAAAGCACTCTCTGTTGACATATTTTACGTTGTTCATGTCTAGAATAGTTGCATTAAGTAAACTGCATTTGCAGAAATCTAGTGCCTGATGTTTAATAGATTACGCAGATGTTTGATGTTGTCACACTTAACTTGATGGCAATTCGAGACCAACTTAGCTGGGGAATTCTGAACAGAAGAGCATTGTTTGGTCTCAGGCAATTAGATTACGTAACTCTATATCGGAAAACGTCTAACTGTAAATATATGTGCATTGGTGAAATCTCTTTTTACAGATGTAGCTCAGTTTTAAAAAGTGGGAAAGTCGGAACAGGCAAAATTGATTAAGCAACAGAAAATGAACAACTTAACAGATTCAACAGAAGCTTGTCTCCCAATTTCATGCCCATTTTACCTCAAATCCCTCCTTTTAGACATATTTTTCACAGTAGTGAATCACCTGATCAAACTCACTATGATATCTACATACGAAAATTCTTGTTTGTTTGTTTGTTTGTTCCTGAACTACAGCCAAAACGGTACACGATAGTGCGACAATTTTAGGCCCACCTTACTCACCGTCGTCCCTTTGGTGCTAATGGAAGAAGTTTCATTGAAATCTGTGTTATATTTTTTAAGTTATTCACATTTTAAAGTTTAAATCTATCTCCTAGGGAGGGAGGGGGGAGGGGGAGGGATTGGGGGGTGGAGAGAGGGAGGGGGGGAGGAGAGGGAGAGGGGGAGGAGAGGGAGGGGGAAGTGGGGGAGGGGAGTGGGGGAGGGGAGTGGGGGGAAGAAAGGGAGGCAGAGTAGAGGGGAAGGGGGTGAGGGTGCTGCACCAATGCAGGAGAGGTTTGGGCCTAATGGGTCCACTTGATCTAGTTCTATCTATTTTTACGAGGATGTTGCCAGGACTCAAGGGCCTGAGCTATAGGGAGAGGTTGAACAGCCTGAGACTCTATTCCTTGGAGCGCAGGAGAATGAGGGGTGATCGTATATACGTGTACAAAATCATGAGAGGAATAGATTGGATAAATGCACAGAGTAGGAGAATCGAGAACCAGGAGACATCAGTTTAAGGTGAGAGGAATAGGAACCTGAGGGGGACCTTGTTTACACAAAGGGTGATGGGTATATGGTCGAGCTGCTGGAGGAGGTAGTTAAGGTAGGTAATGTTCGCAATGTTTAAGAAGCATTTAGACAGGTACATGGATAGGATAGATTTAGAGGATTGAATTGAATTGAATAAATTTTATTAGCCAAATATGTATACATACAAGGAATTTGCCTTGGAGCTTTGCTCGCAAGTAACAACACGATATACAGTAGACAATTAAAAATAAAACATAATTTAAATATGTGAAGAATAAAACAAAATATCAGAGAAAAAGGAGACTATAGACTTTTGGCTGTTGAGTAGAGTTACTGCTCGTGGAAAAAAACTTTTTATGTCTGGCTGTGGCGGCTTTGAAAGTCCGGAGTCGCCTTCCAGAGGGAAGTGCTTCAAAGGGGTTGTGACCAGGTGAGAGGGGTCAGAGATGATCTTACCCGCTCGCTTCCTGGCTCTTGCAGTGTACAGTTTGTCGATGGGAGGAAGGTTGCAGCCAACAACCTTCTCGGCTGATCGGATGATGTTATGCTTGGTGGCTGAGCCAAACCAGACCACGATGGAGAAGGTGAGGACAGACTCTATGATGGCAGTTTTAAACTGGACCATCATTGCCTGTGGCAGATTGTGTTTTCTCAGCTGTTGCAGGAAGTACATCCTCTGTTGGGCCTTTTTGACTGTGGAGTCGATGGTGGCCTCCCATTTAAGGTCCCTGGAGATGATGGTTCCAAGGAACTTAAATGACTCCACAGATGTGACTGTGGTGTTGTTGATGGTGAGTGGGGGGAGGGGAGGGGGAGCTCTCCCAAAGTCTACAATTAGTTCCACTGTCTTGAGAGCATTGAGCTCCAGGTTGCTGCGATGGCACCAGGACGCCAGCTGTGTCACTTCCCGTCTGTAGGCAGATTCCTCCCCATCCTGGATCAGTCCAATCAGGGTTGTGTCATCTGCAAAATTGAAGAGCTTGACAGAGGAGTCTGTGGAGATGCAGTCGTTGGTGTAGAGAGAGTAAAGGAGAGGGGAGAGTACGCAGCCTTGCGGTGCTCCTATGCTGAGAGTCTGGGTCCTAGATGTGCTTTCCCAGCCTCACATGCTGCTTTCTGTGGGCCAAATGCAGGCAGGTGGGACTAGTGTAGATGGGACCTATTGGTCAGAATGAGCAAGTGGGGCCGAAGGACCTGATTCCACACTATGATTCTATCTCTTTGTCACAAATATATCTATTCCTCCTTCACCTACTTGAAGGCATTACCTCAACAAAATTTCCCATAGACTGTACTGCCTTCCCAATGTTGGCCACTTGGGCAAATCATGCTCGTCGTCTTCCATTCTTTTTTATGCACTCATTGCCGCGGATCATCTGCAATGGCTTTGCTTCTCATACTTGCATCATTACTGCAAGTGTCCATTCAAGATCTTTCCCTGCCCTTTTATTTTCTACATAATGACTTTCGGAAAAAAAGAGCACGTCATGAGCTAATGCCACCACTTTTTATGACCTCCCCGCTCTCTTGACGTTGTCCGATCATTTCGTCCAACTCCGTATTGGGAAGACCAAGGTCACTATCGTTGGGCTCCATCAAAAACTCTTTCCTAATTGCCAACTCCATCCTTCTCTGTGGCAACGGGCGGCACGGTGGCGCAGCGGTAGAGTTGCTGCCTTACAGCGAATGCAGCACCGGAGACTCAGGTTCGATCCTGACTACGGGCGCCGTCTGTACGGAGTTTGTACGTTCTCCCCGTGACCTGCGTGGGTTTTCTCCGAGATCTTCGGTTTCCTCCCACACTCCAAAGACGTACAGATATGTAGGTTAATTGGCTGGGCAAATGTAAAAATTGTCCCTAGTGGGTGTAGGATAGTGTTAGTTTGCAGGAATCGCTGGGCGGCACGGACCCAGTGGGCCGAAGGGCCTGTTTCTGCGCTGTATCTCTAAATCTACAAATCTAAATCTAAACTGTCTAAAACAGTGCCATTTGAATATGATATTCAGTCACCCGTTCACGCTAGTCTTGTGTTATCCCACTTTCTCATCCACTCACGACGCAATCGGGGCAAATTCGCAGAGGCCACTTGACTTAGAAACCCACACGCCTTTGGGATGTGGGAGGAAACCGGAGCACCAAGAGGAAACCCACGAGGTCACAGGCAGCACCCTGGTGTGTGAAGCAGCAGCTCTACCAGTTGTACCACTGTGCCACTGCTATTAGTTTATAAATCTTCCCAAATGGCAGGATATCCTTTAAAATAAATTCATTGCCGTGAATCCTGGATCCAGCCTGCGTTTTCACATAAGCTGCATTTGTATTTAGTTATATCTGCAAAGAACATTTTGAATTGAGTGGGCAGAATAATGTGTAATATGTATGGCTCACTTATGCCTTATTAATGTCAGACAGCAGAATATTATGCACTCTCCAGTTCAAATTCCATTGTGGTGAAGTAGTGAATGGTAGAACAAGACATTCGAGAAAATGGTTTACGTTTTCATGGTTGATTGGATTTAATCTTATGGTTTAATTGGGTCAATTTTGTTTAATTGAGTAACTGAAACCAGTGCTAATCAGCTGGAAGCAAAAAATTGCTCTTGCAGAACAAAGGTGAGTCAGTTTTGCAGTGTATCTAGAAGAACCTGCCTTTCTCATCACAATGCTTCCAGTGTAGATATCGTGTTCCAATTCCGTTCCTTAATGAACAAGTCTGAGCTGATATTAAAACAGGTTGTAACCATAGTGGGCTGAATAGTTAAGATTTACATTTATTTTACCGCCAGCTGTGAAAGATTCAAAATGCAACTGTACTTCTGTCCCATGTCTTGGATGTTAAAAGTAACAATGATAATGGGTTTAACAATCTGCGCAGAGGGGAATTTTGAGCGTTTGAATTATATCCAAAATAAGTTTTTGCTGAACTTTTTCCTCATGGAAGTTAGAGAGTGAAGCAGCAAAATCCCTACATTTTGAAATTTTGTAGAAATGCAATAGCAGTGTGATTCCTTGTGTATCAGTATTTCCTGGGTTCATCGTATTTTCTGAATTTATACACCACTGTTTTTCAAGAGCTAGGGCAAAAGAATCATTCTATAATGTACAATTATACTTTACCCTGAATTCAGTCCACTTTTGAGCATGTTAAATCTGTGCAGTTGTCAAGTGATTTCATTATGATTTATACCCTATTTATGGCCTAACCTTTGCCGTCTTGCTCTTTCTTCCAAACTACAGTGTTGCATTTTGAACATATGTCATCCATTAGCAGTGAAGGGTGCTCATTTGATTTAGAATGTAACTTTTCAAACTATTCAGCTCTTAAAACTAAACTGCTCCAATATGGTCAGTGGAAACTGCCTCATGCCAAGGCTGCCGTTGATGATCCTGCACCTGTATCCAGTGAACCAGTTGGCCAACCTATTTATCGCCTGGTATTACTTCAGCCTAACTCTCATCTCTGTGTCGTGAGAATTGTGCCATTGTACATGGACATCTCGGGCACCCTTCAGACGATTTTCAGTTTAGGGGAGCAGTGAGACCATTTTCTAGCAATTTCAAAGCAGATGCAGTCTCAAAGGTTACCTTAACTTCATTGAATTGCTAAGCTGTAGAAAGGTGGCATGCAAGGAAATAGAGTTACTGCTTAGTTGTTTGAATCTCATAGAAGAATATTCATCCATAAGGTTCAATGCACGCAGGTATCGGATAAAGCCACATTACCCCACTATATATCAAACTACCTTCATATTTAGGTCTAAAACTCATATGAGATAATAAAATATAATCATAGTTTTGTAAATTAATTGGAATTAAGAATTCAGAAGTTCTTCAGTATTCAAGGTATCAAAGTCAGTTTATTGTCACATGTGCCAATTAAGGTACAGTGAAATTTGAGTTACCATACAGCCGCACTAAGTGAAAAGCAACAAGACACACAACCACATAAACGTTAACATAAACATCCACCACATTCTACATTCCTCACTGTGATCGAAGGCAATAAAGTTCAACTTCTTCCTCTTGTTCTCCCGCGGTCGGGGCAGTCAAACCACCCGCAGTCGGGGCGATCAACGCCCCCATTGGGGTGATCGAAACTCCCGCATCGGGGCAGTTGAAACTCTCTCCGCGGCATGGAGCTCCCGAGTCGGCCTCTTCTTACCAGAGACCGCGGGCTTCACGATGTTAAAGACCACAGGCCCCGCGGTTGGAGCTTCGATCCCCGGCAAAGGGATCGCAAGCTTCGCGATGTTAAAGTCCCGCAGACTCCTGCGGCTTGGAGCGCCCGTCGGTCTCCAGGAAAGGCCACCAACTCCACGATGGTAGGCCGCAAGGGGGACGGAGATACAATACGGAAACAAACCGCATCTCCATCGAGGTCATTGCTGTGGAGGGAAATGGACACAGAATGTTTCTAGACTATTTCCTCAACTTACTGCATATAAATGATAACTGATGTCAGGCTAATGTTAGTGTAAGAAAGTAACTGCAGATGCTGGTACAAATCGAAGGTATTTATTCACAAAATGCTGGAGTAACTCAGCAGGTCAGGCAGCATCTCAGGAGAGAAGGAATGGGTGACGTTTTGGGTCGAGACCCTTCTTCAGACTGAAGAAGGGTCTCGACCCGAAACGTCACCCATTCCTTCTCTCAGGCTAATGTTAAGTAACTGGAATCATTTGAGTTGCAACTAAAACTGAACCAAAGAAACAAAATCTGCAAAGAAACAAATTGAAGCTGAAACGTCCGGCCAATTTCCAGCAATGCCGGAATATTGCTAGCTGTTTCAGTTTTGCTTTATTTCTTAGTTCTTAGTCTTGGATTGCCGTTAATAGTTCAATATTCTCGATGCAACTCAAGTCCTTCCAATTACTTAACATTAGCTTGACATAAGTTACCATTTTGTATACCCCTAGCCGAGCAAATGGTTTATGGGGTTTTAATGTGAGTGAGTGGGCATCAGATGGTAATCCGAAACCATGACCCTTTCCAGCTCGACGTCACTTCATCCCTCAGCATGTAGTCCTGGACCTTTGAGTATACACCTGATCATAAGACCACAAAGGGTATTTTTATAGCGGAGATTGATAGGTTCGTGATTGCCATGGCTGTCCAAGGTTACGGTGAGAAGGCTGGAGAATGGGTTTGAGAAGAAAAAAATAGATTAGTCATGATGAGACGGCGAGCAGCATTAAATGACGGGCAACGTATTGCACTAAAAGACAGGAGTTTAGGGCAGAGATTCAAGAACCTTTCACCTAGTTGTGTAGGAAGGAACTGCGGATGCCGGTTTACACCGACGATAGACACAAAATGCTGGAGTAACTCAGCAGGACAGGCAGCATCACTGGATAGAGGGAATGGGTGACGTTTCGGCTCGAGACCCTTCTTCAGACCTGCTCGACCTGAAACACCACCCATTCCTTCTAAGCAGAGATGCTGCCTGTCCCGCCCGCTGAGTTACTCCAGCATTTTGTGTCTTTCACTGAATTGTTGCTTTGCCAGCAGCAGTTGATGTTTGTCGTATCCATCCTGAACTGAATCCGCTAGACTATTGTGGAGCGCAGTGAAGATTCAGTCACATTGCTGTCAGCGTAGTCATGGCATGGGGAGTCATGACAGCTGAGTTTTTTCCCTGAAGCATATTTGTGAACCAGTTATAAATGAGAGTCTAACTTTTTTACGCTTTAGAAGAAATAATCTGTCTCCAACTCTTCAAATTTCAGTTTGCCAACATCTGTCTTAATTCCATAATGATAATTGCAATTTGAAACCAGCTGTGAGTTGAACTCAACTCCCTGGATAAAAGGAATGAGTGAGGTTTGCATAATTCATGCACGTAAGAGTATTCCTCATTTTAGTCTCTTTCACGATCTTCTAATTAATGGAGCATCTAAAACCGCTTCTGAAGCATCGTGCAAAAAATCTCGCTTTTCGCAACAATTTAAAAGCAATGCGTTTCAAACTTTTACAGAAAAGCTTTGCGGTGTAATTTGGGAATTAATGTGGAAAATGTGGTAAGTCGCAAGTATGCTGCAAATTATTGTGTGCAGCTCTGTTGTGGCATGTTGCACACTGATTCCAGACCACATCTAGTCTGTAGTTGATAAAACCCACAGGAGCAACACAGACATCTGGTTTCCTTTTTGGAACATGGATAAAACATTGATCTTTCACCAGGGAGAGACAAGAGCTGGTTTGTTCTATCAAAGGTTCTGACCAGAGCTGAGGTTTTTAATCCCATAAACTTTATTGCTTATTGCTATTTTAACAATTAGCTCCTATTAAAAGTTGTTAAAGACAACGCCCGCAGCATGATGGCTATTCAGGCCATGGAGCATCACCCGTACGCATTTTGCAAATCATTGCCCAAAACTCAGGGGCAAGGAATAAAACCTCTCTCGTATGAAATTTATGTGTGGAAAGTAAATAAGCATAATGCAAATAAAGCAACAAATTTTGTCAGCACTCAATACCATGAGGGCATTAAGATTTGGATATAAAATTGCCGCACTGATTCGGTTGGTAGTCACACCCGACAGTAGCCCTTACCCACACTCTCGCCAGTTGAAGGACTCGTAAACAGACGATTCAGGGTGTAGCGTTGCTGCCTTCTTCATTTGCAAGATGTTTACCCTGACGTACAGTATTGTGTGGAGACTCAGTGGCCATAACAATGGCACAGCAGTAGAGTTGCTGTCTTGCAACACCAGAGTCCCGGGATGGATGATCTCGACTACGGGGAGTATATACGTTCTTCCTGTGACCGCGTGGGTTTTCTCCAGGTGCTCTGGGTTTCCTCTCACATTCCCAAGATGTGGAGGTTTGTAGGTTAATTGGCTTTTGTAAATTGTCCCTAGTGTGTAGGATAGAACTGGTGCATGGGTGTTTGTGGTTGGTGTGGTCTCGGTGGGCAAAAGGGCTTGTTTCTGCGTTGTATCTCGAAGCTGAACTGAAATAAACTAACCAGCTCTTACACCGGTTATTCTCTCAGCCTCAACTCCACTTCCACAAAGTCACCATGCTTTAATCCGTGACCCCTCTGAACATCAACTTTCTCTGATGAGCCCCAAATAACTTAATTCCCATCCATTTCCCTGATATCGCCAAACCTTTTCCTAATCCGCTAGTCGGAGGAAGAACCTTGCAAATGAATAATGCGCCAATTAAATTAACATTTAATTCACTATTGCCAAGATAAATGACTGTGTCTGCAAACAGATGTAAGCTGTACCAGGTATTCTGATCCGACTTGTCACTTTTTGCTGCGTTGCACATCTTTTACACTTGATAAGAGAGTATTGGACCAGTTAAATGGCTCTTGTAGGTTTTGTAGCTTGTGTTCATAAGTGGCTTTGCAAATTTTGGGTGTTCATGTTATCAGCCCTTTATGGATGAGGAAGTGTGACTTGGTCCTAAATTCTCGACCCACTTGCCCTCCGTCCATCCATTTTTCTTGCTTTTAGAACATATTCCAGAAGAATACTTATGACAAACTTCATAAGAATGTGTGTTTTATATAATGTTTGAATCACCGACGCTTCAAACTAGTTATGATTTGCAGTTTTGATCCAGTTCCAGGGTATTTTTTTATTACTTTTCAATAAAATTGTGCTTTTTCAGTCACCTAAATAAAACCGCATTGAAGTAATGCATGAACACAAGGTCTCAATAAAGCCCAACTGAATCAAAGCCAGTTCATAATAAGAATTTCAGACTTGTTAATTCTTATTTCTCTGACCAAATCTTAACTTTCTGTCATGCAATCTTGAACGCTTTCTGTTCATCTCAATCTCCACCTTCCCAATCTCCACCTTCCCAATCTCCACCTTCCCACCTCTGGCCTGCACGTCCCACAAGCATGAGGGATTGGTCAGGTATCTGTATGAGTCTTTTAATTACCATAAGCTTTCTTAATGCAGAAAGAATGGATGTAGAAATCAGCATGTTTAACATTGCACATGGTGTTTCTGGCATGGTACTTTATCAGTGGAAAAAACATTTTGGGGGAAAAACTCAAGTTTTGCAGGTGGGCCATTGAGAGTGTTTGTCTTGGGTTTTATCAGCTGAAGCCAAAAGCATAATGCTCTAAGTCATTCGGCAGGTCAGGCAGCATCTCAGGAGAGAAGGAATGGGTGACGTTTCGGGTCGAGACCCTTCTTGAGACTGAACAAGGGTCTCGACCCCAAACATCACCCATTCCTTCTCTCCTGAGATGCTGCCTGACCTGCTGATTTACTCCAGCATTTTGTGAATAAATACCTTCGATTTGTACCAGCATCTGCAGTTATTTTCTTACATGCTCTAAGTCATGGTCAGTGTTTAATGGTGAACGAACTTGATCAAATGGATATGAAATTCTCTGAAAATCTTGGTCAAAAAAGATGATAGAAAATCTTGACCATGGGCAAAAGACACTGAAATACTTGTTGCTCTACATCATCTCGTTATGCAATGTATGAAGAACCCTATTTTGAAGGAGATATCCAGTCAATTTATAAGATGATGTACAAGTGAATAGGATATCAATAACAGGTTGCATGTTTACATTGCATACTATGCAATGTAAACATACTTCAGGTAATCTGTATAAATAGGTAACCTGTAACCTCCACTCCCCTGACTCATTAACCGCCTCAAATTCTCCACTCCCCTGACTAACTCTAACCTCTCCCCTCCTGAACGTGCAGCCCTCCACTCACTCCGCAACAACCCGGACTTAATCATTAAACCCGCTGACAAGAGAGGTGCTGTGGTAGTCTGGCGTGCTGACCTCTACCGGACCGAGGCCAGACGACAACTCTTAGACACCTCTTCCTACCTATCCCTGGACCATGACCCCACCAATAAACATCAGACCTTTATCATCAGCACCATCACGGACCTCACCATCTCCGGCGATCTACCCCCCACTGCCTCCAAACTCATAGTTCCCAAGCCCCGCACGCCCCGATTCTACCTCCTACCCAAAATCCATAAACAGAACTGTCCCGGCAGACCCATTGTCTCTGCCTGCTCATGCCCCACCGAACTTATCTCCACCTACCTTGACTCCATCCTATCCCCCCTGGTTAAATCCCTCCCCACCTACGTCCAAAACACCTCACACGCTCTCCATCTCCTCGATAACTTCCGGTTCCCAGGCCCCCACTCCCTCATCTTTACCATGGATGTCCAGTCACTCTACACTTCCATCCCCCACAAGGATGGTCTCGAAGCCCTCCGTTTCTTCCTCGACCGTAGAACCAGCCAATCCCCATCTACCAACACTCTCCTCCACCTAGCAGAGCTGGTTCTTACCCTCAATAGCTTCTCCTTTGACTCCTCCCACTTCCTCCAAACCAGAGGCGTAGCTATGGGCACTCGCATGGGCCCTAGCTACGCCTGCATCTTTGTCGGGTACGTCGAACAATCCCTGTTCCAGACGTACACTGGCCCCATCCCCAAACTCTACCTCCGCAACATCGACGACTGCATTGGTGCTACCTCTTGTACCCATGCAGAACTCACTGACTTCATACACTTCACCTCCAATTTCCATCCTGCCCTTAAATATACCTGGACTATCTCCGACATCTCCCTCCCGTTTCTGGACCTTACCATCTCCTTCATAGGAGACAGACTAGTGACGGACATTTACTATAAACCCACTGACTCGCACAGCTATCTGGACTACACTTCTTCCCACCCCGGTCCCCTGCAAAATGTCTATCCCCTACTGCCAATTCCTCCGTCTACGCCGCATCTGCGCCCGGGATGAGGTGTTTCACACTAGGGCTTCCGAGATGTCCTCGTTCTTCAGGAAACGGGGCTTCCCCTCCTCCATTATAGATGAGGCTCTCACTAGGGTCTCTTCTACATCCCGCAACTCCGCTCTTACTCCCCCTCCCCCCACTCGCAACAAGGACAGAATCCCCCTCGTTCTCACCTTCCACCCCACAAGCCAGCGGATCCAACATATCATCCACCAACATTTCCGTCACCTACAACGGGACCCCACCACTGGCCCTATCTTCCCATCCCCTCCCCTTTCTGCGTTCCGCAGAGACCGTTCCCTCCGTAGCTCCCTGGTCCACTCGTCCCTTCCTACCCAGACCACCCCAACCCCGGGCACTTTCCCCTGCAACCGCACGAGATGCAACACCTGTCAACTCCCCCCTCAACTCCATCCAAGGACCCAAACAGTCTTTCCAGGTGAGACAAAGGTTCACCTGCACCTCCTCCAACCTCATCTTTTGCATCCGCTGCTCTAGATGTCAACTTATTTACATCGGCGAAACCAAGCGCAGGCTCGGCGATCGCTTCGCTGAACACCTGCGCTCGGTCCGCATTAACCAAACTGATCTCCCGGTGGCCGAGCACTTCAACTCCCCCTCCCATTCCCAGGCTGACCTTTCTGTCATGGGCCTCCTCCATTGCCATAGTGAGGCCCACCGGAAATTGGAGGAACAGCACCTCATATTTCGCCTGGGCAGCTTGCAGCCCAGTGGTATGAACATCGACTTTTCCAACTTTAGATAGTTCCTCTGTCCCTCCCTTCCCCTCCCCTTCCCAGATCTCCCTCTATCTTCCTGTCTCCACCTATATCCTTCCTTTGTCTCGCCCCCCTGACATCAGTCTGAAGAAGGGTCTCGACCCGAAACGTCACCCATTCCTTCTCTCCCGAGATGCTGCCTGACCTGCTGAGTTACTCCAGCATTTGTGAATAAACCTGTATAAATATCTAGCCCTCCTCTTTCTTTGACTCTTGGCTGATTACTCAGCATTATTTTCTCAGAACGCTTTTTAATCAGTTTGTCTATGTTTTGGTAACTTAACACTACAGTATTCAACATGGAGGTTGGGTCCACCTGTTTAAATAACATTTCACCTCTTGATGTTGCATGTGTGAAATTTTAATAACTTCTAACTTTACTCAGTAATTGCCTGTTATGGATAATACTGAGCAAATCATGCTGTCGTCGTTCAAAGTTAACCTGGCTCCTTCAGTTAAACTTGTCAACAGTTTTTCAAGTACTTGATGATTGATTTTAAATACAGCAGCGTTAATTTCTGCAAAACATAACTAAACCCAGTCCAGACATATCTTTTTGTCACAATGGCGAAATGGCACCCCTTGTGATTTAACTGCAATTGCATCAGTCAAGGTGGGCATTGGGATTTATAAATCTTGCTATATTTTAGAGGACGTTTGCATTGAATGGTATTTTAACTACAATAAAATCCTGCTGAATTCCTTAACAGGATTCTTTCCACAAATCCAATGGAGACGTTATTGTGAAGCATATAGTATGTGGTTTCTTAAACATGGCGGATGACACAGTTTTGAAGTGATTATATGCGTATTCACAACTGTAACTAAATATTAATGGTATATGTACTTCACGGGCACGGATGGATCATGATGCACGATTAACACCATTAAATCTGAACTAGCAACGATCGAATGTGTACTACTGTCTCTCATTATGTAGTGTTCTTCTGTATTTCTTTTTGTCTGACTTGTATTTAAACTTACGTTTGTTTTCGCATTTTCTCCCTCTAATCTCTTAAATTCGTGTCTCTGGATAGTGACAACTGAGAGATGCCACATGACCACGGAGAGACGGCTCCCTTGACCACTCTGCTTCTAGTTACTGAAATCCAAACGGCTTCCAAACTTGCTCACTTGCAACAGTAATTGCACTTCAAAGTTGATTCTTTAGACCTGGAGCACTTTGGGACATCTTTTAGTGTAATGTACTTCTTCTGACACTTTCTCGGGATTGTACTAAATTATCTCATTTTGTTGACAGCATAAACAACAAACTGCAGCAACCAGAGGCAGCAGCTGGGGTCCTGGAATATGCAATGAAGCACTATGGAGAGTTGGTAAGTATTCTCAGTACCTTGCTGTTCATGCTTTTTTTAATCCTTAAAGAATGTTTTCCTGTGATAAAATCCCAGTGTTCACCTGCCAGCTCACCGCTAATTGAAATCAGGGACTCAGAATTGAGTGCATTGCAAGCATAGTAACCTGATCTCCCGGTGGCTGAGCACTTCAACTCCCCCTCCCATTCCCAGTCTGACCTTTCTGTCATGGGCCTCCTCCAGTGCCATAGTGAGGCCCACCGGAAATTGGAGGAACAGCACCTCATATTTTGCCTGGGCAGCTTGCAGCCCAGTGGTATGAACATTGACTTCTCCAACTTTAGATAGTTCCTCTGTCCCTCTCTTCCCCTCCCCTTCCCAGATCTCCCACTGTCTTCCTGTCTCCACCTATATCATTCCTTTGTCCCGCCCCCCTGACATCAGTCTGAAGAAGGGTCTCGACCCGAAACGTCACCCATTCCTTCTCTCCTGAGATGCTGCCTGACCTGCTGAGTTACTCCAGCATTTTGTGAATAAATATCTTCGCATTGCAAGTATAAGTTCTCCGTGCTCACCCTTTGCACCATCTTGAAGAAATTAGTGGCAGACTACATTAATACTGCTTCACCGGAGTGGTCTGAAGAAGGGTCTCGAATCGAAATGAGACCTATCCATATTCTCCAGGGATGCTGCCTGACCCGCTGAGTTACTCCAGTACTTTGTGTCCTTTTGTGTATTAACCAGCATCTGCATTTCTTTGTTTCTTCATATTGAAATGTACTCTTCAATGCGAGGAGCACCTTTGTACATTGTATTCACCAATCTGCCTTGACACATTTGCAACCTGCCAGAGCTCTAGAATGGGAAAATATGACTCATAGATGTTTGGCTCTACTTGAATGGAGTCACTGGTATTTGGTTGTCAGCAGAAATTCTCCACTATAGTCGCCAAAGCTCTTTATTTAACGATGAGGTTTAGTTCTTCTGCAGGTCCTACCCAGGTTACGGCAAGGTTCAGTTCCTGAGAACCGTTCATAACCCAAACAGTTCACAAGCCAGAAATGTGGGTGCCTGGCAAAACACTTAAATGAAAACATAGGCCATCGAGGACAATGTGTAGTTAAAATAGCGCAATTAACTCGGCACAGATATTGCCACGAGCCACCTTCCCATGTGGCAGAAAATGCCTGTATCAGATCATAAGGTCACAAGTGATAGGAGCAGAATTAGGCCATTCGGCCCATGAAGTCTACTCTGCCATTCAGTCATGGCTGATCTATCTCTCCCTCCTGACCCCATTCTATGCCTTCTCCCCATAGCCCCTGACAGCTGCAGCTGGCAAATCCATCTCTCTGATCTCCCAAACAATCACTCATGTCTACAGACTAAACATAAGTTGGGTATTCATAACCTGGGGACCACCATTATCTGTTTATCATTGGCAATTTCAAGCAACTTTGGCTTATTTATCATTTGTTGATAATGAAAATTATTTTCAAATTCAGATGCTATGGAATCAAATACTTCTGCCTTTCGCTGGCCATTTTATTTTGTCCAGTCTGCTGGAGGTTATGAAGAAGTTTCCTTAAAATTGCCCAACCTGCCTTAAAGGCTGCATGAGCAATAGCATAGTTACAGGTTTAAGACCATTTCAAGATTGTCATTCATTCACTGCGGTCTTACTCACTATCAATACTGGATGGATTATTGTCTCTTGCTGTCTTAGTTGCAACTGTGTGAGAGAAGTTAGAGCTTTGCTTCTGTGGCAGACTGACAGACTGAGAATCAAAATTTTTTGAGAAGATTCTTCAGGGCAGAATTTACACGCATTTGGAAAATCATGGTTGCGTTAGGGATAGTTAGCATGGTCTCTCAAACTTGATTAATTATTTTTGTGAACGATGATCGATGAGGGTAAGGCAATGATTGTTATCTATATGGACTTTACTAAAGCATTTGAAAAGGTCACTCATGGTCAGCCGATCCAGAAGATCAAGTCACAAGGGATTCGGTCAGTTAGTAATTTGGATACAAAATTGGCTTGGTCATAGCAGACAGACAGAGTGCTTTGCTGAATAGAGGTCTGTGACAAGGATCTGTGCTAAGACCTCTGTTGCTTGTAACATAAAAATGATTTGGAGGAAAATGTAGTTGATCTGAATCATAAGTTTGTAGATGACACAAGAATTAGTGGAGTTATGGATAGCGAGGAAGGTTGTCAAAGGATACTGCGTGATAGAGACCAGTTGGAAAGCTAGGTGGAAAAATGACAGATGGAGTGTAATCCTGAAAAGTGGTGAATCTCTTGTGCAACATCTCCAAAGCCGCCACATCCTCCTTGTGGTGTCGTGACTAGAACCGCACACAGTGTTCCAAATGTGGTCTAATAAATGTTTTATACAGCTGCAACATGACTTGCCCACGTCTACAACTCAATTCTGCAACCAAGGCAAGCATTGTTTAACGCCCGATCCAAGACAAGTGTGAGGTGCTGCACTTTGGGAGGTCGAATGTAAAAGGGAAAGTATAGAGTTAAGGCCAGGACACTCAGTAACATAGATGATACCCGGGTGCAAACTCTGTAGCTCCCTGAAAGTAACAACATAGATGGATAGGGTAGTAAAGATTGTGTGTCTTCGTTAGTTGGGGCATTAAGTTATAAAAGTTGGCAAGTCATGTTGCAGTTGCATAAAACTTTTATTAGGAATATTTTACGCAGTTCTGGTCACTACTCTACAGGAAGGATGTGGAGGACTGGGAAAGGATGCAGAAGTTCCTCGATATATATATATATTTTAATTATCTAAAGAAGGGCGGTGAATCTATGGAATTCTTTGCCACAGAAGTCTGTGGAGGCCAAGTTAATGGATATCATATCATATCATATATATACAGCCGGAAACAGGCCTTTTTCGGCCCTCCAAGTCCGTGCCGCCCAGCGATCCCCGTACATTAACACTATCCTACACCCACTAGGGACAAATTTTACATTTACCCAGCCAATTAACCTACATAGTTTTAAAGCAGAGATAGTTATATTCTAGATTAGTACAGGTGTCAGGGGTTATGGGGAGAAGGCAGGAGAATGGGGTTAGGAGGGAAAGATAGATCAGCCATGATTGATTGGCAGTGTAGACTTGATGGGTCGAATGACTTAATTCTGTTCCTATTACTTATGACCTAATGACCAAGCATAAACATGTTCTCCAAAGATATTTTCTGACCCTCTGAGTTACTCCAGCACTTTGTGTCGTTTTGGGGAAACCAGCATGTTGTTCCTTGTTTCTTCACCTGGATATTGCCTGGAATAGACAATAGGTGCAGGAGTAGGCCATTCGGCCCTTTGAGCCAACACCGCCACAATGTGCAACGGTAGCGCAACGGTAGAGTTGCTGCTTTACAGCAAATGCAGCGCCGGAGACTCAGGTTCGATCCTGACTACGGGTGCTGCACTGTAAGAAGTTTGTACGTTCTCCCCGTGACCTGCGTGGGTTTTCTCCGAGATCTTCGGTTTCCTCCCACACTCCAAAGACGTACAGGTATGTAGGTTAATTGGCTGGGTAAATGTAAAAATTGTCCCTAGTGGGTGTAGGATAGTGTTAATGTACGGGGATCGCTGGGCGGCGCGGACTTGGTGGGCCGAAAAGGCCTGTTTCCGCGCTGTATATATGATATGATATGATATGATATGATGATAATGGAAAGTATTAGCTATTATATGCAATTGGACATACTTGGACTGCTGTCTCTAAAGCATCGGAGGCTGGGAAAACCTCATAAAAGTATAGAAAATTTAAGATGCATAGACAGGGTAGATGGCCAGTCTCTTTTCCAGGATGGAAATCTCAAATACTCAACGGCATAGGTTCAAGTTGAGAGGGGTGAATTTGCAAGGTAAGTTTTTTTTTTAACACGGAGAGAAATAGGTTCCTCAAAAGGGCTACAAGGGGAGGTGGTAGAAGTAGATATGATAACATTTACGAGGCTGGCAGATGGGCACATAAACATGCAGGGAATAATGGGATTAAGCTAATGTGTGGGCAGATGGGATTAGTTAGATTGGCATCCTTGTCAGTGCAGACTTGATGGGCCAAAGGGCCTGTTCCTCTGCCATGCTGTTCTCTGTTCTATAAAATGGACATTCCTTCAGGCCTTGGATATTTAGATTAATGTCACTTGTCAGCTCATTAACCTTGTTCTGTTACCAAACAAAGGCACGATTAAAACGTCACAAAGTAATGTACCTATTACGGATATTCTTGCTATTGAGGTGTTTGAAGGATATTCTTGCTATTGAGGTCGTGCAGCGTAGGTTTACTAGGTTAATTCCCGGAATGGCGGGACTGTCATATGTTGAAAGACTGGAGCGACTAGGCTTGTATACACTGGAATTTAGAAGGATGAGGGGATCTTATTGAAACGTATAAGATTATCAAGGGATTTATTCACAAAATGCTGGAGTAACTCAGCAGGTCAGGCAGCATCTCGGGAGAGAAGGAATGCAAGGGGTTGGACACATTAGAGGCAGGAAACATATTCCAAATGTTGGGGGAGTCCAGAACAAGGGGCCACAGTTTAAGAATAAGGGGTAGGCCATTTAGAACTGAGATGAGGAAAAACGTTTTCAGTCAGAGAGTTGCGAATCTGTGGAATTCTCTGCCTCAGAAGGCAGTGGAGGCCAATTCTCTGAATGCATTCAAGAGAGAGCTAGATAGAGCTCTTAAGGATAGCGGAGTCAGGGGTTATGGGGAGAAGGCAGGAACAGGGTACTGATTGAGAATGATCAGCCATGATCACATTGAATGGCGGTGCTGGCTCGAAGGGCCGAATGGCCTCCTCCTGCACCTATTGTCTATTGTCTATGAAACAAAGGTAATGAAATGACTACGCTGGAAGAATGGCGGAGCAGTTGAATGATCTCTGTAAATTGAAGATTGCATTTGCATTAAAAAGACATGTTTATTTAACAGATGCTTATTCTCCAGTCAATAAGGATTTCTGAAATATAAAAAATAGCTTTATTTTTAAACACCTTTTGAAAGGGGTTGGATAAAATAAACAAACTGGTGACGGCTGTATAGCAGTCACTGAGGAGAGGGAGACAGATGGATATTATGTTTTTTTTGTAAGGATTAGTTTTCTCATTTGGGGGTAATTATTGTAGAGGTAATATATAAGGAAACACTCACGTCGGGTCTACACACAGCGGTTTTACAAGCGTTTGGAAAGCTGAATCCATTGATATAGCCTAATAGTTAAAGCAGTGTTAGGAAAATTACTTAATTAGTGTTTATTTGAAATTACAACGCTGCAATAATTCCGTCGGTTTTTAATAGATTTTTTTTCATCAGCAACGATACCATTCAACTCATTAGACTTCACTCTTTATTTCCTATGTTGTTATTACACAATCTTGTGAAATGTAAAAATCTATCAATCAGTTTAGGTACATAGAGCAGTGGTGTGTAAGAAGGAACTGCAGATGCTGGTTTAAACCGAAGACAGACACAAAATGCTGGAGTAACTCAGCGGGACAGGCAGCATCTCTAGAGAGAATGAAATGTCACCCATTTCTTCTCTCCAGAGATTTTTTTAGATATTTTTTAGATTTAGAGATACAGCGCGGAAACAGGCCCTTCGGCCCACTGAGTCCGCACCGCTCAGCGATCCCCGCACATTAACACTATCATACACACACTAGGGACAATTTTTACATATTACCCGGTCAATTAACGTACAAACCTGTACGTCTTTGGAGTGTGGGAGGAAACCGAAGATCTCGGAGAAAACCCACGCAGGTCACGAGGAGAACGTACAAACTCCTTATAGACGGCGCCCGTAGTCAGGATCGAACCTGAGTCTCCGGCGCTGCATTCGCTGTAAGGCAGCAACTCTACCGCTGCGCCACTGTGCCGCACGGCCTGTCCTGCTGAGCTACTCCAGCATTTTACGTGTATCGAACAGTAAGCACAGGAACAGACACTTCGCCCCACAATTTCTGTGGTGAACAGGATGTCAAGACCAACTCTTATCTGCCTGCACAGTGAAGCACGTGGCACATTAAATGATGCCTTCTGTATATTCTGCTGTTTCCCACCACACTGCAGTCTGAATGTTAGCATTCGATATTTATGTGAGATGTTGGCAGATGCAGAGCCAGTATAAATCAGAGGGACCAGGGGTGAGGGGATGTTAAGAACCGAACACACGACTGACGTTTGTGGAAAATAGGAGAGTGGTGAGTTGGAAACACATTGTGATAATTTGCCTGGTGACCACAAAAACACAGGATTTAATTTTCAGATGCCACAGGTAGATAGGATGGTAAGGAAGGCTTTTGGTACATTGGCCTTCATCAGTCAGGGCATTTGATAGAGTGAATGCAACAGTCTTTTACCCAGGATAGGGGAATCAAAAACCAGAGGGTATACATTTAAAGTGAGGGGGGGAGAGATTTAACAGGAACCTGGGTGCACTGGGTATATGGAATGAGCTGTCAGAGGAGAAAGATGAGGAATGTACAATAATAATATTTAAATGACACTTGGATGGGAACGTTTCAAAAGGATATGGACCAAATGCAAGCAAATTTGATTAGCTTAGGTGGGACATAGGAAATAAAGAGTGAAGTATAATGAGTTGACTAGCATCTTGATCGGCATTGACAAGTTGGGCTGTCGGGCCTGATTCCATGACGTATGACTCCATGATTCCTCTGAGCTGGTGTCAAATTCCAATGAAGCTTTAACTTACAGCGCAAATTAAAACAATAAAATTGCTATCTCATCCACCTACTGTGTGCTTTATACACAATGTTACGTCAGAGTGACCTGTAGTTTGGTCGCTTGAATTCTTTACTCGGTGAGATAGTAAAGCAAGAGTGAAGTTAGCACAGTTGGTTAGCTGGCGGGTTAGCACGCAACAGCAGCTTTTCACTGTACCTCTCGGGACATGTGACAGCAAACTAAACTCGGGTTATTGTCCGTAGAAATAAATGGGGTCCTGCAAAGTTTTAAACAAAATTGCTCCACATCTTTAAACAACGTTAACGGAGGAGAAAAGTGTCACCAGACAGCATGAACAACAAAGAAAAAATGACTGCTGGCCAGTTTATAATGAAGGTGTGAATGGAAGGTACTTTGGCCATCATCTTTGAATCACCTTGCATCCTGCCCAAGAGTTGTATTGTTTTTGAAAGGGTTCCAAATCCTAAGGCAAACGCACCATTCCACTGTGTTTTTTTAATTCTGTCTGTATTTTCTAAACACCTGGCTATGTTGAAAGTCTGAATGGTCCTTGCACCATTCCTATCATATTTCATTGTTATAATAAGTTTGGATAATGCTCTCCCACATTCTCAGTGTTGCATTGATGTGAAATCCACATCTGATCTGCTCAACATGTGTATTTCCCAGCCGAGTGCAGAAGCGTTACTAGATTCACACCTCCACGCCCCTGTCAACTTTGCTGAGCCCTTATCAGACAGAGCGATTGTATTGGTCAAACGCCATCGCTGTGCTTTCTGCTTCACACCGGAGGTTTTGCAAATCCAGAAGGAAGCTACCAAAAAAAAATGAAGTCTTTCCGAATTTAAAGTTGGCGGCACGGTAGCGCAGCGGTAGAGTTGCTGCTTTACAGCGAATGCAGCGCCGGAGACTCAGGTTCGATCCTGACTACGGGTGCTGCACTGTAAGGAGTTTGTACGTTCTCCCCGTGACCTGCGTGGGTTTTCTCCGAGATCTTCGGTTTCCTCCCACACTCCAAAGACGTACAGGTATGTAGGTTAATTGGCTGGGTAAATGTAAAAATTGTCCCTAGTGGGTGTAGGATAGTGTTAATGTACGGGGATCGCTGGGCGGCACGGACTTGGTGGGCCGAAAAGGCCTGTTTCCGGCTGTATATATATGATACGATATGATGATAAATCCATCTGGTTTATCCAAAGCCAAACCTAATTTGCTGGATGAACTTCATAAAACAAAATTGCGCCTGTCTGTAGACATTGAAGACAAAATTGCAGAGAAGTGATATTTACTTTTATTAATTAATTGTGGTAATTTGCAAATGTCAATTATGTGCTTTATCTTCTGGGGGAATGATTGTAAACTAGGTTGATACTTCTACTCCTTTTAATACATTTAAATTATGCCAGCAGGTTGTATCTATGCTATCATATCATATCATATATATACAGCCGGAAACAGGCCTTTTCGGCCCACCAAGTCCGTGCCGCCCAACGATCCCCGTACATTAACACTATCCTACACCCACTAGGGACAATTATTATTTTTTTTTTACATTTACCCAGCCAATTAACCTACATACCTGTACGTCTTTGGAGTGTGGGAGGAAACCGAAGATCTCGGAGAAAACCCACGCAGGTCACGGGGAGAACGTACAAACTCCTTACAGTGCAGCACCCGTAGTCAGGATCGAACCTGAGTCTCCGGCACTGCATTCGCTGTAAAGCAGCAACTCTACCGCTGCGCTACCGTGCCGGTATTTTTTGGATTATTACCGTCTAGTGCAGTTCATTGCTCCAAAGCAGGCTCACGGGTCTACTGCATAAATGGGTGATCCCAAGGCCTGGAATTGGGTGGGCAGCTCTTAGCTGTCTCCAAGAGTCGTCAGGGTGGAGGCTGGAGGCACCCGGGCACCCAGGAGTCATGATGGTGTGTAGCTTGAAGGGAAATATTCTATTAGTGCTGTTTCCTTGTCTACCTCTGTTGTACAGGTTGTGGTTTTGGGGGGGGGGGGGGGGGGGGGTTGCTTTTGGAGTAGCCTTAGTGAGTAATGTGTGTGCACCATTGATATAGGGATTAATGCTTAGTGTGGTGGTTGGGGATCCATTGAAGGGGGCTGCTCAGTCCCAAATGTTTGAGCTGTGCTCATCTATTTAAGGGGAGAGTATTACTGGCCTCACATTAATGCCTTGGAGATGGTGGAAAGGCTTTGGGGTCTCGAGAAATGTCATCCTCTGACCTTCTATTGCAGTCTGAGCTTCAATGTGAATGATCCAGTTGAGTTTCTAGTCCATGATGACACCCCTCCAGGATGTTGATGTTGAGGAATTTGATGGTGGTAATGTTGTGAAATGTTACGTGTTGGTACTTAGACTTTTTTAGTTGTTGGAACTGGCCATTGCCTGGCGCTTTGGCACCAATGTCACTTGCTACTAATCAACCCATGCCTGATCATTGTTTTATTTTGTTGTAGAATTCTGAATAGAATTGAATATCAAGCAATAATCTACAATTAGCTGCACCTTTTGCCTTGTGTCAAACCTAAGGTGATTTGTGAAGTAGCTAATGATGGTTGAGCCTCGAACACACCCTGTGGAGCTCCAACACTGATATCCTGGTGCTGGGGTTATTAATCTGAAGTGCTTTCAGTTGATGTCTATTGAATTTTGTTTCTGTCACTGTTTCTACATCCAATGTAATACTGCTTTGATGTCAATGGATATTCCTCCTGAGTTTAACTCTTTGGTTCATGTCATTTCTAAGGCAATGATGAGTTCTAGAGATAAGTAGTTTTGGCAAAACCAGAACTGTACACTGCAAGTGCCAGGAAACGAGCAGGCAAGATCATCTCTGACCCCTCTCGCCCTGGCCACAAAATCTTTGAAGCACTTCCGTCTGGAAGGCGACTCCGGACTGTCAAAGCAGCCATAGCCAGACATAAAAACAGCTTTTTTTCCACAAGTAGTAGTTCTACTCAATTACCAAAGTCTGTAGTATCTTTTTTACTCTGGTTTATTTTCACCCACATGTTTAGACTGTAATGTTGTATCCTTATTGTTTTGATGTGGTTATGCTTTGTTCTTAATTGTTAACTGTATGTTTGTGTTGTCATTTGTGAGCGGAGCACCAAGGCACATTCCTTGTATATGCACATACTTGGCCAATAAACATTCATTCATTCATTCAAAACTGGGGACCAGAGGGCACATTATTGGAGGATAAATGTGGCTACATAGCACTGTGGACAACACTTTCCATTTGTTTATTGATGACTGAGTGCATTGATCTGACAGTGATTAATTTGATTGGACTTGTCCAGCTTTCTTGTGAATGGAACATAAACTGGGCATTTTTCCTCATTGCTGGATAAATGCCTGCTTTATACTGAAACGGTTTGGCTATAAATCTAGTCAGTCCTGGAGTGTAGTTCTTCATTACTGCAGCCAGGATGATGTCCAGTCCCATAGTCTTGGCTTCACTATCGTAATTCGAATTGACAACAGAATTCTCGCCCTTCCATCAAGTTAATACACTGAGGTGTTCAACAAACGCTTCCTCTGACAGAAACAATTTCAGTCTCGAGGATAAGGAGGTGGTGTTGCAGCTAAAATACTGGACGAGTAATCCCAAAACAGCCAGTGTGGAATTTAGCCATTCTCATGGAATGAATCAAATTGCCAGGAGACTGGATCTTGTGCTGTTGGGATTTCAGGAGGAAGCTGGGGTGGAGCATGTACTCCACATCATGTTGAACTTGGCCACAAATGCTTCAGCATTTTCTTTAGCCTTCTGATAATGGGCCCTGTCATCATTGAGGTTGGAGATGCAGTTGGAGTATTCTCCTCTAGTTAGCTGTTTAATTTTCTACCACTGTTTGTGATCAGTTGTGCAGGACTGCCGAGTTTTCGTTTGATCCTTTGATTGTAGAGTTTATGGGTCATTAATGAACCAGATTTTTCATTAAAATGTCACATCTATCTATATACTAAAACTCTCGTTTGTTTGTTTGTTTGTTCCTGAACTACAGCCAAAACGGTACACGATAGCGCGACAATTTTAGGCCCACCTTACTCACCGTCATCCCTTTGGTGCTAATGGAAGAAGTTTCATTGAAATTGGTGTTATATTTCTAAAGTTATTCACATTTTAAAGTTTAAATCTATCTCCTAGGGAGGGAGGGAGGAGGGAGGGGGAGGAGGGAGGATAAGGGGGGTTGAGAGGGATGGAGTGGGGGGGAGGGGAAGAGGGGGGAGGGGGAGAGGGGGGAGGGGGAGAGGGGGGAGGGGGGAAAGGGATGGGGGGAGGAGGAGAGGATGCTGCACTAATGCAGGAGAGGTTTGGGCCCAACAGGTCCACTTGGTCTAGTACTCACTAAAGTTAAACTCCAAGACTGTGGTTTTTTGCAATTTGAATTCAAGTCTGGTTTACTTGCCTGGTAATTTAGCTGCAACATCTCCACAATATCTTCAGAACTGAAATTGTTTCCATCAGAGGAAGAGTCTGTTGAACGCTTTGTCTCAGTGTATTAGCATGATTGAAGGATGAGAATTCAGTGGTCATTTTTCATTATGATTGTGCAAAGTAAGATCATACCTATCAAAATGTTATGATCTCCTTTGAAGTAAGGATTCTTTGGATGTGCTTGGTATGTAAAATAAATTTCTAATTGCATTCCATTAAGAAAAAAATATTAAATGAATTTAAACATCCATGGTTGGATGTGAATTTGGTCTCTGTTGTGTTACCATCATTACCCACTGTGTTTTTGCCTTCTAGAGGAAATACCAATGTTTCAATGCGTAATGGATAATATGAACTGCATGTCAACTTATTTACATCGGCGAAACCAAGCGCAGGCTCAGCGATCGCTTCGCTCAACACCTGCGCTCGGTCCGCATTGACCAAACTGATCTCCCGGTGGCCGAGCACTTCAGCTCCCCCTCCCATTCCCAGTCTGACCTTTCTGTCATGGGCCTCCTCCAGTGCCATAGTGAGGCCCACCGGAAATTGGAGGAACAGCACCTCATATTTCGCCTGGGCAGCTTGCAGCCCAGTGGTATGAACATCGACTTCTCCAACTTTAGATAGTTCCTCTGTCCCTCTCTTCCCCTCCTCCTTCCCAGATCTCCCTCTATCTTCCTGTCTCCACCTATATCCTTCCTTTGTCCCGCCCCCCTGACATCAGTCTGAAGAAGGATCTCGACCCGAAATGTCACCCATTCCTTCTCTCCCGAGATGCTGCCTGACCCGCTGAGTTACTCCAGCATTTTGTGAATAAATACCTTCGATTTGTACCAGCACCTGCAGTTATTTTCTTATATGAACTGCATGTGTTGACGGAGAATTGTCTCCGGATATTAGGAGTGTACTGTTAGGTGTGCCTTTGAATTGTGTACATTTTGGGCTTTGTTTTACAGGAGATCCAAGCAACGTGGTATGAGAAATTGCATGAATGGGAAGATGCTTTGGTGGCGTATGACAAGAAAATGGACATGAACAAAGACGATGCTGAGCTTGTTCTTGGGCGGATGCGCTGCTTGGAGGCACTTGGCGAATGGTGAGTTCCACATTATAATTCATGAGAGTAATAAATGCATTGGTCCATTGAAATTCCTTCATCGACTTGCAGTCTATCGTCTCTTACGATATACATGTACTTCCCTTTCTCGTAACTTGCTTCTGAAAATGATTGGGCTTTAAAAAAAAAATCTACCTGACTTTCTAAATTATTTTGTCAATTCCTTTATAATGTTAAAAGTGTTACATAGGATTACTCTTATCTGGGAAATTCAGGCTTCTTTATTTTACGTCTTCTGTTCCTCAACCTGGAACTTTTCATCTCCATTTGAATGACAAAGAAAGATAGTGACAAGGTGTTAGCAGCCATGTCGGTTCGTCACTTTGTGTCATCTAAAGAGCCAACAGCACTATGGTACATATTTGAAACTGCCATTCATCCCTTTTTAGGTTCGCTCGCATGAATCAATTTTTATAAGTTGTTTCAGAAATAATTTTCATTGGAGTCAGCTTCCTCTGATCCAGATCTATTTTCCTGCGATCTTCATGTCAAAATATAAAGTAGCAGATGCCCAGACCGGCTGTTTTTCATTGATCGTGAAATATTGATATGAGGAATTTACAATGCACACCTTTGACCTTGTTTGTTCAACTGAAATCATGCATTTTCAAGATATTTATAGTAAGACTGATTTGTATGTGATTTAATTCCATTTCAAATCCACCAATTTACCATTAACAAAGCCTGTGCGGAGGAACACTAAGTCCCTCGCGGCCATTTCCACATTAAACCAAACATTTGGAGTAATTGGAAATTCATGTAATGCAGGCAAAAACCTACAGTGTAGACATAATTACCTCAACATTTTACCCCTTACCTTTCTTGGGTCATCTTGCTTCTTTTTAAAAACTTGTTATTGTTCTGATTTTTGAACAGAATTGCTTGACTTCCCTTTTGCTGTGAAGGCTTTCAAATATTTCAAGTGTCTTGCCTTTTCTACAGTTGTACGTTGCTGGAGGTGGTATAGACTCCCTGTGACCGCGTGGTTTCCTCCCACACTCCAAAGACGTACAGGTTTGTCAGTTAATTGGCTTCGGTAAAATTGTAACTGGTCCCTAGAGTGTTGGATACTGCTAGTGTACGGGGATCGTTGGTCGGTGCGGACTTAGTGGGCCGAAGGGCCTGCTTCTCTAAAACCTGTTTCACTGAATCTCTAAAAACTAATCTAAGAGGCAAATGTAATTTGGGTACTGAAGTTGCTAGGGACATTGAGAAAGTGTTTAATTACGTAGCATTGAAGAAAACTGTGTCAGCAGTGTTTGCATTTGCTGCTTCCAATGCTGTGAGGTTGTAGGATGTTATACTTAAGGTTGTCCTCACAATCAGTTTCTTTCATAAATGTGCTGTTGTGAGAGAAATGCTTTACACTGAACTGAGTGAATATTCTGCTGAACCTTTGTGACAATGCTCATGTCTAGTTGGACAGCAACCTTGAAACTTGTCTTCAACGGACCTTTCTGTCAGAGATGGTACATGCTTCCGAGACATTACGATGCAGAGGGATGCTTTTAACCTTTATATATGTTAGTTTTCGGAGGAATTGACACGGCTTAATGGATGTGTACAAACTATTTGATTAATGCTGAGAAACTAACACCATGTGTGTGAAATGTTATCGTGTAGAGAGACAATGGACCCAGAGTGCTTGAAAAATCAAAACATTGCAGATGCTGAAATAACAGCAGAAAATGCTGGATAAAACGACATCTTTGGAAAGAGAAATAGAATTAATGCTTCCGTTCAAAAAGAGTTATTCGGGCTACTTCATTGATTTATATTTTTTTCCAAGGGTGTAGAATCATGGATAGTTCATGAAGATTTTAACACGTTCGGTTTGTGTTCATATTACCAAAGA
Organism: Rhinoraja longicauda; assembly: GCF_053455715.1. Lineage (NCBI taxonomy): Eukaryota > Metazoa > Chordata > Chondrichthyes > Rajiformes > Arhynchobatidae > Rhinoraja > Rhinoraja longicauda. The sequence continues at coordinate 16,346,784 of NC_135982.1, read as the reverse complement.
GAATGAATTACAACATTTAAGCAAAAGAAATTAAACTGGACCAAAAATAGTTATTCTTATCTGCAGATAAACCAATGTTCTGGATGATTTTGGGCACCCTACGGGTGATTAAATATCAAAATGTTCTTAATGTTTTTTTGGCACTATTATTTTGAAATGTTTTAAGTACGTAAAATTTTATTCAGAATCGAGGTATATGTTCTGTAATGTTTTTTGATTTTTCCTTCCTTTTGAGATCAAAGCTGCTTTAAATCTGCCACATGCGTTTTCTGGATCTGAGTTTTTGTGGGAAACTTAGGATCAGAGATGAAGCAGTGACACTTGCCATTGACCTTCTGCACAGACACAGCAACTGTTCCCATACATGTAATAATTTGCCAATCCGTACTGAAATTATCATCAGAATGGCTATCCAGTTTGGACTCCCAAAAATAGATCTCTTAAGAAAGCAAACTTGAGGGTGTATAATTTACTTTGAAATTGTGACCAAACAAAATTTGTTTCCCACGGCAAAACATAAAAAAGCCTAATTATGCAAACATTGTAGAAGTGCTCGGCTGGTGTTTCAGATGTTAATGTTTCTGATGTTACATCTTACATTAAAAACCTGGACCAGCAGGATATTGTTGCATTTGCTTATAGATATATTTCTATATGTTGCCTAGCAATGAGACAGATGTTGAAGATTTGCCATTTGTAACTGTTTAAAATTTGGATGGTGGCTAAGAATATAAATGGTATCCATGTTTACCGATGAACAAACAGCAAGGTCTTCATCGATGACTGGTTCCCTTTTGTTTATCTTTTTTTCCAATTTATTTTAATTAGACAATAATTACAATTAAAATAAGTTGTTTTACATTTTCTGTACGAACTTCATTTGTGACCAAATTGTTTCTTGCTGGATTTAGTAAGGGCAAAGTCTGCAGGCCATCGCTTTTCAATCTTATCTATTCTAACAAAGACATAAGTCCTTATCCATGTTACTATCTACCCTGTGGCCTGGTTTGGGGAGATTCATTTGGAACATTGGGTGCTAGTCAACATAAATTAATTAGACAGTTCGGTGGCTCCGTTAGTAGAGCCTCAGTCAAACACCACCAGAGACCTGAATTCTATCTTGTTCTCTGTTGCTGTCTATGTGAAGTTTGCATGCGCTCCTTGTGACCCTATCGGTTTCTCCTGGATGCTCCGATATCCTCTCGCATCCCAATGACGTACTGCTGTAAATTTCTCCCAGCATGTGGCTGGGTGGCATAGTTAAGGTAGACATATCTAAGATAACGGTCAGAACCTTATTCCCAGGATGGAAATGTCAAAGACTGGAGGGGATTGACTTAAGGTCAGAGGGGGAATGTTTCAAGGAGATGTGCAGGCCATGGTATTTTTCCACAGAGAGTGATAGATGCTGCTAGATGCGATGGAAGTAGGTATGATAATTGTGTTTAAGTAGGTATGATAATTGTGTTTCTGCAATGGTTATGCAGAAAATGGAGGTATATAGATCATTCGCAGGCGGAGGAGATTAACTTGGCCATTTTCAACAAGGTCATTGTGGGTCGAAGAGCCCGTTTCTGTTTTTTATTGTTCAATGCTCTATGTTCTACGAGTGACAGAATTGGGGGTCGGGAAGAGATGGGGGATTGACGAAAATGCTAAAAATAATTTTTCAAAATGTTATTACAGTGGGATTGGTATAAGTGGGTGGTTGATGGGTGAGGTGCACTCAGGGAATTGAAAGGCTATTCCTCTAATGTATCTCTCTGACTCCTTAGCTCAAACATTATTGCCTGCTATATGAAATTTGCTGCCATCAGAGTATTTGCACAATATTTTTTATTCTTTGAAGTTATTTATAAAAAAAATAGAAATGCCAAATGCATCTTCATTGCTCCTTCGTGTGATTGGCAGTGATGTTCATTCTCAACACATCCTGATGGATTGCCAGTCTCTGCAACTTATCTTCCAATATCAATGTTTTAATCCAGAATGATCATGTCTGAAACTGCCTATTGTGTGAGAACAGCAGCAAATGTCTCACTGAATTGTTCTTCTCCCTCCCATTCTTCTGCTGCTGTGTGAAAATCAGACGATGTTAAAACACATGATATCATAGACGGTAAAGATGGCTATCAGGAATTACAGGGATCTTGTTCAGCTGAACAAGTGGGCCGAGGAACACAGATTAATTTTGATAAGTATGAGGTGTTGCCTTTGGGAAGTCGATTCAGGGCAGAACCTTAGCGGTGAGGAGTAGGGCCTTCGGTGTGTTGGAGAGGGATCTTGGAGCACAAGTACATGGTTCTCTGAAAGTGGCGCCACAGGTAGATAGAATGATGAAGTTGGCTTTTGGCATGTTGACCTTCATAAGTCAGCGAATTGAGTTTAGAAGGTGGGACATTATGTTCCCATTGTACAAGACATGAGTGAGGATGCACTTGGAGTATTGTGTTCAGTTTTGGTCATGCTGCTATTAATTAAACTGGAAGGAACCCAAAGTTCTGCCCTGAATCGACACCTCATACTTATCTAAATTAATCGGACATTTACAAGAATGTTGCCATGACCTTAGGGGCTGAGTTATCGGAGGAGGTGGGAGAATCACAAACCAGAGGCTATAAGTTTAAGAGGAGAGGAGAAAGATCTGAGCCGCCACTTTTTGCCTCCAACTGCACAACAGACTGCGATCTATTTCTGTTGGACAAGATCATTTATTTACTTATGTTGTTAAACCATTGATAAACCTTTTTTTGTAGGTCTATATCGTTTGACAAAAGCAGCAACAGACCTGGTTGAAATCATTGGGGCAGTTACTAACAAGGCAGATTCCAAAGTTTCAGTAATGAAAACAGCAGTTCAGGCAGCCCCTGTGGAAAGAGAAACAGAGTTAACATTTCTCATCGAAAACCCTTTGCCCTCTGAAGGGGTTTTACGGATTTAAACTCTTGCCATGGAACCTGCTTAAACTGCTTAGTGCCTCCAGCATTTCTGTTTTTATTTCAGATTTCCAGCATCTGCAATTTAAAAAAATATAATAATTGAGGTTTCAGTGTTATTTATGTGAGCTTTCACATAAAACGAGGGAACATTGAATTGAAAGCAACTGTTGGCTTACAAAGGGATTTGGATTAAAGCTCAGTTAAAGAGAATAAGAATAACGAGGATATTCTGAAATTGGCAACGCAACCGGTGATATCCCGCAGGGGTCTTTACTGGGGCCACACGCTTTAACTGAATCTCAAAATAATTTGGATCTAGGTGTATTGAGCAGTACGTGAAATAAAGTGCAAAATGTTGGAGGCACTCTGCTGGTCAGGCTGTGTTGGCCGAGAGAAAAGAAGAGCTAATGTTTCAGGTTGACCTTTCATAAGAATAACAAGCGACGGGTTTGCTGACAACACTGGCACATGGAAGCAGACATTTACAAAGAGATATTGATAGACTCATTTAGTAACATTTGACAGATGGAGTTCATTATGGGTAAACTTGAACTCTTTGAACCAAAGGAAAAATATTCTGTAAATTGATCAAACCTGGCGTCTGAGGATGAACAGGGATTGAGGGGTCCAATCAAAGAAGTCATTTAAAGCTTGCGGGACAGCTACAAAAAAAGTGATTCAAGACATTGAAGAAATGTCTTCCTTCATCTGAAGCACTGAAGTACAAATGCACATTGTAGTTGTCTGTACTTCTGGTTAGATACCGGGTGGAGTTAAATAAAACCTTGAGGAGGCCATCGAGGAAGCAAAGAGACACTTTAAGTTTAAACTTGAGGATCAGGTGGACGTTTGCAGCAGAGCTTGCAAGCCATTACTACTTATAAGAGGAAACCAAGCAGCTCAAGTGAGAGTGATGGATCACTCCCAGACGAGCTCAATGCTTTATATGCTCACTGTGAAAGGGAGAATATCAGTGTACCTTTTCAAGTTCCCACAGCCCCCAGAGACAATGTCATCTTAGTCACCTAGGTCAATGTCAGAAGTAAACCTCAGAAATTCCTGATGATGCTATTGACCGGGTTCTTAAAACCTGAGTGGGCCAACTGGCGGGAGTTTTTGCGGACAACTTCATCTTTTCACTACTGAGACCCGAGACCCTCACTTGCTTATTACCCAATGTCCAAGAATAGCAAGGTGACCTCCCTCAATGACAGCCGTCTAGTGGCACTCACATCTGGTGTGATGAAGTGCTTTGAGAATTTGTTTATGGTGCCTGTCAACTCCTGCCTTTGTAAAGACCTGCACCTACTACAATTCGCCTGCAGCCCCAACACATCAACAGTTGATGCAATCTCACTGCCTCTCCATTCTACACTCGACCACTTGGACAATAGGAACATGTATGTCAGAAGGATGTTCATTGGCACTAGCGTGCCGTTCCACACCATCATCATCTTCTAAACTCTGGGAACTGGGCCTCTGCTCGTCCCTCTGCATTTTGATCCTCAATCAGTTGAATTGGCAACAACACGTCCTCCTTGTTGAAGGGCACAGGAGCACTTCAAGGCTGTTGTGCTCAGTCCCCTGCTCTCCTCTATCTAAACCCATGACTCTGTAGTTAGATGCAGCTCCAATGCCAACTTTAAATTCACCAACGATACCACCGTTGTTGAAGTAATAATGGCTAACGGTGAGTCAGAGTACAGCAGGGAGATTGATAATTTGATTGAATTGTGCCACAAGAACAATCTTATTCTCAACATTAGCAAGACCAAGGAGCTGATTGTTGACTTTAGAAAGGGAAAGCCAAGGAGCCATGAACCTGTCTTCATCGACGGGATGGCGGTGGAGAAAGTCACCTACTTCAAATTCCAGGACGTGCATATCTCTGAAGATCTTCCCAGCATATTGATGCAATCACAAAGAAAGCTCACCAACATCTCGACTTCCTTTGAAGATTGAAGGGATTCAGCATGTTGGCACATACTCTATCGTACTACTACAGGTGTACAGTAGAGACCATTCTGATCGGTTATATTTATTTCACAAAATGCTGGAGTAATTCAGCAGGTCAGGCAGCATCACAGGAGAGAAGGAATGGGTGACGTTTCGGGTCGAGACCCTTCTTCAGACTGAAGGGTCTCGACCCGAAACGTCACCCATTCCTTCTCTCCTGAGATGCTGCCTGACCTGCAGAGTTACTCCAGCATTTTGTGAAATAAATACCTTCGATTTGTACCAGCATCTGCAGTTATTTTCTTACACATGCTGATTGGTTACATCACAGCCTGGATTGTTGACTCGAACACCATGTAATGAAGGAGCTTGCAAAATGTGGTGGACATTGCCCAGATCATCATAGGTATTGAACCCCCCCCCCCCATTATTGATGCTTCTCGAAAGGTAACTAATATCACCAAAGACCTGCTCCCCCTTAGCCATGCTCTCATCTCACTGCTACCATCGGGAAGAAAGTACAGGATCCTTAAAAGAGTGACCTCCTGGTTCAGGAATTGCTTATTACCAGCAACAATCAGGCTCTTCACCCTCACTGGACATCCCGACATTAGCAACAATCTACTTTGTTTTTTTTGTACCACAACGTTCAGTTTTGCATTGTTGTGGTCTGGTTACCTAGTTATGCTGATTATTAATTTATTGTACGGTTGATTATTGGATATTTATTGTTCTGCTATTGCATTAATGGTCTTGTAAAACTGCAGCAAGTAAAAGTTTTATTGGTTCATTCCTGGTGCATATGACGATTAAACACTCTTGACTCTCTTTGGTATCCCCGTCTCTTGGGAAGCATATATATCGGGAGAGGTTTCAGTGCAGAATCAGCAGAACATACTTGGAGTAATAGTGTTAAATTATGAGGATGAATCTTGGTTTATTCCGTTGAATCTATACAATTAAAGAATTATATAATTGCAGTTTGACTTGATTAAAGGGTAGAAGTAATTTCTTTAAATCCTAAAGTCAGTGCTGGTACTCTTCACAAAATTAAAAAGAAGCTTTGGATATCCAAAAATACTGTTCTGCTGAGTTGGGGTGGAATATTCAATGCTGGTCTTCCAGAGAGAGCATCCAGCTAGCCGCATGATGTGGCTCAACACATTCCAGGCTTTCACATCAATGATGGAGACACTTCGCAGGACAGGCAGCACCTCTGGGTAGAAGGAATGGGTGCCATTTGAAGTTGTGACCCTTCTTCAGACCCTCACACCAATGCACATGAGGCTAGACCTCCCGATCTGCAGCTGTGTTTTGCAAATGGGTTTAGGGGGCAGACTGAGTGGAGGGGCAAATTGTTATTGATATCCATCACCTTGACTTTAAAGGATTTCGACCCGAAACGTCACCCGTTCCTTCTCTCCGGAGATGCTGCCTGTCCCGCCGAGTTACTCCAACTTTTTGTGTCTACCTTGACTTTACACCTGGTATATCTGGCTTGTGTACCTTGAGAGGAATAGATTGGGTAGATGCACATAGTCTCTTGCCCAGATTAGCGGAATCGAGGACCAGAGGATGCAGGTTCAAGGTGAAGGGGAAAAGATTTAAAAGGAATCCGAAAGGTAACGTTTTCCACACAAAGGGCGGTGGGTGTATGGAACAAGCTGCCAGAGGAGGTAGTTGAGGCTGGGACAATCTCCTCGTTTAAGAAACAGTTAGACCGGTACATGGATAGGACAAGTTTGGAGGGATATGGACCAAGCACGGGCAGGTGGGAATAGAGTAGCTGGGACATGTAGGCCGGTGTGGGCAAGTTGGGCCAATGGGCCTGTTTCCACACTGTATCACACTGTGACTCAATGACTCTAAGTCTAAAACACTAATGTTTTCAGTTTAGATAATTTGCTATGTCACCACTTAATTAGCTCCTTGTACATTTTCTTCATAACACTTCCACAAATTAGAACGTATGCGTCAGATTTATTAAAAAACTGCAGTGTTCTGGAAAATATTTCTATAATTGTGTAGACATAAGAGCAAGAATCACGCCACAAACATGCATTCCCATGATCATAACTGAGGACCTGGCTCGCAGCCAGGCATCATTATAATTAAAACAAAACCACAAATCCCTTTAAATATTCGGCAGATCAGGCAACATCTGTGAACAAAGAAGCCAAGTTGTTCCATACACCCACCGCCCTTTGTGTGGAAAACGTTACCTTTCGGATTCCTTTTAAATCTTTTCCCCTTCACCTTGAACCTGCATCCTCTGGTCCTCGATTCCGCTAATCTGGGCAAGAGACTATGTGCATCTACCCAATCTATTCCTCTCATGATTTTGTACACCTCTAATATCATCCTCCTGCACTCCAAGGAATAGAGACCCAGCCTACTCAACCTCTCTCTAAAGCCAAAAATCCTTTAGTTCTGGCAACATCCTCATAAATCTTTTCTGAAGCTTTTCAAGCTTGACAATATATTTCCTATAACATGGTGCCCAGAACTGAACACAACATTCTAAATGCGGTCTCACCAATATCTTATACAACTGCAACATGACCTCACAACTTCTATACTCACTACTCTGACTGATGAAGGCCAATGGGCGGCACGGTAGCGCAGCGGTAGAGTTGCTGCTTTACAGCGAATGCAGCGCCGGAGACACAGGTTCGATCCTGACTACGGGTGCTGCACTGTAAGGAGTTTGTACGTTCTCCCCGTGACCTGCGTGGGTTTTCTCCGAGATCTTCGGTTTCCTCCCACACTCCAAAGACGTACAGGTATGTAGGTTAATTGGCTGGGTAAATGTAAAAATTGTCCCTAGTGGGTGTTAATGTGCGGGGATCACTGGGCGGCACGGACTTGGAGGGCCGAAAAGGCCTGTTTCCGGCTGTAGATATATGATATATGATATGATAATGTGCCAAAAGCCTTTTTGACCACCTTATCTACCTGCGACTCGACCTTTAAGGAACCATGCACCTGAACTCCTAGATCCCTCTGCTCTACAACACTCCCCAGAGGCCTACCATTTACTGTGTAGGTCCTGCCCTCGTTAGACTTCCCAAAATGCACCACCTCACACTTCTCTGCATTAAATTCCATCAACCATTTCCCACCTGGCCAATCGATCCAGATCCTGCTGCAATCTTTCACAACCTAAATTCAACCTCAGTTCTTAAATGACTGCACCAAAATTGTCATTATAAAATTCACATTCATTATTCTCACATTTGTAAAATAATATAATTGTGGTTCCAATTTGAACTGAGGCAGGCCATAAGTATTTGGGTGTCATGGGGAAAAGCTGTCCAGTTAACATGTTAACTTTCATTCGGTGCTTGCTTAGAATGTGGTTTAACTTTTAGGTTTTGGTATTTGTTAATACCAAGTAGAATATAATTAAAGAGAAAGCCAATCTGTCCATTTGGGATTCATTAATGACATGGTCAGAGACCCAGAAGCAGATTGCTACAGGCCCCAGCACTGGGAATGAATGGGATGAAAATTTCAATACAAGTACTTTACTCCAATGAAAAATGAACACGATATTGCACTCTTAACACGAAACACATTCATAGTCATGACATGGCTTAATTTCATCGAAGGTTCATCTAAATTGTACCCATATTGGAACAGACTATTGCAAAGGGTGAGGAAAAAGTTAGAATAAATGGTGCCTTTTTAAAAAAAAACTTTTTTGATTCATCAATATTTTTTGCTTACATCTGTGAATGCTTGCGGGGGTGCCTGTGCTTGCAAACATTACAGTTCTCCATTCCTTGTTGGCATCTTTTCCAAATTAAATTTAGCCCAGTTAGATACTGTATTTAAATCCCAGCCTGAAGATACCACTCCCTTCTGAACAATCTGAAATAATTCCAGTTCTATCCTTATGTCTTCTTTGAGTGAAACTGATCATTCTGCTCGGGAAAGACGCAAAATGCTAGAGCAACTGAAGTTTGAAGAAGGGTCCCAACTCGAAACGTCACCTATCCATGTTCTCCAGGATGCTGCCTGACCCGCTGAGTTACTCCAGCATTTTGTATCTTTCCTTGGTGAACCAGCATCTGCTGTTCCTTGTTTCTACTGATAATTCTGCTCGGTTGTGGGCAGCTCAATAGACAATAGACACGGGACAATAGGTGCAGGAGTAGGCCATTCGGCCCTTCGAGCCAACACCGCCATTCACCATGATCATGGCTGATCATCCACAATCAGTACCCCGTTCCTGCCTTCTCCCGTACATGTATTCGTACATTGATCCCTTGGAACCCCAGACAAAAAAACCCATACATCCCATCAGCTTGGTCTGAATTTAAACCCAGATTCCAGGGATGAAAGTGCAGTGCTAAAGCGCAGTGTAATCTGATCTTGATTTGACTGGAATTCCAGCAAATCTTTACGGAGAAGCTGCTCGTTGTATCTTGATACAAAGATACAAAGTGGAGGGTAATGGGTATTCGAGAGTCTGAGGCAGAATCTTTGCAGCATGTAACGTGAGTCTAATTAGCACAGACGGCATGTGTTTGGTTGACCGCCAGATGTGTTCATCATTTTGTCAAATCTTCTTGGCAGCAGGTTAGTTATTCACACTTTATTGCTCTGTTGCATCAGTGGAATTTGACATTCTTCCATACAATCATTCAATGAAACAATCCTTTTGGCTTAGATAACTACTGTTCACTATATTACTGACACATGATTCGTCTCAGCACAGGAAATCGTTTCTAAATCTTCTTGGGTTCTTTACATTATTCATCTAAATAGACCTTTCGCTTGACGCGCTGCACCCCTAGTTTACAATGTACACGGTTATGCTACTGTGCAAAGATGGACTTACTTGAAGCACAAGGGAAATGTGGTTTCAGGATTTTATTATCACATTTTTAGAACCGGTTAAAATACTCATGAAGTAATAACTAGCGTGGGGGTCTGGTATCCTGTGTTTCTAATGGATGGGTTCCAAGTGGAATGCCTGAGAAACACAGGATACTTTAAGGATTTGGCTCCACAAATAAAAATCCCACTCACTCTTTCTCCTCAATGTTTCATTTGTGCGTAAGATCACACTGGATACATTCTGCTTTCCTCGGCTAAGGATATAAAATTGTTCTTAAAAGTCTTGGAGGCAACTTTCATTATTACGACAAACCAGAAATACCTCCAACTTGTCCTTGGACCTGTCCCCAGACTGGGTAATGTCAGAACTGTGGGGGTTCGGTGGAGAAAATGTCAGAAACCATGGATTGTTTTTCATTGGCCTCTGCGTGACAAAAGACCATGTGTGGAATGGTGATGGAAAATTTGGATTGGGTTACAAGGACCTCCGTTGTTGAACAGCTTGCACACGGTGTCTCGCTGAAACACAGACCCGACAATTATACCGCAAGAAGGATCAATGCCTTCAGTACATTAACTGTGTTGTGTGTTACTTTCAGAGATTAATTGTGCTGCTACATCATTATGAATTTAAGGATCTAATCAACAGCATAATCAGAATTATGTTGTTCCAGCAAATGCCTGAATAAGCAAAATGATTTGTGGTTCATGATTGCACTCTGCTACCATTTTAATTTAAAATCTTGATTTGGCATTTAGGATACTCTGTACCTATAATCATTCTCATTACAAAAATAATTTGGGCTGTCAGTTAACTGCAGTTGCAAATTAACACATTCATTGTTCGTGTTAAGAGAAAATAAATATTTTTGTTGCAATAAATGAAGTGGCCCAAAGTACCTCCGGCAACAGCAAGTCCTCCGTAGGGAAATGGAAGTCAACGTAAGGGCTTGGAGATGAGGGAGGGATTCGAGTGAAAAGACGGGTGAGAGGGAATTGGGGGGGGGGGGGGGGAGAGGGTTGGTGAGGGTGAAAGCGGGGGAAGTTCAGATCTGGTTTGCAGGAGTTGCACAAATGCTTGTCCTCCCCAAAGCTGATGAACAGATTTAGCCCCGTTGAAGGTTGATGCTTTGTTTAATGAGGAAGGTCTTGAGCCGAAACGTCACTTTTCCATGTTTTCCAGAGATGCAGCCTCACCTCTGCTGAGTTACTACAGCACTTTGTGTCCTTTGACTTAGTTGATTGCCTGCTCTCCAGTCATAGGTTTGGAGCAGCACCAAGACTTCTCTGAGCATCGAGATGTGAGACAAGCCGCAGTTCCCATCTGTCCATCTCGTTGCAAATAGCCGTGCCTGAAATACAAATGTATGCCTAGGCTCTCCTTCTCTCCATCCACAATCCCACACCAGGGGTTCTTGCTCTTCTCCCCTCTTACCATGCATTACCTTGCACAAAGAAAAAATATTCTTAAGTTACACCCATTGCTAAATAAGTACAGAATTAGTTTAGTGAAGGAACACATGGTGGGCAAAGGAAATAATGGGTGAATGAGAAGCAGTAATCTGATGAATGCAGAATTGGTGGGCTGATGAAGGTGTGGAGCAAAATGAGGCTATTTAGGTTTAAAAGCTAAGCGTTTTACATTGAACCTTTCAAAAATATTGTATTCTATTATTGTCTAACAGTATGTCTAAAACTCCAGTTAATTTGTTTTTTAAAATCTCGTGATGAATTGTGCTTAACGTTTAACCATTTGGCTGCATAAATAGAAGGAATCTGAAGGGAATAGACAATGAACGTGTAACCGTACACCCTTATGGTATTGATAGTTCGGTTCAGATTAGTTTATTGTCACTTGTGCCGAGGTACAGTGAAAAGCTTTTGTTGCTTGCTAACCAGACAGCGGAATGACAATGCATGATTGCAATCGAGCCATTCACAGTGTACCGAAACGTGATAAGGGAAAAAGGTTCAGTGTAAGGTCAGGCAGCATCTAGGAGAGAAGGAATGGGTGACGTTTCGGGTCACTCCAGCATTTTGTGATACCTTTGATTTGCACCAGCATCTGCAGTTATTTTCCTACACAGGTTCAGTGCAAGGTGAAGCCAGTAATGTCCGATCAAAGAGGGTCACCAATGATAGAAATCACCGTTGTTGTAATTTCAGCATTGCCTAATATTTAGCTTGAAGGCTTACAATATTCAGATAACTGACAAATTTTATTTCACCAGGCAATGTATAGTAATGTAACTATTTCTTGCTTGTGTAGGAAATGTCTTCGGTGCGTGTTTATTTTTTTTTGCAGGGTGAAGGGGGTGGAATTCTAACATCCAGTAAGATTAAAATGTCCCTTAAAATTTTTATTTTGGGTAGGCTCATTTGGCAGTGAATTATATCAAATATATAAACCTACACAAAAGGGAATTGTGTCATGTAAATAGCCACTTTGATTTATGGACTGTTCGTTAATATATTTTGAACATCCAAAATTAGTCTTTAGTTATTTCGAATGGTTCCACTGTGGTGGACTCTGGATGTGTAAACACAGTAACTGACTGAGTACCTTTTGAGAGACTGTATCCCTTTTATTGAGTGGCAGTTCATTGGCAGTTCAAAGCTGTCAGAATAAATTTTTCACTCTATAACTTAAAACGCGCTCCACTCTGAATGGCATTTCACAGAAGCCCTTTTTAATATTTCAGGGCTCCATTTACGGAATTATGTGAACCTATTTGTGTTCCACTACTTTCATCTTCTATTTGTTGGAATTAATCCTGCAATATTATTCTCCTTGAAAGATTGTAAATTGCAGGACCAGAGCCAGCTGCCAATTTAAAACCAGCATCCCAACCCAGAGTTAAGTTTACAGCATTGGGATTAGTCCCAAGTAGCCAGTTATTCATAATGCTATAGGAACAGAAATAGGAATAAGCGATTGAGACAGCTCGACCATGCATTCATGAGATCATGGCTGGACTTTTACATCAATCTTACTGTCTTAGTTTAGTTGAGAGATACAGTGCCAAAACAGGCCATTTGGCCCACCGAGTCTGCGCCGACCGGCGATCCCTGTTTACACAAGCACACGAGGGACAATTTACAATTTTTACCGAAGCCAATCAACCTACAAATCTGTACGTCGTTGGACAGGAGATCCCGGAGAAAACCCATTCGGGTCACGGGGAGAACGCACAAACTCTGTACAGACAACACCCGTAGTTGGGATCGAACCCGGATCTCTGGCACTGTAAGGCAACAACTCTACTGCTGTGCCACTGTCCCGCCCAAAAATCTTCAAATACCGCTTGATTTTCTTTGTGTCCAGAACTCGGTCTTTTAAGTGTTGTGTTAATTGAAAAATGCAGGAATGAAGTGAGTGTGCTTTATAAGCAAAATGGCTTTGGGATTGCTTTGTTCTAAGTCCAAAGGGAAATTAAAACACTATTAACATCATGCTAAATTAATACTCTTTTGTTGCAATGTTCAATTTATTTTTGAAAACAATTATTAGTGCAAAGGCTCAGAGAAGAGGAGAGCAAGTAGTAACTGATGTTCACCCTTGTCTGACATCCCCACTTAGAAGCTGCTTCTTTGATGGTTGTTTCTCTGAACTGCAGTTCCCTGAAATTATTGTGCATTACCGAGAAAAAAGATGAAAACATCTATTTAAATGTAAAATGAACTATTACTTTGCACGAAAATAATTTTAACGGTCCATAGCTCTCAGGGAAAAAATTGTATATGTATCATATTATTTATTGAAAATTAAAACATTTCTGTGGAAATGCAGATGCAATTTGTTGCTTTGCTTTTCATTTTGTGGACTGTGGAAAATTAATGAAAATGTTTAAAAATCAGCTCAATAAATTGGACGCGAAATTATGCACAATAACATCAACAAACTGGCATTGTATATATTTGTAAAATGTACAAAATACAATTTACTGCACACCAAGTTTAGTTTACTTTAGTTTAGTTTAGAGATGCAGCGCGGAAACAGGCCTTTCGGCCCACCGAGTCCGCGCCAACCAGCGATCCCCACACATTAACACTATCCGACACACACCAGGGACAAGTTGCACCTGTACCAAGCCAATTTATCTACAAACCTTTGGAGGTTTGGAGTGTGGGAGGAAACCAAAGATCTTGGAGAAAACCTACGCGGTCATGGGGAGAACGTACAAACTCCATACATACAGCACCGGTAGTCGTGGTTGAACCCAGGTCTCCCCCCCCTGTATGCAGCCTTGTTAACAGCCTTGTATGCTACCGGCAATATGTGGATAGTTTTTATTTAGTCAAATGACAACATGCTCAATGGTCTTTGTTTGCTATGGCTCTGACCCATAAGATGTTCCCCTTCCACAAACAGCATTCTTAGGATTCAAAGGAAGGATATATCGTCATGACTATAGTCGGAAGCACTCGACGTGCAGGAATGCTGTGACTTTTTGATTATTTGAAATTTGTCGTTTATTTTTGTTTTAAGTTAAGTTGGCAAGTGGTGATTTAAAAAATATATTCTTTTGAAGTGGAGAATTGAAGGAGAGAATTCCAGAATGATCAGCTCTGGCCTGGTTTTCTCTGCAAAGAAATCTCTGCAAAATATCTGCAAAGTGCTAGATCTTCTTGTTAGAAGAATAGAATAAGCTTCGGCAATTGTCACAGACTTTTGGCCTGTGTATAGAAGAGAACATGAACTCTGTATGCTGTAAGCAAAATCCATGGATAAATGGATCAAGTTATAATTACATTTCCAATACAACAGCACACCACAAATCCTACTTGAAGCAAAAATTGAATTTGCCGGTATCCTGCCATTTTGGATAATTGTGATGTATTGGGAAATGTAGTTTTCTGCCACCGTCTTTGCCAAACTTGCCTGTTACTTTGAAGATAGACACAAAATGCTGGAGAATCTCAGCGGGACAGGAACATCTCTGGATAGAAGGAATGGGTGATGTTTAGGGTCGAGACCCTTCTTCAGACTGACGTTTACTGTTACTTGCCTGTTACTTTATTTTGCTTTCTCTCTGCTGGCACTTTGTACCATTTAGATTTTAATGCCTTGAAGTCTGAAAGTCACATGACGTTCTCCAAAGCACATATGGGTAAAATATTTACTTTGGATTGTCAGCGATGTAATTCCATTCAGAAGCGCACACTCACTTCATTCCTGTCCTTCTTTTCCCACACAAGTGATCTTGTGATCCTCTCTCCGAGTTGCATTGCCTCACAGTCTGTTTCCAGTGCTCAGGACTATTTCCCCTAAGGTTGCCACATGTGGAAAAACATTGCATCAGTTTCAAGAAGTGCACGCCTTGGCAACTGCTGGACCATATGTCAACGAGACTTCATGAAAGGCCATTGATTCCGCTGTCCGTAGAGTTGACGAACATGCTTTCTGTTTCACAGTAGAGTGGAACCATGATAAACATGCTTTCTGGAGGTAGTGGATGTCTGGAAACTGCACACAAATACATGTAGTCTTGTAAATTCTGCTCAGGACATGGCATATGCGCAAGTTATAATCAAACATAAGTTAATCAGCATCATAGCTTTAAAAATGTTTTGTCTCTAAAGAAACTGGTAAGAATTTGTATTTTCTTGTTAGATAAATTTTTATTGGAGATAGGTACATAACCTGTTTACATCTTTACAGTCATACATTTTTAAATTGATAATATTGTCAATTATTATTATATTGTCTCCAATACCTTTTGCCCCTTTTTTTTTTTTTTTTTAAACTAGATAGAACTAAAGAAATAGATGAAGTAAAGAAAGAAAAGAGAGAGAAGAAAAATAAAAACAAAAACAAATTTTAAGATAAGGAAAAAGTTAGTTAAAGAAGAATGGAAAAATTTATTAAAATAACAAAAACTTCATTCGAGATATATTCGTACATTTCAAAGTATAGCATTTCATCCATTCTTTAGTCCGAGTGCTAGTCAGGTTCCTGTGCTGAACTATTCTGACCCTTTAAGTAATCAATAAAAGGAGACCATGTTCCAATGAATAATTCCTGTTTGTCCAACAGGGAAAATCTGATTCTTTCCACGTTTAAGGTCTCCGTCATTTCTATAATCCACATTTTGATTGTGGGGGCCGTAGTGCCTTTCCAAAATTTTAGAATTAATTTTTTTCCTGTTATTAAACTATAATCAATAAAGTTTCTTTGTGTTGTTCTAAATGTTTGATTTAATTCTAATATTCCGAGTATAATTAATTTTGGATCTGGGTCCAATTGTGTGCTGGTTACTTTAGATATTATGCTAAAAATATTTACCCAGAATTTTTTAATTTTTATACAGTTTGCAAACATATGAAATAATGTAGCTTCTAAATGTTGACATTTATCACATTTAGGTGAGATATGTTGGAAAATTTTATGTAGTTTTGTTTTTGAATAGTGTAACCTATGTATTACTTTAAATTGTATTAGAGAATGTCTGGCGTTTAGTGAACACTGATGTATTTGTTGCAAACTTTCTTCCCAAGTATCTTTCGTTATTACTTGGTTTAATTCTTTTTCCCATTTTTGTCTGTATAAGTCCGTGGAGGGAATGTCACTGTCTAATAAGATATTATATATATAAGATATTAATTTTTCTGTATTAGGATGTTTGTTCCAACATTCATCAAGAATTTCTGAATTTCTAATCCGAAAATTTTGGGAGTTCGATTTTACATAATCTCTGAGTTGAAGATATCTGAAGTAATCATTTCCACGAAGACCATAAGTCTGTTGCAACTCCTGAAATGTCAGAAAGGTGCCTTCCTTATAAAGTTGTCCCATATTTTTAATTCCATAATCCTTCCATTGTGTAAAACCCCCGTCTACCCATGAAGGCTTAAACAAAGGATTATTCACAATTGGAAGAAAAAGTGATAAATTATCTAATTTTAATGTCTTTTTTAATTGTTTCCAAATTCGTATAGCACTAAATATTATAGGGTTTTCCCTATAAATTTTTTTGTTTAATTTAGACGTAGCAAATAATATCGAACCAATATCAAAAGGTAAACAATCTTCCTTTTCCATTTTTAACCAGTCTGGTTGATGATCTATTTCTTCCAACCAGAAATTCATATTTTTAATATTAACTGCCCAGAAATAAAACCAAAAATTGGGTAAAGCCAGGCCTCCATTTATTTTTGATTTACACAAGTGTCTTTTGTTTATCCTATGATTCTTATAATCCCAGATAAAATCATTAACAATAGAGTCCAATTTAAAAAAAAAGTTTTTTGTCAGATATATCGGAATTGTCTGAAAAAGGTATAATATTTGCGGTAAAAAAATCATTTTTATGGCATTAATTTTGCCAACCATTGAGATAGGGAGTGTTTTCCAATATTGAATATTCTTATGTAGTTTGTTCAGTAATGGGGGGAAATTTGCTTTAAATAATGATGTATATATCTTAGTTACATAGATACCTAGATATTTAAATTTTTCATTTACTATTTTAAATGGAAATTGTTGTATTATCTGTTTATTATGTTCCCTTATTGGCATAATTTCGCTTTTATTCCAATTTATTCTGTATCCTGAAAGTGAACCAAATTGGGTTATTAGCTTTAATAAGTTTGGAATACTAATTTCTGGTTTTGTAATGTAAATTAATACGTCATCTGCGTATAGAGAAATTTTATTCACTGTGTCCTTTGTGTTATATCCATGTATTTCCGGATGCCCCCTAACTCTTTCTGCCAGTGGCTCAATAGCAAGCGCAAATAATAATGGGGATAACGGGCATCCTTGTCTACAGCCTCTAGATAGGCTAAATTTCGATGACAACCTTTGGTTTGTAAATATTCTGGCCGTGGGATTTGTATATAACAGTTTTATCCATGTACAGAATTTCTCCCCTAGCTGCATATTTTCCATCACCGAAAATAAATAAGACCATTCAACCTGATCAAATGCTTTTTCAGCATCAAGTGAGATTATTGCTAGATCTTCATTAATAATTCTCTTGGAATATATAATATTAAATAATCTTCTTAGATTATAGTATGAGTATCGTTTCTGAATGAAGCCTGTTTGGTCAGGGTGTATTAATTTATTCATCACTGTACTTAATCTATACGCTAGTATTTTAGTTAAAATTTTTTGATCTGTATTTAAAAGTGCAATTGCTCTGTATGATCCCGGGTCTTCCGGATCTTTATCAGCTTTAGGAATAAGTGTTATTATAGATTCATTTAGAGTGTCTGGAAGTTTCTGTTGAGTATATATATACTCATACAGTCTATGTAAACGTGGGCTAAGCAAATCATAAAATTTTTTATAAAATTCGGAGCCTAAACCATCTGGTCCTACTGCTTTACCATTTTTTAAAGAACCAATAGACTCCTCAATATCCTTTGTCGTAATCTCCCTTTCTAATACTTCTCTATCATTTGAATCTAAACCTTTTAAATTACATTTTTTTTTAAAGTCTGCTATTCCTTCTGATTGTGCTACGGTTTTAGTTGAATAAAGGCTCTGATAATATTGGAGAAATCTATCATTTATGTCCTTGGGCATTTTTAATAATTCTCCTGTCTCTGTTCTAATTTTATGAATTATTTTTTCCCCTTCCATTTTTCGTAACTGACGTGCTAATAGTTTTTGTGGTTTGTCTCCAAATTCAAAATGTAATTGTTTTGTTTTTTGTATTTTCTATGTACTGAATAAATCCTTTAAAAAAAAAAAATCAAGAAGTGGAAATGAGATTGAGACAAAACTGTGATTCGACAATGTGTTTATGACCAGTGCATATTGTTTATTCATGGTATGTAATTGGTCATTCACATTGTTAAATGTTACATGTTTTTAAGCAAGTTTTGTTTTGCAGTGAGGCTTAGTGTAATGTTAGATTTTTTTGGTGGCATTGAATCTTGAAACTGGTTGCACTCTTTCCTCCCTTAAAGTATTCTTCTCTCAGGAGCTCAAAGTTGAAGTGATTTTCTTTCCACCAGTGTTGTGCCCTCTGTAGCAGGGACAATACAAATCCACCCTGTTCAGGCCCTTTGCACTATGAATTACATCTAGTCAATATAAAAAAATGTCAAATCTCCCACTAATTCTATGGCTGATGCGAGCTTCTGACACCTCTCTTATTCCCACTGCCTAAAGTGGGGGGGGGAGGGGCTCTATCTATAATACAGCCACATTAAAGTGATCATCCCATTCTTGTTTCTGTTTTACACATATATCCACACTAGACCATACCACAAGAATGTCTTCTTTATGCATTGTTGTTATGTCCTCCCTCATCGACAATCAACACCTCCAGAGTGCCAGAGACCCGGGCTTGATCCTGACTACGGGTGATGTCTGTACGGAGTTTGTATGTGCTCCCTGTGACCGCGTAGGTTTTCTCGGGTTGCTCCGGTTTCCTCCCACACTCCAAAGACGTGCAGGTTTGCAGGTTAATTGACTTGTGTAAATTGACCCTCGCATGTAGGATGGAACTAGTGTACAGGCGATCGCTGGTCGGCGCGGAGTCGTGGGACAAAGGCCACTGTATCTCCAACACCAAACCAAAGATCTGTGTTTAATCTGATTCGTTTTTGATCAGAAAATGTTACCAGACTATCCAGATGCCTACATGTGGGAATACAATGTGTCACAGGTGTTGGCGGTCACAAGGTTACTAAGCCACTTATGTTTGATTCCTTTTGATGTGTAAAATTAAAAAGATTACTGTTTATTTTCAGTAGGGATTTGCATAATGCTCTGAGACTGCTCTCACACAGCAGCCATCTGTGTACAGAAGAAATAAGTTATCCTGGAACTAATCAAGAGTGGTGCCAAGCCTAAACTAGTGGCAGGTTTAATTTATACTTTGTGCCATCACAGTTGGGCCATGGCACTGGTTTTGTACTTAACCTTTCAATCCTTCTTAGAGTACGTTATTATTTAGTGTTTTCTACTAAATTGAGAATACAAGTTCTGCTTTGTTCTCCATCTTCAAGGTGAATAATGGGACATTCAAAAGGTTATTCCAGACTGAATTGACGTGGGCTAAAGCATTGTGCTGGTGGATTTCTAATAATCTCAAGCCATAGTGGGAAAGGGACTGAGGCACGTGCAAGGCAGTATCGAACTTGGATCCCTGGCGCTGTAAGGCAGCAACTCTACCGCTGCACCACCATGCTGCCCCTGCCCTCTGTAACCTGCTCTCTACACCAATAAATTTCCCTCCTTTCCACTCCCGCTGATTCTCTTGTCAACTGCTCACACGAGGGAAAAATACAGCTGCCAGTTAACGTTTCAGATTGTCTTTGGTAAATGGGAGGAAACTGGAGGACCCAGGGGAAACCTATGCATTCAGGCAGAATATGCCAATTCCACGGGAACCATGTGACTACAACGCTAACTGCTGCGCCACAGGGCAACCCACTTTTCACTCTCCCGTCATCCTGAGGCGATCATTAATACAACTCATTCTAAAGAATGTAAGTGCAGTGTGCCCCTGGGTACATCACGAGTCGCTGTGTCAACGGTCTTGGGCGAGGAAATAAAATACACACAACCTGATCCAATGTGCCACTCGATAACATTCCAGTTTATTTTAAAATATATGCGTGCAAGATAAATGGGATGTTTCAGCTGCCTAAACTTGTTCCTCCTGTTGTTTCAGGGGACAGCTCCATCAGCAGTGCTGTGAAAAATGGACCATGGTCTGTGAAGACACACAAGCAAAAATGGCAAGAATGGCAGCTGCAGCTGCTTGGGGACTAGGTATGTGTTCATGCTGAGCTCTGCGGGGGCAACAGCATAGTGAACATTGTTATCTCCATTCTGCAACAGAATCCACTTTATTAAAGACTAGACCAAGTGGACCTGTTGGGCCCAAACCTCTCCTGCATTGGTGCAGCACCCTCTCCTCCTCTCCTCCCTCCTCCCTCTCCCCCCTTCCCCCTCTCCCCCCTCCCACCTCTCCCCCTTCCCCCTTCACTTGGTATAATTGTAAATTGTCCTTAGTGTGTGCGGGATAGTGTAAGTGTGAGGGGATCGCTGGTTGGCGCAGTCGGTGGGCCAAATGGATTTTCCTTGTGCTTCTGGCGATGCTAAGGTAGTAGAACAGGAGCATCATTGATTTTATAACAGACTTGAATGATGCTTCAAACTGAGCACTCGTGGTTTTGCAGGAGTTCTGAAAGGCCAATGTTCGTCTCCACGATGCTAATAAAAACATCCTCCCCGGCTACAGTTGATGTATCCTCGCTAAGTGCAAAACGACCCTCTCCTTTGATGTTCCTGATAGTAGCGGCAATTCAGGATCATTGTGAAGTGTTTATCTTTCACAGCAGCCTACAATTGAACAAACCACTCGCCATGAGTGAAGAGTGTAAAGTGTCGGCCATTTCAGGTATCTCAATGTGTAGGAAGAAACTGCAGATGCTGGTTTAAACCGAAGATAGACATTAAAAAGCTGGTGTAACTCAGCGGGACAGGCAGCGTCTCTGGAGAGAAGGAATAGGTGATGTTTTGGGTCGAGACCCTTCTCGGGTATCTCAATGCTGATTTAAAAGCTCTGTTGGGTTCGGGCAGAGTCTTCAGGAAGGTTCACTCGACAGTTTGCACACTTAATGACGTGGACCCCATCATTACGCAAACAGAAGATTGCTGGCATCACTCAGCAGGGCAGACCAATTGTGGGAAGAGAAACAGAGTCAACTATCAGGATGGAACTATCAGGATGGGTCTGTCTTCCCCAACTTGGAGGAAAAATGGGTCTTTGTCCCAAAATGGGTCTTCATCTTCCTCCCTTGTGCCCCATCTGGACCCACACCTATTTCCCCCCTCCCCCTCCCCCTCCTCCCCTTCCAACTACATTCCTTCCTCCAACTTCACAATTCGCAACTCATCAATCCCTTTGTCCCACACCTTCTGTCTTTTCATCTCTGGCCTTTGTCCACCAACTCCCCCACTTGTGTCGGCCTATATACATCTCCTATATATTATTGCATAAAATTACGGGGTTAGCGCATTCTGCACAACTGGTCTTTGCTGATCTATGTGCTTCGAGCACTTCACTCACCCCACTTCTCAGCATAATATTTTATTTCCTTCCTTCTCATTGATGCGGTTATTTGCATCCTCTTGAGCATATTGGTGCGCTTTATGTCGATTGATCTATGTGGCTGTGTATTCCACTCTGCTGTGTAAATGGCCATTCATGGATAACGAAGATAGAGCACAAAGCCTGAATCACGGCAGGCTTTCATGATGTTGCCTTCTATGTTAAAGTTAGTTTTTTTTTAACAATAAGGCAGAATTGTCATATTCAGTAGCAGAATACAATTTGTAGACACTTCCATGCATTGCAGAACCGGCAAGAGTAGTAGAGGATGGCATCATTTGATTTTCTCCATTACTGTGTTGAGTTGTTGACCTTGGCTCAGCTGCAGTGGGAAGGGAGAAGGGAAGTCGTTTCCGGGCCACTGTGACACAGCAGGTCGCAGTAACTCCAACAAGGACTGCGATTCATTTAGTCGCCTCTTGCTTTGGCCACCGTGGCTGTTTCAGGAATAGGAGCAAGAATGAGAACTATGTGGTATTGGATGAGGAAAGGAAGGATATGACACCCTCAATAAAGAATCTGCTCATCGCTTTGGCTTCATAGTAAAAATGCCTCTCGGTTTGATTTTTTTTTTTCATTTGTGGAGAGGCTGAGGAGAGACCATCGGGAGCCACCAGATCACGTCATTGACACTGGAGAAAATGTTCTTTCGGTCCTGGCTAATTTTCAGGTACCAGATTGTTCGGTCAATTCATATTCAGTAATACAAGCCCAACTTTGTGAAATATCACAACTTAAAAAATCTTTATTTTCGCTTTTCTACTGCTTCAACAAGGATATGTGCATGGCAAGTTTTTTTTTAATACAGAAAGTGGTAGATTCCTAGAACGCACAGCCAGGGGTGTTGGTGGAAGCAAACAAGATAGTGATGTTTAAGAGGCATTTAAACAGATGCTTGAACAGACTTGAAATGGAAACATAAGGATCACATGCAGGTGGATGGGTTAGTTTAGTTTGGCATTCATGGGGTTAGCACAGATAGATGACGTTTCTCCTTTGAACGAGATATGATTTCGTAACGAAAGTTTGAAAATCTATAATTGAGACAAGAAATATGTTTTTATTTGGAAATGTTGGTTGATACAGAGCTGCTTATGCAAGGTAGCAGTGTTCAGCACATCAAGATGACTATGAAGTTCATGGGATTTGATGCGATAGATGAATCACATGTCTAGATGCAATAAAAAAATAATTTGGAGAGCTGTACTGTAAAAGATCAATTAGCTGAACCTTGCAATTTCAGCATATACTATAATTTTACATTTTTAATCGGATAATACCCTAGTCAATATCCTTTACATTCACCAATCACTGTGCATCTTTATCAACAGGACACTGGGATAGTATGGAGGAATATGCTTGTATGATTCCACGGGATACACATGATGGTGCCTTCTACAGAGCAGTCCTGGCTCTGCATCAGGACCTCTTCTCCCTAGCCCAGCAGGTTTGTGCTATTTTAACAGAATAACTACAATGCTGGTCAGAACGGACTCCATTAGTTTATTATACAGTTTGGTTCAACCATTATTTAGTTACATTGGCATACTGAAGACAGTTACACTTATTTGACTACAATGGGCAGGTCGCATTGTTTGTGTGCGTGATCCCAGACTCCTGAAACACCCTATTCCGAGACCTTCATGGGTAGAGGTTACCTGGTGGTTCAAGGTTATGGTGAAAGCTTCCTTGAAGAAATGCAACATCTCGATCATCTTTGGGAAGTCTTTGACCCGTAACGGTTCAAAGTAGAAAATGAACCATTTGCGATTGTATTTGGGAACTTACGGAGCACACAGAGGCAGCAGAAGGGGCGGATCGCTGCATAAACTGGATAATTGAGAGTGAATCTGTGGTGGAGCAATACTAGAATATTGTTTTCTAATTCGATTTCAATGCACGTAATTCAGAATTAAAATTCCACAATTATTTGTACTGCTTCGCCCATTTTTGGTTCATTTTTGCTGGAAGCAAATAGTGCCCAAAAGGAAATAGGTTTGCCTTCAATCTCCTTGTAAATCAAAACTTTGCAGTCAACCTGCAGCCCTGGAACAAACACAAACATTTGAATATATCATCGTTTCCATTTCACTTTGCGTGAAGCAAACAAAAAAAATTGCAGACTCCAAATATTTATTTGTAAGAAGATAACTGCAGATGCTGGTACAAATCGAAGGTATTTATTCACAAAATGCTGGAGTAACTCAGCAGGTCAGGCAGCATCTCGGGAGAGAAGCATCTCCCGAGATGCTGCCTGACCTGCTGAGTTACTCCAGCATTTTGTGAATAAATACCAAATATTTATTTGATCGCTGTTTGTGTGACCCTACTTAACTCATGTTCACTGCGGTATTTCCCGATATTGAATAACACACGCACACACCACAAAACCCCTCATCCACCACCGAAATGCTAGAGGAAGATTTGCACGAAAGGTAGTTATCCATCAGCAAACAGATGAAGAAATCCAAACTAAGCATGCTCAAAATGCACTTTCATAAAATCTGTGCAGATGCATAAAGTCACAAATCTATTTGCAGTGTTTGGAAAGCATTAAAATACATTTAGATTCATGCATAACCTACTGCCGCATTAGCCAATGAAACATCGGCCCTTCCTAGTTCAGAGTTCTTTGTTTTTGGTTTTTAAATTCGACCTGCTTTCATCGAGACATATTTGCACACAGAACACGTATATCATCCATCTTACTTTTCAGGTGGGGACTTTCTAGTTCATTTTAAAATCAGTGGATTATAACCAGCATTCGAATTCCACTGATGAGAGAATCCAGGCTCAAATCTCCATTGGAAGATTACATTTTAATTTCTTCCAAATGCTGACAGGTCTGCTTTGCAATTCAGATGTTCAAACTCTTCTTTTTATCTTAAATCGATATTTTTCCCTCATGGCATCAAACCCCTGCATCCTCTGGAAGTAGTGAAATGTATCTATTGGACCCTATTCATCTCTCCATAAGCAATACCTTTTCAACTCAATAACTACACGCAGACAAATTTAGAGATTTGATTAGAAAGTAGAGTTTGATCAAAGGCACTAAGTGCAGTTAAAACAACTTTGTAATTATGGTTTTCCTATTGGGTTGCACGCAGAGTATAGAAGTTTCTGTCTCATAGTACTTAGAACATCGCAGTGCAGGAACAGGCCCTTTTGTTTTGTCCTCAAGATTGCGGCATCTGCAGTTTTTTTTGTGACTGAATTAACGTTGACTTGTTTTAATGCAGAATAATAATGCTTTTTATAAACTCAGGAAATCACAGTGGTTTAATTCTATTGATTTTGTTTGGATTTGAAATGGCTTCATTGCAAGTTCATGCTAAACCAGTGTGAAGGCCTAAAATACATTCTTGACCTAATATATTCCTTTATCCGTCCCAATAATTTACCCGATGACCAATTACTAGAAATTGAATGGTTTATCCATTAATGAATTAACATGGATGCTACTGTGAACATTGGACAATCTACCAGAAATATATCAACAATGAAGTTATGATCTTTTTATTTCCTTTAAAACTGCAAAATACCTATCATCATGGATTTTACTAAATAGAAGGTTGTAGAGAACGCTTAGATGAATTTCCCAATGTTTAAAGCTGGATAAACATAAATGGAAACTTGAGCAAAACATAAAATCCTGGTGTAATCTGCAGCATTAGCAGGTTAGGCAGCATCTGTGGAGGGAATGGATGGGCGAAGTTTTGGGTCGGAAGTAGGGTCCCGACCAGAAATGCCGCATATCCATTCCCGCTACAGATGCTGCCTGACCCGCTGAGTTATGCCAGCACTTTGTTTTTACCTCAAGATTCCAGCATCTGCAATTCCTTGTATTTCGAAAAATGGAAACTTAGTGGAATTGGTAACCTGAATTACGGATTTATTCAGTCTTGCTCCTGAATAGATTCTGATTCAATTTTTACCTTTTGACCACAAAAGAATGTAGAAGGAAGATATCTGGTGGTGTATTTTCCCCACCAGAAAAATACAAAACCATTTCTTGAAGATTAAATGGAAGGTTTTGGTTTTTTTCTATACTCAGAATATATTAGTCAGATACCTTTCAGGTTATTGAGGGGAGGAAGAAACCTTTGCAAAGAGTATTTGGTGTGGCTGAATTTTAAATTAACACACAAAGTCGGAAATGGTTGGATATTGTTCACGGATAAGTTAATGAAACGGTAAAACTAACATTTTTTCCCCTTTGATTGTAGTGCATTGATAAAGCCAGAGACCTGTTGGATACAGAATTGACAGCTATGGCTGGTGAGAGCTACAGCCGTGCCTATGGGGTGAGTCTAATAAAGGTTGACCTACGTGACTCTGATAATGTTTCGTTCTTCAATTTTTTTTTGTCATTTTAATGATCTAAACAATTTGTCTATTATGTTAATTGTGTGGAATATGTGATGCAGCTCATCAGGTTCAAGCCTGTCATTTGGCGAGTGCTAGCAAGCTGTGTCACAATACTAGCGTATTATCAACTGTTGTAGACATTTCGCTGTGGCAATATTGCAATCTGTGCAATATGCAATCAGATGAAATTTCAAATACTGTCCATTGCATTTAAATGATGCCTTTGGAATCTATGAAAGAAATTTGTAATCAAAACTGTCAAAAACAATGTTGCATTTGTATTTAATTTGGAATCCACATCAAATTATAACTTAACACTGCACTGCACATATTTCCATCACGGGAACAGGCGCACTGGCTCACAATGAAATCATTGACTTAATGATCATCAGCAATGGTTTTATGGTTTGTGAATTAAAAATAGAAAATGTGTTTATGATTCAAAATGGAAAATATTAACAGCTATAATATTTGCAAGAAGGTGCCAAATACAGAGTGATAGCTAAAACTGCAGAAATGAATCATTCACTGTGGTTCGGTGTTGCATGCTTCAAGTGAGCTATTTGTGTCCATGTGGCCCTTTTTAGGTAGACTATTTTGTCTTGACCAACAAAATCACAGCCTAAATGTGTGGGAAGTGTGCGGAAGGGTCCCGACCCGAAACGTCACCTATTCCTTCTCTCCAGAGAAGGTACCTGACCCGCTGAGTTACTCCAGCATTTTATGTCCAAAACCACAGCCTCGTTACTCCATGCCTTTTAGCATTTATTGTCTTGCAGCACAAATCCAAAGACATGGCATTCTAGACAGTTTGTTGGCAAGACTTGTTTATTCTTGGAGCCGCCGAGAACAAAGTGGATTCGCCGTTGGGGGGGGGGGAGGGAGGGGGGGAGGGGCACCAGGAACAAAGGGGACCAGAGGGGACTAAATGGAATACTTTGTAACTTTGTCAGCGCCCTCTATGTGGCGACTCTTTGCATTCTTGTGTATGCAAAACAAAGAATCTCGCTGTGACATGGCACATGTGATAATTAAGTATCATTCATTCATTCATTCATGGCAAAGGATTGAAAAGTTATTGAAATTACGTTGAGCTGCTGGTGGTGGTGGTTAAAAGCGGTTATAACTAGTTGTGCTATTTTATTGCTTTGTATTGGCTTTCCTTTTTTTTTAAGGGTCTCATTAGACTATCATGCCTATGAGTTCAATCCAGAGACTTGATTACTCAGCCAAGATTTTGTCAGTGTTAAAAAGCATAGACAAATAATGTGAGTCATTTTAAATAACTGGTGTGAATCATTTAAATAAATGATGTGAATCATTTTAAGTAACTGTGCTCGGCAAAGCTGAAGCTTAATTGTTGAAATATCTGTCTGATCCAGTGCGTGCACATATAATTAGGAACAATATTACATTGGTTTTGTCTATCAAGAGGATGTATTGAGCACAGATATCAAATATTAATGGTAATCAATTGGCATAGGGTTGAATGAAGCAGCAGCGTTTTTGTTGACCTGTAGAGTGTTGAAGGAGTGTGTGAGATCTTGTAGGGTTGAATTAGAATGGGAAAATCATACTTGGTTGGCAGGAACTACGGTAAGGGATGAGGCAGATGTTGGTGCATGGCTTTCTTGCAAGTTCGTCAAAATAACAAACGGTGCAAAGTTGTATCGGGGGCATATTTGTGAATTATCTGAATAATGGCCAGCAGGGAGATGGAATTTGTGATATTGCCTCGAAAATTCCAGCAATTCTTGACCATAACTCAACAACGACGAATATCGTATTAAGCATTGTTGAGATGGTTATCATCTCAGCATTTTAACTGCAGAGCCAGGGATTTTTTTTCGGAACGTCTTATCAAGGACATCTGAATTCTATTAGCACTGGCACCTCAACGAAAGCTGATTATTGTGGATTTCCTTGTGTTATATTAATAAATCCTGCTTTGGTGGAAGGATTAAATTCTGGAGGATGGTCTGTTATGCAGTCACTGGCTTCAAATTGCATAATCTGTGAAAAGCCTGTGGGTGTCACAGCATTTCTCAAATAATAATAAATGTCGCAATTTTCTGTGGCATCAGGAACTTCAGAATCCTGGCATAAGTCACTGATTCTGATCCTGATCCTACCTCCTCCTTTCCACATGTGCTGTTGACTTTTCATTCAGAATTAATTATCCATTGGGTAAACCCTGTCTTGTTCATGTCTTCCTTCTCCTGAATCCCAGTCTGTTGCCATGGTTAAACTACATCTAACATAAACCCAAATGTGTTTTCAAACACTCAGGCCCTTTAACAATGAATTAGAGAACTCACATCCACGTTAGTATTTTGGAAATTTGTCCAAACTTTGTATGATGAGATAACTCCAAAGACGTACAGGTATGTAGGTTAATTGGCTGGGTAAATGTAAAAATTGTCCCTAGTGGGTGTAGGATAGTGTTAATATACGGGGATCGCTGGGCGGCACGGACTTGGAGGACCGAAAAGGCCTGTTTCCGGCTGTATATATATGATATGATATGATAACTCAAACTTGAAAGGCACAGGTCCACAATTTATTCTTTAAACAAATACAAATAACATCTCCCATTATTCTCCTCACATTTGACATGATTCTGTTTCAATTTTGGCACCCAATATGCCACATTGGACTTATAAGTAGTTTTGGTCAGCTTATCTTTGCGTTTAGACACAAAATGCTGGAGTCACTCAGGGGGACAGGCAGCATCTCTGGGGAGAAGGAATGGGTGATGTTTCGGGTCGCGACCCTTCTTTGTAGTTTGACCAAACAAAAGTGCACACATTTTTCCCTCTATTTATGTTACTTTGGATTTCAAGACCTGGCGTTGCTGTCTCTTCAGCATTGGTTAATTGGTCATTATTTTCTGTTCAGTAAATCCCTCAAAATAAACCAACTCCACTTCATTCTCTCCTTCAGAGTAGATTTTAGCATATTTTGATTGGGAGATATTAATGCATTGACACTGTAATCAGACCACACCTACCACCTAGGCACGTTGACCTGTGCAGTGTTAAGACTGTAAGTACAATGTACTTATCTTTGACAGAAGACCTCCCACACCCTCCAGATGTGATGGTCCAGCAGGAGATCAGTCCATGAATTTGAGACTGAACTGCAGTCTCCTTTGTGCAATGTTGTCTGGAACAGCGATGGAACCTAAAACTCAAAATCCAAAGTAGAAAAGCATTCATTATCCCAAATGCTCCCCTAAGGCTCATATTGATGTCAACTAATTGCAATAGATCAATAGGTCAGAAGCCTTTGTAATACAATATTGAATGTCCCTCTTGATCACAATGCAAGAAAATCATGAGGCTAATGTAGTTTCCAGAGCTAATCAACTCCTGTCAACAGTTAAAAGTCTGAAGAAGGGTCTCGACCCGAAACGTCACCCATTCCTTCTCTCCAGAGATGCTCCCTGTCCCGCTGAGTTACTCCAGCTTTTTGTGTCTATCTTCAGTGAAAAGTAATCTCAGTTCAATGTTTGGAGTTAGATGTCTGAGAAGAAATTATATTTTAGTCGACCCATGTTGGTCTACAGTGAATGTCAAAGAAAAAAGGGCATGAGTATCATCATAACAACAGGAGACAGAAACGTTCTTTTTATTTTGTTAAAGGAAATATGACTTCCGCTGAAACTCTGAGGCAATCTAACCACAGTAAGAAAAACACTGAAGGAAAAGCAAAATTTGGAGAAAAATGTTTGATAAATTTGCAGTCACTGGTTAAAAGTAGAGACAGCAAGGATGAGAAAAAAAATCAATTTTGTTTCCTACGATTTTGCTGTTTCACTTTCAACTTTGGTGGCTGATTTATAAAGTTTTGTAAGGAATCTGTAATGGCATTTTTGCCCCATTTTTATATTTCACAATTACCTGTAGGTTAAAAGGTCATAAGGAATAAGAGTAGAATTAGGCCATTCAGCCCATCAAGTCTACTACGCCATTCAATCATGGCTGATCTATCTCTCCCTCCTAACCCCGTTCTCCTGCCTTCTCCCTACAACCTCTGACACCTATACTAATCAAGAATCTATCTCTGCCTTAAAAATGTCCACTGATTTGGCCTCCGCAGCCTTCTGCAGCAAAGAATTTCAAAGATTCACCACCGTCTGACTAAAGAAATGTCTTCTCACCTCATTCCTAAAAGAATGTCCTTTAATTCTGAGCCTATGACCTCTAGTCCTAGACTCTCTCACTGTGGAAACATCCTCTCCACATGCTGGGGGGTGGTTGAATGATAGTAATAATAAAGCATAAGCAGCAACTATGATTTCTGTCGCTGTTTAGGCCATGGTATCCTGTCAGATGCTGTCGGAGCTGGAAGAGGTAATCCAATATAAGCTGGTTCCAGAGCGGAGGGACATCATCCGACAGACCTGGTGGGAACGACTTCAGGCAAGTCGCCTCATATTTTTAAAACATCAATAAAATGTTGCAGACACTGGTCGGCTTGAATGCCTCTGTTGATCAATCTGAGACCAAAGACGCACAGCACACGCCGCTGAACTAGTAAAGTTGAGAATATTGTGCGCAGGTCAACATCTGGACAAAGTCTGTGGAGATTGGCCCAGCTAATCACCTTCTGTCTTCGTCAAAGACACGTGCACGTTATATCCGCCACCTGAGATTGGCTAACTCCACACAGAATCAAAGTTGAACCTTGTCTCTTTATAGATTTAGGTTCACATTGTGTGGGGCCATCCAAAAAGTCCTCTTCAATTTTGTATGTAGTGAAATGGTGGAAATGCATGTATTATCAAATGCAAATTTGCAATTAAAGATAGATATAGTTAACATGACCCGTGGTTGAAACCACAGTATTCCTGTAAATTACAAGTTTTAACCGCTTGGCCCTGAGACAACATCTAAATCAGACACAGTTCACATTCGTTGGCGAGAAATGCTAGTACAATTATTATTCATGGTGGATTTGTAATCATATATGTCACAAACAAATTTAGTTTACATAGATCGCTACATTATAGGAATAGGCCCTTTGTCCCATGGTGTACGTGCCGATCATGTTGTCGAATTAAACTAACCCCATCTGCCTGCACATGATCCATGAGCCTCCTTTCCTTGCCTTCATCTTCATGTGCCTATCTAAACACCTCTTAAATGTCACCATTACATCTGCTTTCACCACCACCTCCCTCTTCCCTAGCAGGTTTGAGACACCTACACTCTGGGGGTGGAAAAACCTGCCTTGCACATCTGTCTCGCACATCTGTCTCGCACATTCACGCTGCCTCGGCAAGGCCACCAGCATTGCTAAGGACCAGTCTCACCCCGGTCACTCCCCCTTCTCCCCTCTCCCACCAGGCAAGGGGTGCAGAAGTTTGAATGGTTTCTTCCCAGCTGTTATCAGGCAACTGAACCGTTCTCTCACCAGCTAGAGTGCAGTCCTGACCTCCCTTCCACCTCACGGGAGACCTTTGAACTATCTTTAATCGGACTTTATCTTGAACTAAATGCTGTACCCTTTATCCTTTATCAGTATACTGTGTACAGCTGAATGTAATCATGTAGAGTCTTTGACTGGATAGAATGCAACAAAAGCTTTGCACTGTACCTCAGTACATGTGACAATAAACTAAAGTAAACTAAGCTTCTTTAAACTTTCCCTCTCTCACCTTAAAACTAATTTCTCTTGTGTTTGACTTTTCCATGCTGAGAAAAATAAATCTCTGACTACCTTATGTATGCACCCTATCTGTGCCTCTTGTGAACTATCAGCTCTCCCCTCGACTTGTGATACTCAAGAGAAAGCAATCCAGGATTGTGCAACCTCTCCTTATAGGTAATACCCGCTAATCCCCTCTCTCCAAAGCCCTTGCATGCTTCCTGCAATGCGGCGACCAGAACTGCAAACAGTACTCCAAATGTGGTGTAACCACACTTCAAGCTGCAATAAATTCCACTAACCTCGTGCCTCGTGTAGCATCCCTGCGCTTATTCGCAAGAACAGACCTAGTCTTTACATTAACATTTTTATTTGGTGGTTTACAGGGAATAACCTGGTCAGTATAAAGGCTGACAGGGTAGATGAGTCAAAGCTGGACACAAATGCGGTACTGAATGAAAACTTGTGGCTTCTCGTTTCAGGACTTTTTTTTTAATTTTCAACATTTGTGAAGAGAATTGAGACTTTCTTCCAGTGACACAAGTAATTGGTCTAATGTGTTCAAAACTTGGGATACCAGAAATATTCTCCAGAAATCTGTAAACCTAGTGCGGCTTTTTTTTTAAAAACACCTCATTCTATCCTCAATTTTTTTCAAATTACAAATCCCTGTAGAAAGTATTTCATTTATAGAATCTAAAAGGTCACTTTCACACACAGTTTCAAGTTCATGGTGCTTTGTAGTTTTTAAACTGTGTTTTTGAAGGAAAACAGAAGCATGTGAAGACAAATGTCCCATTTTTTGTTGAAGAGAATTTGTAGACTGTCTGTTTAAGATAGCATTCCTGTCTTGTTTACATAATTCCAGGCCTTGCATGTGCAGGCCTCTTGGAGTTATTTTTAGTTCATGATTTTACAATCAAGCACTTGTACCCCTGTTACTGACAGCAACTAAAAATGATTGACCAAATAATCCCCCATTTAATAACTTTAGCATTTCACATTTTAATTTAGTTTCGGTGAGTCTGTTTTCATTTTGGTTTTTTTATATTACCCATTCATTGGCAGGTCTGGCCCAGTGATGTAAACCAGATTAGATGGTGTCAAATGCACTAATAACACACAGCGCCTACATTTAATGTTTCTTTTTTCCCCTAGTTTCTCTCCTCTCCTCTCCTCAAGGCATTGACTCATACTGAGATATAATTTAAGTATTTCCAGCCCTCTACCACTGCGCTCAATTGGCCATTTGTCACTTGTGTGGTGAATAGGTCAGGTTGCTCATATTATAAGTCTTGCTTCTGTTCACACTTGGCATCCACATACGCACTCTGGAGAGAATATCAAGGATGGGAATTCAAAAAAAAAATTCTCTCGTTCTTTGTTAACTCCATTGAAATCGGCTAACTTGATTCAAATTAATATTGAGTGGAGCACATTCTGAGAATACCACGCTTGCCCACAAAGCCGTGTGGAGACCCAAAGCAATACAATTTCATGTATTGCCTTGTTTTTTCCTATGAATGCTGAGAGCCATCAGTATCAGTGAGTTAATACTATTTGGAGCAAAGAAAATAAGAAATTTCTGAGGAGAATGACAGGAATATTTGCACCAGTGTCAAATATTCACTGCTGACTTTATTTGTTACACAGGGCTGCCAACAGATAGTAGAAGACTGGCAGCGAATCCTAATGGTTCGTTCCCTTGTCATTGGACCACATGAAGATATGAGGACCTGGCTAAAGTACGCTAGCCTTTGTGGCAAGAATGGACGTTTGGTAAGAAATGAAAATCAATGCCGCGAGAACCTTTCATCATTTAACTCCATGGGTGATAGAAAGGAGGAATGTATCCTATGGTTATCCACTTCACATCGGACAGCACAGTGGCGTAGCAGTACAGCTACTGCCTTACAGCACCAGAGATCCGGGTGTGATCCCGTCTACGGGTGCTTGTCTTTACGGAGTTTGCACGTTCTCCCTGTGACATGCGTGGGTTTTCTCATCGATCTTCGGTTTCCTCGCACACTCCAAAGACGTACAGGTTTGTAGGTTAATTGGCATGGTATAAATGTAAATTGTCCCTAGTGTGTGGAGGCTTGTGTTAGTGTGTGGGGATCGCTGATTGGTGTGGACTGGGTGGGCCGAAGGGCCTGTTTC
The DNA here is from genome assembly GCF_053455715.1 of Rhinoraja longicauda. Lineage (NCBI taxonomy): Eukaryota > Metazoa > Chordata > Chondrichthyes > Rajiformes > Arhynchobatidae > Rhinoraja > Rhinoraja longicauda. Next base: position 16,312,781 of record NC_135982.1, on the reverse strand, counting down.
CACGCTGTACCTCTAAAACTAAAACTAAAAAATTGAAACTAAAAAACTTAGGACCTTGAATTTATAATCTATATACTAAAACTCTCATTTGTTATCTTGTTTGTGACTGAACTTCAGCCAAAACGGTACACGACAGCACGACAATTTTAGGCCCACCTTACTCACCATTGTCACTTTAGTCGGTTATATTTAAATCGGTTATATTTTTTAAGTTATTCACATTTTTAAGTTTAAAAGAAGGGGAGGGGAGGGGAGGGAGGGGGGAAGGGGGGAGAAGGGAGAGGGGAGGGGGGTTGAGGAGAGAGGGGAGGGGGAGAGGACAGGGTGCTGCACCAATGCAGGAGAGGTTTGGGCCCAACGGGTCCACTTGGTCTAGTACTTGATAAAATGTCATTGATGGTTGCTGTCCTCTGTTAGCAGCGAGGAATCAATTGTATGTTCAACTTGTAAGATAACAAGATCAGGGTATGCAGACTTAAATCTATCCCCTGTTCTTTCATTCTATTCCTAATATCCTTTGGCCATTTTAATTCTTCAATCTGCAGTCATAACAGAAGTTGCCTTTTTCCCCATTGTAACTCCATTCTGCAACTTCCCCATGAGTGTATGGTTGTGAATAGGGTACAATTAGTGTTGGTGGGGGGGGGGGGGGGGGCAGTTTCTATCTTAAATCTGTTTGCGAGATCTGATCCGGGGGTAAAAGTTTGCAAGAGGAGTGGGGAAATCCCGATTCAGCCAAATCGCTTTGTTTTCTGACGGTATTTTGTCAAACGTAATTCTAGCATTCAAAATGTTCCATTTCCAGGCCCTGGCTCACAAGACCTTGGTGCAGCTCCTTGGTGTAGATCCTTCAAAGCATCTTGATCAGCCTTTGTCAACAGTCCATCCTCACGTCACTTACGCTTATATGAAATACATGTGGAAGAGTACCCGCAAGGTAGGTTGCAATCTTGCAAATGTTGTGTCGGTAACATAAGCCTAATGATATGAGTTTAAAGGCTCTGAGTCTGCCGCGAGGCATCCAAGCTCACTGCTGACTTTGAAATCAGTTCTCACTTGCACATAGTGTAAGAAAATAACTGCAGATGCTGGTACAAATTGAAGGTATTTATTCACAAAATGCTGGAGTAACTCAGCAGGTCAGGCAGCATCTCAGGAGAGAAGGAATGGGTGACGTCACCCATTCCTTCTCTCCTGAGATGCTGCCTGACCTGCTGAGTTACTCCAGCATTTTGTGAATAAATCTCACTTACACATGTTCACTAGCAGGTTTGATTTATTATTGCCATGTGCACTGAAATGCAGTGAGAAATGTTGTTTCGCATGCTCTCCGGGCAAACCACCTTTGATGAGCACTTCAGGTAGTGCAAAAGAAAATATAAGCAGAGTGCAGATTATAGCGTTAACTCGACAGAGAAGGTTTCGTTTATTGATCCACGTATGCAGAGAAACAGTGAAAATTTAGTTCTGCTTGCTGTTCAATAAAATCATACCTTGTATGAGTACAATAGATTCTCTTCTGCAGCAGCACATGGAGTCACCACATTCCAGCACCATCTTACAACTTCCAAGACTCTGAAAAGTCCAATCTTGGCCTAAGGTGGTATGCAATATGTTATATTCTCACTTTAAGACCCGGTGTCCTGGTAGCATTGGATTGATGAAGTCGGGAGGAACCGCAGATGTTTGTCTAAACCAGAGATCGACACATAAAGCTGGAGTAACTCAGCAGTACAGACAGCATCTCTGGAGGGAAGGAATGGGTGACGCTTCGGGTCTAGACCCTTCTCTCGACCCGAAACATCACCCATTCCTTCTCTCCAAGAGGGAGTGCCTAGCTGCGTTCACAACTCTCTGCAATTTATTGCAATCTTAGACACCAGTTGCCGTACCAAGCTGTGATGCATCTGGATAGGCTGCTTTCTGTGATCCACCTGTAGAAATCGGTAAGAGTCACAAGAGACTTGCCGAATTTCCGTAGCTTCTGAGGAAGTCAAGGTGTGGGTGTGCTGCTGTAGTTGTCGTGTCAATTGGGTGGACCAAGATAAATTATTGGTGATGTTTACATACCTGTGGTATGGAGGTGGCTCTATTCTAAAACAAGCCCCATTCATATAAAAGCAGAAGATAATAACTCTTAACAGCCAGTGAGATAAAACTCTCAAACAACTGTGCATTGTTAATTCAGAAGCAGACAAAATATATTAAAAGCTATTGAGCTTTTCCAAACTACTCCCAAATAATCGGGGGAAGAAACCATCTCTGAGCTGGATACAATCTGCTGCAGTTAATCTCAGCATCTTCTGTGTAGATAGAGGGCAGAGTGCCTCATCTGCTGCCCCAGCACTGGTCTCCAGGGGGAGCCCAGGGTCCGAGCACAGATCGCGAAACGGCCATCCTCAACTTTGGATATTTTATCTTCATGTAGAGTCCAAAGTAGCAAACAGCTTCCTATTGATGCAGGTGTGTTGGTTTATTCTTGTCACCTGTACCAAGATACAGTGAGTGACTTTGTGTCACATGTTATCCAGGCAGATGCAAAGATACAACAGGTAGTGCAAAAAGTAAACGGAAACTGAGACACTATGTAACGGTACAGATACAGAGAAGATGCAGATTTTCAAAGAACCTTTGCAGGGTAATGTCAGCGGTTACCAGAGGTTATCTGGGCAGAAGCTGACATTTTTGTGCGAAATCCTAGCCAGTGTGTTTAATATCTAGGATTCACTTCTTCACAAGGCAGTAATTCAAAACATGTTTTTTAGGAAATTCAGATTATGCAAAGTGGAAAAAGAATACAATATAATACAATACAATATCTTTATTGTCATTGTACAAGTACAACGAGATTAAGAATGCCACTTCCATATTGATGCTATAAAATAAATAAATCACGGCAAAAACAAAAACAACAAAGGGAGGGGGAAAAAAAGGAAACATGGTAAATTGCAAAAGAAGATTCATGCAGGGTCAGTTGTGCCAGATAACCCTGAGAGCAGAGACAGGTCATCATAAAATGCAATCAGTCAGAACTTCTTAACTCAAATATCGATGATTTGATAAGATTATGTAGCACATTATGGAGAAATTGACTTTGATAGGTTTGGAAATTGTAATCACTGTCAGATGGGGAATATGAAAACTTGAAGAAGAAGCTTCATTGGAGCCCGTGCTCTTCTGTGAAGCAAATGTAACTTGCATATTGGACTTTTAAGTTGGAGAAAGAATCTTTTGGATTTGCCCGAGCTTGCATCTACATAAAATATTGAATGTTATATTGTAATATTTTTTATTCTGTTAATACTAGTTAAACATAATGGATTTATGAGTTTGGGACAAATTACACCAATATTTACCATGTCATCCTGGAGGCAGTAAAATCTTTACTGATGGTAGCATTCATTTTACGTACCAATGTTTCCGGAAATTTTTCATTTTCCCGAAACACTTGCTCTCACTTTTCCGTTCTTTTAGTCTAGTCCAGAGATAGAACGTGGAAGCAGGCCCTTCGGTCCACTGATACCATACTGACCAGCGATCCCCGACCACTAGCACTATCCTACACACTCGGGACAATTTACAGTTTTTTACTGAAGCCAATTAACCTACAAACCTGTACGTCTTTGGAGTGTGGGAGGAAACCAGAGCACCCGGGGAAAACCCACGCACTCATGGGGAGAACGTACAAACTCTGTACAGACAGCACCCGTAGTCAGGATTGAACTGCGATCTCTGACGCTGTAATGCTGCGCCACCGAGCCGCTTTTTTAAAAAAAAATTGAGGCGTGGGTCATCTTCAATCCGATGATCACCTCAAGCAAGTTATTTTCTCCAGTAAACAGCAGTGCAGATTTTCCCTGGGTTGGGTTTCAGTTCAAGCAGCAGCAGCAGCAGCAGCAAAGTCGTAGCCTGGTGAAAGGATGATTGTTGACCTACTGCTCCTACAGATGGTATATGCATGCACTCGCACGTCAACATCGCACACCTTCCAGACTTTCACGTCTCGCAACTCAGCTGCCAAGCTCAATAATGAGGGAGAAATTTGAAAGATACGATTTCAACTGACTGGCACAGGTGACGCAACAACTGGAATGAAGCTCAAGTATTTTAAAAATAGTGTCCCAATTAAAATAAGAGAATTCCAGCATGCCTGCGGTGACAGTAAATGAGTTACCATGACAACGTGAAGAAGTTGGAACTGTATAAATTTCAATTTCTTTTTAGCTTATAGCATTTAAATTGCTGTAGGTTAATGTTCTTTCTTTGATCTTAAATGGATAGGCTGATAGTGCAGCAGTCCAAACTCGTTATCCAGATGTCTCGGCTGACAATGCAGCAAAATGGTTTCAAATCCCACAATAGCAGATGTAGAATTTACATTTGCTTAATAACCTGGAATTTAGGGCAAAAGAAACCAGTCCAACTTCTGGCGCAATGAGATCAACTTGATTGTTGTAAGAACTCAATGTTCCAAGAACGAAAAGAATAACAAGAGAAAGAGTCGGGTTCATTGGGGACCAGAGGGGCAATCCATGGAGCCAGAAGATCCTGAATGAATTATTGTAGATGGAGAACGCAGTAAGTGGAAGGTGAGACTGAAGGGCAGGTCTGGGTGCAGTTTTGGTCTCCAAATTTGAGGAAGGATATTCTTGCTATTGAGGGCGTGCAGCATAGGTTTCCTAGGTTAATTCCCAGAATGGCGGGACTGTCGTATGTTGAAAGACTGGAGCAGCTAGGCTTGTATACACTTGTATTTAGAGGGAAGAGAGGGGATCTTATCGAAACATATAAGATTATTAAGGGGTTGGACACGTTAGAGTCAGGAAACATGTTCCCAATGTTGGGGGAGTTCAGAACCAGGGGCCGCCGTTTAAGAATAAGGGGTAGGCCATTTAGAATGAAGATGAGGAAAAACTTTTTCAGTCAGAGAGTTGTAAATCTGTGGAATTCTCTGCCTCAGAAGGCAGTGGAGGCCAATTCTCTGAATGCGTTCAAGAGAGAGCTAGATAGAGCTCTTAAGGATAGCGGAGTCAGGGAGAAGGCAGGAACGGGGTACTGATTGAGAATGATCGGCCATGATCACATTGAATGGTGGTGCTGGCTCAAAGGGCCGAATGGCCTACTCCTGTACCTATTGTCTATTGTCTACATAAGTAAGTGGCGTTACTTGTTGCCGACATGGGCCGATAGGTGGTAAATCCCCACGGTCTGATAGAGTTATCCCAGGTTGGCACGAGGGGCAAGGGAAGAGACTGCTGGGACTCTGGCAAAGATCTTTACCACTTTACCGACCACAGAGTGACTGGAGGATGACAACAGGGAAAAACCTGTGAGACTGACATCACCTGAGAAGGCACGGACTAATCAGAGGTAGCCAGCATGCCTTTGTCAAGGGCAGATCCTGTCTGACCAGTCTGATTGAATGTTCTGAGTAAATAGTGTATTAATGAGACAGTGCAATAGATGTGATTTACATGGACATCAGTAAGGCTTTCAACAAGGTCCTGTATGGGAGACTGGTCCAATAAGTTTAGACGCGTGGGATCCAAGGCAAGTTGACAAATTGGATCCAAAATTGGCTTGGCAACAGGAGACAGAGTGTGATGGTTGTTCTTCTGAATGGATGCTTGTTCGACAAGGATTAATGTTGGTTACCCTTGCTGTTTCCAATATACATGAATGATTTTGAATATGATGTAGGTGGTACGCTTGTAGATCATGCTGAGATTGGGACAATCGTTGACAGGGTGGAGGGTAGTCTCTGGGTTGAATAATAAATGCTGGCTTTGGCAGCAATGCCCACATCCCAAACATAACAATTATAAAATTAAATGTGACTTGTCCTTCCTAGATGTCCAGAAACATATACTGTTTCTGTTGACAAACCAGAGGGCACAGCTTTACTATGAGAGCAGAGGGCACAGCTTTACAGTGAGCAGAGGGCACGGCTTTACTGTGTGAGCAGAGGGCTCAGCTTTACTGTGAGAAGCGGGCACGGCTTTACTATGAGCAGAGGGCACGGCTTTACTGTGTGAGCAGAGGGCACAGCTTTACTGTGAGAGCAGAGGGCACAGCTTTACTGTGTGAGCAGAGGGCACAGCTTTACTGTGTGAGCAGAGGGCACAGCTTTACTGTGAGAGCAGAGGGCACAGCTTTACTGTGAGAGCAGAGGGCATAGCTTTACTGTGAGAGCAGAGGGCACAGCTTTACAGTGAGCAGAGGGCACGGCTTTACTGTGTGAGCAGAGGGCACAGCTTTAATTTGAGAGCAGAGGGCACAGCTTTAATGCAAGAGCAGAGGGCACAGCTTTACTATGAGAGGAGCAAAGTTTAAAGGAGATAAGCGGGCCAAGTTTATTACACAGAGGGCGGTGCATACCTGAAATTTGCTGCCAGGGGCAGAGTGGAGGCAAATATGATAGTGGCATTTAAGAGGCTTTTGAATAGGCACATGGTGGTGTAGGGAGTGGAGAGAAATGGACAATATGCAGGCAGATGAGATGAGTTTATTTTGGCATGATCTTTGGCACACGCAGACATTGTGGGCTGAAGGGCCTGTTCCTGTGCTGTACTTTCCTATGTTCTATGTTCTAGCTGCTACTTTGCTTTGTTGGATGTGCAGATAGTTTCAAAAACTGTCATCACTTTTGCAAATGACACTGTCTGGAAGTAGAAGCACTGGGAGCTGACAGCCAGTTCCCTGTTAAGTTTGATTTGCCATGCTTCACAATTCTGATCCCAATACATCCTCTTTTAAAACAGCCCATTCTGCCAAGTAATAACTTTATTTTCTCAAAAGAGATCAGGGGAAACTACCAAAGAACTGCGGCCTCCTCTTCCTTGCTCCTTCGCAACAGGTGTCTTTTCACTTCCACAGTTGGGGGTCCACCATTTGATGCAGCTCCAATTTATTATAGTGAGCAAACTCTCTCTCCATGTCTGCTTGCAGTCAACCAACAAAGCCCCAAATGTTAATTTTACTATGAAACAGATTATTATATGCAAAGCTTATGGACCCGATGGTATCCATAAAAGAAGCCACCTGATCAGCCGTCCCTAACCTGGTTTAGCTCAATAAATCTTTCACCCATCACCATCGTTCCTTGCAAACCAAATATTATCCTTCGTACTATCCAGTAGCTAAATCCTGCACAAAGTATAAATGATCAGCAACGTGACAATTTTGTATCATCTGCTATTGCCAGTCAACATTGAGGTTGTTCCAAAACTCCTGAATAACAGTACATTTCTGGTGAAAGTAATTGGTAATATTGAATAAATACACACACGCAGAAGGGAGGAAGTGATGCTGTATTAAGCTACTATCGTAGGTTTTAACTTAAATCATACTCTACATGACACAATCAAGCCATACACAATACAAGAGGCTATGCAAAGAGGAAAATACCAGTGCAGAATATAGTATTATGACATTACAGTTGCAGAGAAAGTGCAGATTTTAAAAAGTGCAAGGGCCATAACTGGGTAGTGTGGGAGATCGGGCCAATGCCCTTGACTAATGAAGTTGAACCGATTTCAAAGTAAGGTGGATAATGGTGAAGCAGTTTTGTTTTTGCAAATCTTAACTCTTTCCTTTTTTAACATGGATTGATTCTCGTATTTCAGATTGAGGCCTTCCAGCACATGCAACACTTTGTCCAGAACATGCAGCAGCAGGCTCAGCACGCCATTGCTGCCGAGGACCAGCAACACAAACAGGAACTCCACAAGCTCATGGCAAGGTCAGGACATTACTGTATTCTAACAGCTTGCTTTTTGCAATTGTTCTTTCATTTTATAAAGCACACGTGGGGAACAGTATGCACCTTCACCACAGCCAACAAACTGCAAGCTGTTAAGTTTGCATTTAATCACATTTAATCTTTGGAGCCCCTAGAGCTGTATTTAATGTAACCCCATTTTTTTTTTTGTCGAGCACGCCCAAACAAATGTGAGCATTTTTCAGGCCCCTACGTATTCAACTTTCTGAAAATCATTTAACCATCTGTTCCTTATTGTTACCGTAGAAGGCTTTGTGAAGGTGAAATGTTTGGCAGATTTGTTCCGAATTCCATCCACTTTGGAGAGTGCACAGGATCTCTGTGCTCCTGCGTGCAATTGCAGGCCACACTGCTGATAGCAAATGGAGGCATGAAATCAGTGGAAAAAGAAGCAGAGTTAATATTTTGTGCAGAAGGTGATTCTGCTCTAGTGTTTCCAGCATTTTCATTTTTTATTGCAGAATTTTCATCTACGCTTTTGTTTTCAACTTTCCATTCATTAATTTGGAACAGCAATAACAAAGACCCAGGTGGTTTGTGCATGGAACTATCACAGCATTTAAAAACCACTCGGAAAGATGGCTCGCGGTGACTCGTGGGTTCTGCAAGCCTCAGTGCTGGGACCCCAGTCATGTACAATATATATTGACGATTTAGACAAAGGAATTAAATGTAACATCTCCAAGTTTGCGGATGACACAAAGCTGGGTGGCAGTGTGGTTCTGCGGGGAGGATGCAATGAGGCTGCAGGGTGACTTGGATAGGTTGGGTGAGTGGGCAAATGCACTATAATGTGGATAAATGTGAGGTTATCCACTTCGGTGGCAAGAACAAGAAGGCAGATTATTATCTGAATGGTGTCAGATTAGGAAAAAAGGAGGTGCAACGAGACCTGGGTGTCCCTGCACATCAGTCACTGAAAGTAAGTATGCAGATACAGCAGGCAGTGAAGAGAGCAAATGGCATGTTGGCCTTCGTAGAGAGAGGATTTAAGTATAGGAGCAAGGAGGTCCTACTGAGTTGGATATGGGGAGAAAGCCAAAATGGGGTACTGTGGGGCCTGGTGAGACCACACCTGGAGTATCGTATGCAGTTTTGTACTTGTAATTGTAATTAATTTATTAGCAAAGTATGTAAAAACATACAAGGAATTTGATTTGCCATACAGTCATACCAAAAAAGCAACAAGACACACAACTACAGAGCACTGTGATGGAAGAAAATAACGTATTATCTTCTTCCCTCCTTTTCTCCCGTGGTCGGGGCAGTCGAACCGCCTGCAGTCGGGGTGATCGAAGCTCCCGCAGCCGGCATTAGAAGCTCCCGCGTTCGGGGCGGTCGAAGCTCCTGCAGTTGGAGCTCCCAAAATCGATCCCTAACCAAGGGATCGCAAGCTCCACGATGTTAAGTCCGCAGGCTTCCGCAGTTGGAGCTCCAGAAGTCGATCCACAGCAAAGGGACCGCCAGCTCCACAATGTTAGGCTGCAGTGCGGACGGAGATACGATACGGAAAAAGTTGCATCTCCGTCGAGGAAAGAGATTAAACAAAGTTTCTCCCCCACCCCTCACATAATACAAAACTAAAGATACACTAAAACATACATTTAACAACACACTAAAACCAACAAAAGAAGAAAAGAATGAGACAGGCTGTTGGCGAGGCTGCCATTGTAAGGCGCTACCCAATGAGGAAGGACATTCTTGCTATTGCAGCGTAGGTTCACCAGGTTATTTCCCGGGATGGCAGGACTGACATATGTTGAAAGAATGGATCGACTGGACTTATATTCACTGGAATTTAGAAGGATGAGAGGGGATCTTATAGAAACATGTAAAATTCTTAAGGGATTGGACAGGCTAGATGCAAGAAAAATGTTCCCAATGTTGGGGGAGTCCAGAACCAGGAGTCACAGTTTAAGAATAAGGGATAGGCCATTTAGGACAGAGATGACTAAAGACTTTTTCACCCAGAGAGTTGTGAATCTGCGGAATTCTCTGCCACAGAAGGCAATGGAGGCCAATTCACTGGATGTTTTCAAGAGAATTAGATATAGCTCTTGGGGCTAATGGAATGAAGGGATATGGGGATAAAGCCGGAATGGGGTACTGATGTTGGATGATCAGCCATGATCATATTAAATGGCGGTGAAGGCTCGAAGGGCCGAATGGCCTACTCCCGCACCTATTTTCTATGTTTCATGGATATATACATATATATACATACATACATACATGGATAGGAAAGATTTAGAGGGATACTAGACCAAGTTGGGCCCATTCTGCATAGAGGGGGGAGAGGCAAGGGGAGAGGGTGTCAGTGAGTGAGTCCTGGAACCAAAGCATCTCCTGTATTGGTGTAGCACCCTGAAGCCCCCACTCAATCCCCCTTATCCCCCCCCTCCCCCCACTGACTGTAGTAGTGTAAAATAGTTTCTACCTAGAATAAAATTAGTTTGTTTTTCACCGTATTGCTCAACGCTGAGGATTGAGCCTCTGCCATGTTTTTTTTTCCGTTATTCCAAATATGCTGCCGAAATGTGTATCATCTTTCTAACTAACCATAATGTCAAATTGCTTTCATGCCTCGTTGCTTCATACTTGTTGCAGGTTATTATGGAGCTGAAGATAGCAGTGTATCTGCCTCCCTTTGCATGACTTCTTTGGTTCACTTATGCCACCAATAACAAATCTGATTTTATATGAACTCATTTCTATCAGGGACAACTCCAGAAACATTGATCAATTCCTTTCAGACTTACTGTTAGGATAGCCAATAGTGAAAAAATTGAAGAAATAATATAATATTTGGTATTTCAGTGAACTTTGATTAAATCCTGCACAACCAACTAAATGTATCTGTAGTGTTTCTTTTATCAGAAGTATAATGTCGGTAGTATTTTGCCTTTAGTTCTAGAATGGAGTAGTGTGCACTAATGCTTTACATTAAAGGTTTTGTATTATCAGTCTGTCATGATCCCCTTTAGGTCTTTCAGAATTTTTATAAAAGGTAATAAAGCATGAGACGGTTGCAATAATGCACATTTTAAAAATTAAATTTGTATCCTATTGTATGTGAGTTGGTGAACTTTGATTTCTGAAATATTTATTCGAAAGGAGATCTATTTCCTGCATCGTGTGTTTTGTTCTGAATAGGCCATGCAATATATCATTACAGACTAATTGCCTCAAATGAATTTGACAGGAGACCAAACTTTGGTTTAATTGGGTTTTTCTCTTTCTTGCACTATTTGAAAGGAAGAAAGACTCCATTTATTATAAAGTCAAAGCCTCTCAAAATACCTCAAATAAAATAATTTGCTTCAAAATGTCATTTGTTATATGGGGAAAACATAAGTTTTTATTTTGTTAAAATTCCGACATTAGCCTTTTCTCTGTATAGAAACAACTCTATGTGTGAACAACTACAGGCTACTTTTAATGAGCAAAGCACTCCAGAAATACAAGACGTTTCTAAAAAGTTTAAAAAAGATTGACAATGTGACAAAGTCCATGCAAATATATTTTTATTATTATAAAGTAGTATGAATATGCATGAGTTGACTAGTAATTTAAAGTCAACCAAATCCATTTCATGTTTATAGAAATCCTTTGATGCAGTAATCCAGAAATCTTAAATTATACACTGAAGGTAATGGTTTTGAATCTTTTATAAATTTCAGCCTTATTGGTATGTCTGTAATATGTAATTACTTTGCCCTGTGATATGCTGCCAAATGATTCAGTTCATAAAAAACCTAAAAAATGTAAATCCTTTTTGAACTGACACACGATACAGTATCTCCGTTTAGGCTTATGCCTATTATTATAAACGTGTACTGAGGTTCAGTGGCAAGCTTTGTTTTGCATGCTATCCAAACAGATCGGATAATACTCTGCATAAATACAATCAAGTCAAACTGAAGTACAATAGATAGAGCAAGGGAGAAGATGCAGAGTGCAGAATGCAGTTCTCAGCATGGTGGCATATCAGTTCCATGGACAAGATCCAATGTCCACAATAGGGGAGCAATGAATCAGGCATTAGCCTCGCTTATGAAAGGACCATTCAGAAGCCTGATAACAGAGGGGATGAGGCTTGTCCTGAATCTGGTGCTGTGCACTTTCACACCCAACGCTTGGGCCAGTGTGTTTTGTTCAACGTAGGCTATTTAGTGGATGTAAAAGATTCCACAGTACTTGTTTTGTAACTTTGGAAGGAGTGCTTTTCATTCATCAGCATCGTCCTTTAGTTTCAGTATCCACAGCCTTTTCAGCTAGTGTGTGTCATATTGTGTAGTTGGTTGTGTAAAATTGTGCTGCTTGATTTCCCTGCTGGACATGGACAGCATGTTCCATTAGAAGAAGAAATAAGTTATTCATTGTCATTTAATCAAAACATTTAGCATTATAAACACATTGTGCTCATCTAACACCTGACCCCACTATAATTAAATTGCAGTAAAGAAGTTGTTAAAATAATATTACAGCAGATTAATAGAGGCAAATGGGGTTGACATCTCTCTCAAAAAAGCAATGGCTTCTGTGATGATACATCGCTGTGTCAGTACTTCACTGAAATGTCCGTCCAGAATAGGGATTACATGATTACGACCTGTAACCCGAACCACTTAAAGAAAGTGAGAGCACTTTCAGTTAAGACAAACTGGCAGTTTAACAACATAAATAGGATTCAGAGTAAAGCCAACAGCATTAACTTGGTTTCTGGCTGGCTAGTTTGAAGCCATGGTAATTGCATGCCACGTTTCTGGAGCCTTTAAGTATCTGAGCTATCAATCGGTGCACAGCCATTGTAGATCTGAAGCTCTGGATCAGCCTCAAAGATCTGAAAAGATCTTGCCACATACACCATTAAACAGGACAGTGACATCATTGTTGGAAGATCTGTGTTTAGAATGAAAGCACGCTTGTCTGTGCATTTTGATTTTCATCACCGTACATATATACTCGATTTCTTTCGTTTAGTTATGGCGGCACGGTGGCCTAGCGGTAGAGCTGCTGCCTTACAGCGCCAGAGTCCCAGGTTCAATCCCGACTACGGGTGCTGTCTGTACAGAGTTTATACTCCCCATGACCTGCGTGGGTTTTCTCCAGGATCTCCGGTTTCCTCCCACGCTCCAAAGACGTACAGGTTTATAGGTTAATTGGCTTAGTAAAATTGTAAATTTGTAGTTTGGGATCCCTAAACTAAACTAAACATACACTTGATGCTTGAATGCAACAAACATCGCAAATATTCAGGAGTCAAGAGTATTTGTCAGCATGCAGAAAATGGAACAATGAATTCTTACTTGTAGCAGCATAACAGACCTGTAAACATATCACTCACATTACTCATATTACAGAGGAACTATCCATATCCGAAACGTCACCCATTCCTTCTCTCCTGAGATGCTGCCTGACCTGCTGAGTTACTCCAGCATTTTGTGAAATATTACTCGTAGATAATGTATTAAACGAAAAAAATCAATAAACTAAACATACCCAATATTATTGTAAACTGCCCAAAGTGCTTCGTGCAACCATGACAGTTTGTAGTGCAGTTCACCAGTCCAGGCTTGCAATGTTAAATATTTCTCTGTTCACGTCTGTGATCCTTTGTTAGAATTAAAGCTTTGCCTTTGCTATTATCCTCTTTCTGGGTGTTACCTGTTCTGCTGAATGTTTCCAGTATGCTTATCAGTGTGATATATTGCACTGCCTCCAGTACTTTCCATTGTGCAAGGGTATTTAAGCATTTTGCAGCAGGGTTAATGTGTGGGCAAAAAAAAGCATCAATGCCAACAGGCAAATTATTGAATTTGTAAGGCATCAATTAAAAAGAGAGATCTACAGTTGGTACCTTGGATTAGAAATGGAGACACTCAAGTAATTGGTCTTGAGTGTTGTGAGATATCAAAAAAATAGAACAATGCTATTAATTGTACCTCTATATGGATCCAGTTCATGAAAATCTGGATCGCAGCCAGTGGAAACCGACTGTTAAATAGCTGATTGGCATCAATTTAAGCTTGAGCTTTCCAGCTAATTTTCCGATATATGAAATTACATATAACTAGCAGCTGAAATTAACCGGTTTCATTGGGCATGGAAATGGTCTATCCACACGCAATCACTTAATAAGTATCTTATTTCTTCAAGAACCAACATCTTAAACTTGAAGTGAATCCTGAAATTTTATAGAGATATATAATGTTTACAAGTATAGAGTCAGACAGTTTCTTAATTTCTTAAGTTCACAAACTGTTTTCAAAAATGTTGCCCACTTACATGTGTTGTTGGGCAGTTCTGCAAGCATATTCCATGTTGATATTGGTTCTTATTGTCATGTGTACCGAGGTGCAGTGAAAAGCTTACTTGCCTACTATCTAGTCCAAACAAAGGCACGATTAAAATGTCACAAAGTAATGTACCTATTACGGATATTCTTGCTATTGAGGGATTTGAAGGATATTCTTGCTATTGAGGGCGTGCAGCGTAGGTTTACTAGGTTAATTCCCGGAATGGCGGGACTGTCATGTGTTGAAAGACTGGAGCGACTAGGCTTGTATACACTGGAATTTAGAAGGATGAGAGGAGATCTTATCGAAACGTATAAGATTATTAAAAGGTTGGACATGTTAGAGCAGGAAACATGTTCCCAATGTTGGGGGAGTCCAGAACCAGGGGCCACAGTTTAAGAATAAGGGGTAGGCCATTTAGAACTGAGATGAGGAAAAACTTTTTCAGTCAGAGAGTTGTAAATCTGTGGAATTCTCTGCCTCAGAAGGCAGTGGAGGCCAATTCTCTGAATGCATTCAAGAGAGAGCTAGATAGAGCTCTTAAGGATAGCGGAGTCAGGGGGTATGGGGAGAAGGCAGGAACGGGGTACTGATTGAGAATGATCAGCCATGATCACACTGAATGGCGGTGCTGGCTCGAAGGGCTGAATGGCCTCCTCCCGCACCTATTGTCTATTGTCTATTAACTGTCTGAGGGTGGGGCAGGCTAATGGTGTTTTCAAGCCATTCTGTTTCATGGGACTGCAACACCGGGTTTTTAAATGCCATTAAATATTGCTGGTCTGTTGTGTCTGCTGATGGTTAGTGTGGCTTCAGGATGAATACACAATCAGGCCCAATGTGTTAGATTCAAAGTCTGTCTGCAGTTAAGAATTGTAAAACTATCTGGAATTGTAAAACTCTTTCCTGGGCTAAACAAGTAAACAAACGCAAGGAGCGTCACTCAACATTGCTAACCTCCTACCCAAGGTAAAGAATTGTGCTGCTTGACCTCAGGTACAAAGATAAATGTGAAGGAGTGGGTACATACAGCCCCACCCTCAGACAGTTAATAGCTTCTCAGCTCATCAATGTCAAAGGCCATCTCAACTCTAAATGTTTTGAATAACCAGAGATATTTAAAAGTAAGTCAAAGCAAATTTTAGTAATTTAAAGAATTAAACATTATTTCTAATAAATTTAAGAGCACACTTAACTGGTGCAAATTGTTAAAATGCACTGTTAATTTGAAATAATGAAAAATGGCAAACCATTTCATTTATCTTCAACATCAGAGTCACTGGCTCCAGCCAAATAATAAAGATGTTATAAGATGTAATAAAAAGGAACTGCAGATGCTGGTTTTATACCAAAGATAGACACACAATGTTGGAATAACTCGTGGGTCAGGCAGCATCTCTGGAGGAAATGGAAAGATTACATTTCGGGTCTAAAGAAGTGGCCTGACCCGAAACGTCACCTATCCATTTTCTCCATTGATGCTGCCTGACCCACTGAGTTATTCCATCATTTTGTGGCTAGCTTAGGAATGAGCAAGAGCTTGGTAAACCTGAGGGGCCAGATATGAAGTGCCTGGCAGCTGAGTAAATCTGAAATCACCAGATCCAGTGACAGGATTCTATTGCATCTGACCTCTCGCATGTTCTGGACATCTGTGCTGCACTGTACAAATGTAAAAGCGTGGTACAGCAGATTGAAACCTCTGCCCAAAACTTAGCACAATTTAGCCCATTAGTCACAAGACATTCTTTAGTCTGTGGTTGGAGTATAGCTGCTCCTATCTTAACCGTCATTCAACGAATAGGTGCAACATGTCCTCCAATGATTCTTGCCAACATCCACAGATGCACCGCAATGCCAGGTTGCATTACAGCTTGGTTTGAGAAGGGGCTGCTCGCATTGAATGGCGGTGCTGGCTCGAAGGGCTGAATGGCCTACTCCTGCACCTATTGTCTATTGTCTATTGTCTATAAGACCACAAGAAATCGCAGAGATGTGGATTTAGCCCAGTGCATCATGCAGACCAGACTCCCCACCATTGACTTCATCTACACTTCATGCTGCCTCAGAAAGGTAGCCAATGTAATCAAAGACTTGGATCATCCTGGTCACTCCTCCTCCTCCCTGCCTCCATCGAGGAGAAGATACAGAAGCTTGAAGACGCACACCACCAGACTCGGGGAACAGCTTTTTCCTCTCTGATATTGGGCTTCTGAACAGTCCTTCTATTAGCTGTGATACTGTCCAATTCACCTCTATCCCATTATGGACATTGAGCTTTGTGTATGGAACTGGTGCAGAACTATATTCTGCACTCTGCATCATTCCCTTTGTTCTACCTATCATACTTGAGTTTCGCCTGATTGTGTTTATGTATCGTATTATCTGATTTGATTGGCAAGCACGTGAAACAAAGCTTTTCACTGTACTTCGGTATATGTTACAATCATAAACCTAAAACCTGTCCAGCAGATTACAGGAATTGATTTACAGTGAGACAGCATATGCAAGCCATATTTTCTCCCTTTTGGTAATAGTTATCAAATGTCTCTCCATTCACGAGTTGCGTGCCAGTCAAATTGATGGGATCACCTAGTTTTCATGTAATGGGATTAAGTGCTTTGAGGAGATTCACTTTTCTATATATCTGCACCTGGTGCCGGTCACACATCTGATGCCTTGCCTGTAACTCTGAATCCAAAGCATAATTTAGTCTTGGAATTTCTTGAATAGTTTGCTAAATCAAAAATGTTTAAAGCAGCCCCGTGCTTTAATTGGAAGATTTTAAGTGCTCTGTGAACTAAGTCATTAATGTTTGCATTTGGCTTTTTCAACGAATGCTCACCTGAAAGGTGAGAACATGCTCTAACCTGCTTTAAATTGTGGCCATTTATTTAGTTATCTTTTTATCATTTTGTTGTTCAGTATTCTATTGCCTATCTAATGAAGTGAAAATAATTTATCCCAGCCCTGCACTCAGTTTGCAAATCTTCTGGCATTGTGAAGCAATCGACTAGAATAGAGCAGTATTGAGTTCTCAGCTCAGAATCACTTGACATCACTGCTCAAAAATGTGTTAAAAAATTATTCTGTGCTCTTATGATCTACTTTTCCGTCTCCTGTGCTTAAATTGCAAGAAGTTGTAGTGTTTGTTTGAATTTCATTTCTGAGAGTTCAGAGTAATAGGGGTTTAGGTGTCGTGTTGTGGGGAGAAGGCAGGAGAATGGGGTCGAGAGGGAAGGGTAGATCAGCCATGATTGCATAGCGGATTAGACTTGATGGGCCAAATTGTCTAATTCTGCTCCTATAACATGAACTAGTGAACGTTTTCCTCATAGCTGCCAATGGAGTGAATGAAATGGTGGCAAAAATATAAATGCTATGAAGCCAGTTTAAAAACAAATACTCCCAGATTTATTATCTTTTCATGGTAAATAGCAACTGTTTGTTTGCAGGTGTTTCTTGAAGCTGGGAGAATGGCAACTAAACTTGCAGGGAATTAATGAGAGCACGATTCCCAAGGTCCTTCAGTATTACAGTGCTGCCACAGAGCATGACCGAAACTGGTACAAGGTGAGTTCAAACCTAGTCTTAAGCATTTTGCTTTGTGAGCCTATAGAATAATTAGATCACCTTTCTGTATAATGTGTACTACCTGCATGCACATTCTTGCTGTGAAAGTTTTCAATCATACCTTTGTGTCATCAGTTATCCCTGTGCCCCGAGCTAGGGGCTGTAAAACCGTCACGCTTCCTTGCCAATATAGCCATTGCCAATAAACCCCTGCTAAAAGGCGAGGACATGTGAATGTCTGGTATTGGCAGTGATGAAGCAACCTCTGATATCGGTCATTTACTCTCACAGGAGAATGTTCCTTGGATTGGAGTTGAAGAGGTCTGCCAGACTCTGATATTCACAGGGTGTGAGTTCACAATGGGATTGGTAGAGGAGGGGAGAAGGTTATGAGAAAGGATGTTTTTTAATTACTTTTTCCTAAGCTACTCGAGGCTCTTCAACCCATTGAATCCACACTGGCTCCCATCAGAGCAAACCGGTCAGACCCCCTTGCTTCGACCTTTGCTTTTGTGGCCCTGTGACCTGCTCTCTCTCATAAGCCCTTTGGGGTTTTTTGACATTTGTTTACACTGATGAGTAATTTACAGACACCAATTAACCAACCAAAAGATTTTTGATATGATAGGAAACCAGGGCACCGGGTGTGGGGTGGTTGGGGGAATGGGGGCTGGTGGGCGGTGGTGTGGTGGGATGGCTACATTTCACAGGAGGATCGAACCAGGGAATCTGCAGCTATAAGCCAATTGTATTAGCTACTGTGTCTCCACACTCAGCCTGCATACATTTACATTGGTCTCAAAGGGATTGTTGATATATTTTTTAAAGAATTCAGATGGTCATTCCTGCTGTTCTTCATCTTTAGGCATGGCATGCCTGGGCTGTTATGAATTTTGAAGCTGTTCTTCATTACAAGCATCAGAACCAAACACGCGACGAGAAGAAGAAGCTCAGGCACGCCAGCGGAGCCAGTGCCACCAGCGAGGCCAGTAACAGTGAGAGTGAGGGCGACAGCAATGAAAGCAGCCCTGTGCTCTCACCGATCCAGAAGAAAGTCAATGAGGTAAATTTCTCCCGCTTAATTACTCCAGCACTTTGCACTTTTTTTTGTAAACCAGCACCTGCAGTTCCTTGATTGTGTAGAAATACGTCTTCGTAATATTATTTAATTCAAAAGTGTAACATATGTACATGTTCGTTCCTGTCAATCGCGGAATTAATTTCCTGGGTCTCCACTTTTAATAACTTCTTTCTCATCAGTCTTGCGTGCATACATTAGAAAACTGGAAGTATGATTACTCTGTTGTGCTTTTGGCTATTTTCTGAAATATTATTGATAAGATTAATCTTAATAATACTATGATTAATAATATTCATACTAATAATTCAGAAAATAACCTGGACAAATGCAGGTTCTGGATGTTTGTACAAACGGAAACAGTTCATTCCCTGAGAGTGGCCTAAAACAATAATTGGCAGAACCCTTAAGAGCAAAGAGGGATCTTGGGGTGCAAGTCCAGACCACCCTGAAAGTGGCAATACAAGCAGGTAGGGTGGTAAAGAAGGTATACAGCATACTTGCCTTTGTCGGACGGGGCATTTGGTATAAAAGTTGGGAAGTCACCTTGCAGATCTATAACACTTTGCTTTTGTTGTATTTGGAGTATTGTTCCGGTTCCAATTGCCCCATTACAGGGAGAATGTGGGGACTCTGCAGAGGGTGCAAATGAGGTTCATCAGGATGTTTCCTGGATTGGAGTGTATTAGTTGTGAGAGGTTGCTTGGCTGGAGGCTGAGGCAAGACTAGATAGAAGTTATATAAAATTATAACAGCCATTGATAGGGTGCGTAGTAAGTCTTTTTCCCCGTGTGGAAATGTCAAATGCTGGAGGGCTTAATTAAGTTGAAATGGGGGGAAAGGAGATTTGCAAGGTGTTTTTCTTTACACACCGAAGGATAGATGTGAGCTCCAGCTGCCTGGTGCACTGAGATGCTGCCTGACCCGTTGAGTTCCTCCATCACTTTGTGTTTTGCTTGTAAATAGTTATTTTGGTATAAGATGGATGGAAAGCTATTAAAGTGGGGAGAATTTAAATATTATCATTTGAACATTGCAATGGCGTATATTTCCTCTCTTTGGCGATATCTATGCCTATTAGCTGGTACTTAGTGTACTGTAAATATTTTCTATGCATTCATATAGGAGCTATCAAAAACATTGCTGCTGTACACAGTGCCAGCTGTCCAGGGCTTCTTCCGCTCCATTGCCCTCTCAAGAGGAAACAACTTGCAGGATACACTCAGGTAGGATGTAGCAGCATGTGTGTTAAAATGCCAATGGAAATGCGGAACAGAGACTCTGAAAAAAGATTTTCAAATGCAAAGTGTGAGAATCACATACTTTTGAAGTAGAACCTCAACTTTTATCCGCATTGTATTCTACTATTGTGTTTGTACTCTCTTCCATATTTTCACATTTTTATTGTGACTATAATTATTTTACAGCAAGTTGCTTAAGTACAACTGTCAGAACTGAAGGATAATTGAAAAGAGACATTTCAGGTTTTCTCTCAAAGTTTCATCCCGATGATGTAGGCTGCAGGTTAGACCTATATTCTTTCCAAACTAGGCAATCTCAAACAAAATTAGCGAATAGGCAGCACAGTAGTTATAACAGCATAAAGTTAGCAAGGTTAAAAGGTTAAACAAATTTCCCCTTGTCTCTACCAGTCGCCTGAATGGACTGTAAGTGAAGATGAGCATTGGATGAGAAAAGAATTAGGCTTTTGGTTATCACAAAATACTGGAGTAACTCAGCGGGTCAGGCAGCATCTCAAGAGAGAAGGAATGGGTGACGTTTCGGGTCGAGACCCTTCTTCAGACGGAAGAAGTCTCGACCCAAAACGTCACCCATTCCACCTCTCCTGAGATGTTGCCTGACCCGCTGAGTTACTCCAGCATTTTGTGATACCTTCGATTTATACCAGCATCTGCAGTTATTTTCCTACACAGGCTTTTGGTTATGATCTGTACTAGATAAGATAACGCTGTTAATTGGGGAAGTACGAAAGGACTGACTGAGCTTCAATGTCATTAAGTGGAGAGATAATGTTGGGACTGTTAAATTGCAAATTTATATTGAGATTCAGAATAAATCTAAATAAAACATCTGATTTGCAAGTGAGCATCTCAGTTCTGTTGTTTTTTTTGTCGATATTACTGTCATTAACACCCATAGAAAATCTTCATTCTTCATTTACAATACCAGTACAATTGGAGCCCTTTGTTTCCCGCAGAAACCCTTTGTTCTCCTAGGATTTGCCCACATCTTACAGTTGTTTCCTGCACCATTGATAGAAACCATTCCAAGCTGTCAGTTCCTTTAACAAGTTTTCAACAGCTTGACCGAATCTTGCAAATGAGTCTTTGACTGTATAGTTTACAAAAATTCTTTCAGTACTTTCCTCCATCGCAAAGAAGTTTTAAAAATCGCTGCAAAGATTAGATAAACAAACACGAGTTTGATTATCTTGCTATAAAAACACGTTGCGTTGCCACCAGGTGAGCATATGTTCCATGTTTGGTTGAAGATACATTCGCTGGCGTTTTCATAGCTGATCGAGCTGAAATAGGAATAATATTGTGAAGCACTGAAACCTGTCCAAGCTCAGGAGTGCATATACTTTTTCTGCAGTAAATGAGAGTAATTTGAGAGAGCTGGCCATCCATGCTGGAGGTATTGTATAATGGAGCCTTGTATCAGAGAAGAAGGGGCGTTTGAAGAGTCTGAAGATCAATCCCAATCTAAAACATTGCCTGTCCATTCCCTCCCCAGATGTGGCCTGACCCACTGAGTTTCCCCAGATGTGGCCTGACCCACTGAGATTCTCCAGCACTCTGTGTTTTGCTTAATATTCCATCATCTTATCGTTTTTGTTGTGTCCCTGTGTATCAGAGATTTTAGCAGTTCACTTGTACTTTGAAACTCCAATATTCCACTGTAGTTTAGAATGATCGCCTTTTTTCCTGCTTTCTGTTAGAACATTTAAGGTTCAAGGTTTTATAAGGATGAGACCGAGTGATCTCCCAATAGTTCAGTTGAGAACAGTTCATCGATTCTCCAAATGTAGTTGACTTGGAACCATTTATAAAGAAACTTTGCCATTGTAAACACATTTCTAAATTTGAATTTTTAACATGTGTTATTTTGTTTTTTGCTAATGTATACTGCTGTGTTTAAGGCGGATGGATTACTTAATTCCTTTACCAAAATACAGGATAAAACATAATATCAACACTGATGACTATGAAACAATGTGCTTTAGGGAAGAACATCTCCAGGCCTAGCCTCATATGCAATCCCAGACTCAAATCATTTAACTGGTCCTTAACTATCCTCTGGAATGGCTGAACAAACCACCTGTTTCAATGGCAATAAGGAAAGGCAATAAATGTGGGGCTGGGTAATGATACCCAGTAATGCTGGTTATATTATCTGGTAAATCGTGGTGGCATGAATAAAAATTTGTAGGATGATTTAAAAAAAACATGAACAAATGTTGGAGTTCAAGCAGGTTTGAGATGATTTGCTTTGTCAATATTTTAAATAATATGCATAAGATTGTTTAGAAATTAATTAGCGTAGCAATGTACCAATGTATCCTCTGTGATCTTCCAAATGATACAGTCAATCAGTGTGCAATTTTGCATTATGACGCCATACTCAATAGTTTCTGGATTTTGATATTATCTGACTGTGTCTGTGGAATTCTCTGCCACAGAAGGTAGTTGAGGCCAGTTCATTGGCTATATTTAAGAGGGAGTTAGATGTGGCCCTTGTGGCTAAAGAGATCAGGGGGTATGGAGAGAAGGCAGGTACAGGTTACTGAGCTGGATGATCAGCCATGATCATATTGAATGCAGGCTCGAAGGGCCGAATGGCCTACTCCTGCACCTATTTTCTATGTTTCTATCTAAATGTATTTTGTGCCAGTTTCATAGAGTCTTAAATTTTGCAGACAGTCATAGAGTCATACAATGTGTAAGAAGGAACTGCAGATCCTGTTTTTTTACCAGATAGACACAAAATGGAGTAACTCAGTGGGTCAGGCAGCATCCCTGGAGAAATTCTCTGGAGCATTCTCCAGAGATGCTGCCTGACCCGCTGAGTTACTCCAGCATTTTGTGTCTATCCAAAGGGTCATATAGCATGGAAACAGGCCCTTTGACCAACTTCCCCACACCAGCCAAGACGACCCATGTGTGCATGTACCTGTCCAAATGACTTTTGAATGTTGTGATCGTGCCTGCCTCAACTACCCCCTCTACAGTCAGCAGAGAAAACTTTCTTCCATAAATCTACTGGGTTTGAACCTAAAATCTGAAGACTGACTATTAATAATGCACTACCTCTTCATAACAAATGGTCATAAAATTGTAAAATTTATGACACAGGAGGATATTCAACTCATTATGTTCGTGCTGGTCAAAAAAAATGTTCTGCAGCATAATTCCACCTTTCAGCAGTTGTCTCTTTAATTGTCTGGTGGTAAGATCACAAAGTAATGCATTTCAGCTGCCATTAACGTCTCTTCCTTTTTATAGAGTTCTAACTCTGTGGTTTGATTATGGACACTGGCCTGATGTAAACGAAGCACTGATTGAGGGGATCAAAATGATTCAGATTGATACCTGGCTGCAGGTACACAAGATGTTTATGACTCAGGCAGTGGGATACATTGCTTTCATCAATTCGTACCTCAGTAAAATAACACTTTACTCTATAAGTCCGCATAGTTTTTGTGGCCGAGAATTAAAATGTTATAAATGCCCAGCCCCATCCAATAACACCCGAGGAATATAAATGTGTTCCCATTGGAAACGCCAATGTATCCTTCACCTTGCACAACCTGCTGGCCCAGCACTTGTGGTCCGTTGATGAAACAAACTTAATTAAATTGTCCTTTTTAATCTGATTATTTTCTTTTTACTTGTTCGGTGTTTGCAAGTGCACACACTGGTATCATCCAGCTACAAAACCTAATCCCCGTGAAAAATAAAACATGCAGGAAGATGGGTATCAATAATGAAATATGATGCATCACAACATGCAGTGTGGGAGAAGACCAAACTTAGAAGTTTTGGGGGGGGAATGGGGTGGGTGCTTTGTATCAGTAAAGGTAGTTTTCATATGAATGCTTGCCCGTACCACAGCTGTGGGATTTCTACACTGCACCATTCAGTCTTTGAGTATGGGAATTCACAATTCAGAGTAGCACCACCAATACGTAATGATGTCATGGACTCAGGAACAATGTGGTGCTAGATTATTTTTTGCTTAGTTTAGAGATACAGCACGGAAACAGGCCTTTCAGCTCACTGAACACGCGCCGACCACAATCCCAGCACACTAACAATATCCTCCTCCCAATAGGGACAATTTACAATTTTACCAAGCCAATTAGCTTACAAACCTGTACCTCTTTGGAGTATGGGAGGAAACCAGGGGACCTGGAAAAAAACCCACGCAGGTCACGGGGAGAAGGGACAAACTCCATACCGTCATCACCCCTTCGTCAGGATCGAACCCGGGTCTCTGGCACCGTAAGGCAGCAACTTGACTGCTGTGCCACCATGCCACCCTGATATAATACGATATAATATAAATCATATTAAAGTTTTGCTTTTAATTCTCTGCACTGTTTATTCTGCTGGAAAGTGCCCAAATATATTTTGATTGGAGTCAGCAACTCATTTCTGGCATTACCAGGTTTAACAGTACACCCACTAGCTGTATCTCAGTAGGAGAAGAAGGCAACTTCGGAAGAGGGAATTGAAGGGTGGAGGAGGGAATTGAAGGGTGGAGGAGGGAATTGTGTTTGCAATGAAGTTACAAATCTATATATGTTACTCATTATTGACTTTCTGTAGGTAATCCCCCAACTCATTGCAAGGATTGACACTCCACGTGCATTAGTGGGGCGACTTATACATCAGCTCCTGA
This sequence comes from Rhinoraja longicauda, assembly GCF_053455715.1. Lineage (NCBI taxonomy): Eukaryota > Metazoa > Chordata > Chondrichthyes > Rajiformes > Arhynchobatidae > Rhinoraja > Rhinoraja longicauda. Next base: position 16,288,126 of record NC_135982.1, on the reverse strand, counting down.
CGGACATTGGCAGATACCACCCCCAGGTAATCAAACATACTGTTATTTCCTTTCCAAACAACGTCTGCAAAATGTGGCTGCCCATGGCCGTCCACAGGCATTTCATTACATTTATCTGATAGCAAATGGTGTTTTAAAATAGTAAACTATATTTTTGTCATTGCACCTCGTGCATCTTAACAGTATAGTTAATACATTATAAATTAAGATCCAAGTTTATATATTCACGATTGTCTATTTATAAGCATCATTAGCCTTGCCCAAATGTAGGTGAAGAAATTCACTATCCAGTTTCACATCATCCATCTGAAGAAGAGTGTCGACCCGAAACATCACCCATTCTTTCCATCCAGAGATGCTGCCTGTCCTGCTGAGTTACTCCAGCATTTTGTGTCTCTCTTCGGTGTAAATCAGCATCTGCATTTCATTCCTACACATTAGTTTTGTTTTGTTTGGTTTAGTTGAGAGATACAGCACGGAAACTGGCCCTTCGGCCCACTGAGTCCGCCCCAACCAGTGATCCCCCGCACATCTATCCTACCGATATACACTAGGGATAATTTACAATCTTTTTGTACCAAAGACAATTAACCTACAAACCTGTATGTCTCTGGAGTGTGGGAGGAAACCGGAGCACCCAGGGAAATCCCTCACAGGTCACAGGGAGAAAGTACAAACTCCATGCAGACAGCACCCATCGTCAGGATCGAACCCTGGTCTCTGACACGGCACCTCTATAGCAGTGCCACTGTGTTGCCTACCTGTGCCTTTTGTCCTGAAGTTGTAAAAACATCTCCTCAATTCAAGATCAATCAGCAACAGAGAATTGCACTCTTAACTCCTTACCAATGGAGAAGATCCTTTTCAGTCTGAAGAAGGGTCTCGACCCGAAACGTCACCCATTCCTTCTTTCCAGAGATACTGCCTGACCCGCTGAGTTACTCCAGTATTTTGTGTCTACCTTCGATTTAAACCAGCATCTGCAGTTTTCTTTCAAACACTTCTGTTTTTTTACGTTTTTATATTAACCCCAAAACAAATGAGAATCATTATTTGTCCCTTTCTAGCTTGTATCGCAATTTGTGAAGGTTATAATTTTCCTTTTTACATTTTGACGTGGTGCATTTAATGATGTGTCCTTTCCTGAAACCGTAGGCATTAATTTACCCACTTACCGTGGCATCCAAGTCCACTACGCCTGCTCGACACAGTGCTGCCAACAAGATCCTGAAGAACATGTGTGAGCATTGCAACACGCTGGTGCAACAGGCTATGATGGTGAGCGAATCCTGCTACCGAATCAGTGGCATTTCAGAGTGAAAATCTATTTGTGTTTGTTTTCCTTCTTTGCCTTTCAAAGACAGTTCCACAAAATTGGAAAATTGTGCATGTTTTTTCTTTAAATCTCAAGGGAGTATATCAAAGCCAAAAAGGTGGTTTTGTGCACCAAGGTTTTTCTTTATTACTACATATCACTTTAGAATGTTATGGTTTGATGAGCAGTACCAATATATTTTATTTTTCCTGTAATATCCTCAAGGCTCTGGCATTTTAAATTAATTTTCATTGTAATTGGACGTCTGTGCAGTCTAGGAAATGTTTGTAATATATTATAGGTTATTCAGTGTTTTCTGTCATTGATCAAATATCCCAAGATCCGAGCAAAGATAAACACTTTTTTATTCTTTTTTAAGTCCAAGTCCATAAGGCCAATTTTAAATTGACAGAACAATATGTCAATATGACAGGGGGGATCTTATAGAAACATATAAAATTCTTAAGGGGTTGGAGAGGCTAGATGCGGGAAGATTGTTCCCGATGTTGGGGGAGTCCAGAACCAGGGGTCACAGCTTAAGGATAAGGGGGAAGTCTTTTAGGACCGAGATGAGAAAACATTTCTTCACACAGAGAGTGGTGAGTCTGTGGAATTCTCTGCCACAGAAGGTAGTTGAGGCCAGTTCATTGGCTATATTTAAGAGGGAGTTAGATGTGGCCCTTTTTGCTAAAGGGATCAGGGGGTATGGAGAGAAGGCAAGTACAGGCTACTGAGCTGGATGATCAGCCATGATCATATTGAATGGCGGTGCAGGCTCGAAGGGCCGAATGGCCTACTCCTGCACCTATTTTCTATGTAATATTAGTTTAGATATACAGCATAGAAACAGGCCCTTCAGCCCACCAAGTCCTCGCCGACCACAATCATCCATACACTCTTTCCATCCTACACACTAGGGACTATGCACAGCGGCCAATTATCCTACAAACCTGCACGACTTTGGAATGTGGGAGGAAACCGGGGTACCTGGAGAAAACCCACACGGGTCACAGAGAGCACGTACAAACTCTGTACAGACAGCATCTGTAGTCAGGATCAAGCCCGGGTCTCTGGTGCTGTAAAGCAGCAACTCTACCGCTGTCCCACTGTGCCGCTGTGATGTTGTTAATTGTAGAAGAAACCAAAAACTGATACGACAAAAAAAGGCTTTTTGACAGTACATAATATACAAAATGAATTTCCTGCTAAGAAATCATTTGCAGAAACTAATGTTCAATAATGAGGTGTATTTTACTGCAATTATATAACACATTGGTGAGACTGCATCTAGAATATTGTGTACAGTTTCAGTATCTTTACATATGAAAGGATACACTTGCCATAAAATGAGCGTAGTAAAGATTCAATACAATGACTCCAAGGATCAGAATCAGAATCAGAATAGCCTTTATTGTCATCCAAAAATGTCTTTTGGACGAGATTCCATTATCCACAGTGGGTAGTGGGTTTGGTATTTGTAAATTGAGTAGACTATGCTTGTGTTCTCCGGGATTTTGAAGAATAAGAGTGTTCTCATTCATAATTACAAAATTTGTACAGGTCTTGACAGGCTGAATGTAGAGTGGATGTTTCCCTTGGCCGAGGAGTCTCAAAGCAGGGGGTCACAGTCCTAGTATGAGGAATAGGCTACTTAGGACCAGCATAACGCAGAGCTTCACACACAACGTGGTCAATCTTCGGGGATATTTTACTCCGGAGGGTTGTGTGGACACGATCTTCAAAGTGGTCACTGATGGATTTTTGCTTATTCAGGAAATTGAGAAACATTGGGAAACATTGATGAGGGAAAATGGTGTTGAGATGTTGCGTGAGGGAGGCATGGTGGCGCAGCGGTAGAGTTGCTGCCTTACACCGCTTGCAGCGCCAGAGACCCGGGTTTGATCCTGACCACGGGTGCTGTCTGTGTGGAGTTTGTACGTTCTCCCCGTGACCTGCATGGGTTTTCTCCGAGATTTTCAGTTTCCTTCCACATTCCAAAGACGCATAAGTTTGTAGGTTAATTGACTTGGTATAAGTGTAAAATTGTCCCTAGTGTGTGTAGGGTAGTGTTAATGTGTGGGGATCGCTGGGCGGTGCAGACTCGGTGGCCCGAAGGACCTGTTTCCGCACTGTATCTCTAAAACTAAAACTAAAGATAGAAGATCAGCTTTGACGTAGGGTCAGCAAATGACCTTGTAGGGTTCTTGATTCTTGATTGTTCGTCAAGTTTTTAATATATTTCCATGCTAAGATACAGCAGGATATAAAGATGAATACCATGCAATTCTCCAACATACATTATTTGCTAGTTTTAAATATGACTGATTCCACTGATAGTATTTGTACCTGTGCAACACCAGCAGCTGTTGAGAAAATGAGTACTTGTTTAATATTTCAGGTGAGCGAGGAACTTATTCGAGTTGCCATTCTGTGGCATGAAATGTGGCATGAAGGCTTGGAGGAAGCATCGAGACTTTACTTTGGAGAGAGAAATGTTAAAGGAATGTTTGCCGTTCTTGAGCCTTTGCATGCCATGATGGAACGGGGCCCACAAACTCTCAAGGAAACCTCCTTCAACCAGGTACTGACCAAACTATAACTGGACTACGTTGTAGAGCAATATGTACCGGACTTAGAGTTCTGTTCCAAATTCTGCGATCAACAGCATTGCAGAATAGGCGTGTCGTGTCTGTGGACACATCTCCTCCTGCAGGGTGAAGTACGAATCGTTCAGCTTTCTCCCATTCCACCAGGAAAAGGCAAAAAACGTTCCTCGGCATTTATTCCACAT